>NC_138978.1:171688626-172159869 GCF_964341445.2 Mesoplodon mirus | reverse complement strand
AAGTCAACTCTTCTGTCATCTTGGACCTAGTTGGTTCTAACCAGTTTATGTTGTATCCACAATGGCTATGTCATTTTTTTTAAAATACTCCCTTCCTTCCTGTTTCAATTTGGTATTAATTTTCATTTCCTTAATGCTACTAATTTGAAGCACTTTTCATATACTTGTTAGCCATTAGTGTGTCTTCTTTGGTGATATGTCTATTCAAGTCTTTTGTCCATTTTTAAACTGGGTTATTTGTTTTAGTATTGAGTTGTAAGGATTCTTTATATATTCTGGGTACAAGTCCTTTATCAGATATTTGATTTATAAATATTTTTCCCCAGTCTGTGGCTTACCTAATCTTGCTTTTGGTTTTAAGTTTTCCTTTGTTTTTCTTCATTAAGCCACCCACCAGCTCAATCTTCAGATGATTCATAAATCAGCATTACCTCTGATCCAATGGGAAATTTTTCAAGGGAGAATTGAACTCCAGAAACTCCTACCTCTGGAGCCAATCTCATCTGAGTTATAGCCCTTCTTACAGCACAGTGGCACCCATCACAACCTGAGGCAGTGTTCTTTTCTAATTTGTTGATATTCGTACGTAGCAGACAATTTAGCAGAGTATGAAATCAAACCAGGTGGTGGATTGGCATATATTAAGAGCTTCACTAGTATATATTCTATCCCTCCCTGAGAGTAGATCACAGATTTATCAGTAATAAAGCCAGAATTTTCTTCAGTCACTGGCTTTGAGTGCACAAGATCTAAAGCATATTTCCCAAAGATGTTTCTTCCATGAATTCATATCATCTTTAGCAAAAGATATGAACCTTAGAAAAACTTAAAAATCTCCACTTTAATCAATTCAATGAACATTTATAGGGTGTTGTGCTAGGTACTAAGAGACAAACAATGAACAAAACAAGTTTCTGCCCTCAAAGAGCTTAAAGTGGATATATATACATACAAATAACTGTAATACATAGCTGTATGTATATGTGGTAGCATAGTAATATTGGAGAAGCCTGCCTATGAAAAGTGGCATTTGAGCTAATCTTGACAAATGAGTTGGATATCAAAGGCAGAAATCGGGATGAGGGCATTCCAGACACAGGGACTAATATGTGCAAAAGCATAGAATCTGAGGCTCCTGAGTAATGTCAACAACACAGCATGTATTCTGGAACAGTGTAGGATGCTGTTGTGAAACAAAAGCTGGAAAATCAGGTAGGGAAAGGCTGTGAAGAGTCTTAAATTCAACCCATTAGAGGTTTATTGACCACCTACTGTTCCCAACATTGCTAGGTAATCTGAGGGAATGGTTCACAAATTTTTGTGTTTGTATTATCCCACAGTTACTATTCTATCAAAAAACAAATCTTGCTCTCAATTGTAATCAAATACTAATTTTTATGAGGACATTAATGAATTCACAGGTACTATACTTGTCATGTATAATTAGTTTAAATGACATTAAATGTGCAACATAGTGTACCTGATAGTAAATTTGTAACTGTGTCTTTTTGAAAGATTAGTCTTAAAAATTATAATAATGGAAAATTTTAATATTTTATGATAATTTCCCAGATTGTCTATAAAGAAGGCCCACTTTTTTAAACATTGATAAAGTCTTCTCTTCACATATTTTGCTAAAGAACACTTCAGACATGTTACTATGAGACTGATTTTAACAAAATCTATTAGATATGTATCAACTGGATACATACTATATTCATGGTTTTTTGTGAATCATTAGCTTTGTTTAAAAAGATGGCTTTTGTATAAGTACATTTCTGTTTTTGTGGGGGGGAAAAGGTGACTTTAAAACTGCCCCAGACAGAAAAAAAATGGCTTGTTAGGAATATGTTTTGTGTTAGTGTGAGTTACTGTTACTGTATTTGTTTATCGTAAAGGTCGTTGGTTAATATTCAGTGTACTTTACAATAAAAAGTAATAAAAATTTCTAAGTCCTGAAATTCAAGAACATCTCAATGTTGACAAAAAATTAATCAATAGATCAAGAAAGAAATGGATAAACACCAAGGTCCTACTGTATAGCACAGGGAACTATATTCAGTATCTTGTTATAAACCATAATGGAAAAGAATATGAAAAAGAATCTATATTCATATGTATAACTGAATCACTTTGCTATACAGCAGAAACTAACACAACGTTGTAAATTAACTATATTTCAATAAAATAAATTTTAAAAATAAAACAAAGAAAAAAGAAAAAAAAGGGAAAGAAATGGAAATTTTTGAGCCAAATTTGATGATTATAGCCCAGGAACAGCATCTCATAAAGCTCTGAGAGGACTTCCCTGGTGGCACAGTGGTTAAGAATCCATCTGCCAGTGCAGGGGATGCGGGTTCGAGCCCTGGTCCGGGAAGATCCCACATGACGCGGAGCAACTAAGCCCGTGAGCCACAACTACTGAGCCTGCACTCTAGAGCCTGGGAGCCACGATTACTGAGCCCATGTGCCACAACTACTGAAGCCCGCATGCCTAGAGCCCATGCTCTGCAACAAGAGAAGCAACCACAATGAGAAGCCCACGCACCTCAAAGAAGAGTAGCCCCCACTTGCCGCAACTAGAGGAAGCCCGCATGCAGCAATGAAGACCCACGCAGCCAAAAATAAATAAACAAATTTATAAAACAACAACAAAAATCTATTAAGAAAAAAAAAGAAAAAGAAAACTCTGAGAACTGTTCTGCCTGTTAGAAATCAAGGCACAGTTTTATAAGTTTGTTGCTACAGAGAGCTATACATTAAATAATGTATTATTGACAGTTTACACAATCTAGATCTAAGCATCATCGTGGCCCCTTACAAGATCGAGAAAGAATGTTATCTTTTAAGGAGTTGTCTTGTTGATGCTAGGAGAATGTTGCTCTTTATGGTTGAGCAAGTATTTCTACCCATGGGGGAGGTTTGGTTGATGCCTAATGCAGATACACAATGCATAGTAGAGGGGGAGAGGGGAGGCCAAAGGGCAGAAAAAAATATCTACTTGAGATGTTAAAAAGCAACTAATTTTCAAATAACCAATCTCTAATTCCATTACTCCTGGGTTCAAACATAAGCAGTTGTTGTTTTCTGTATGCCTATTCCATAACCAGATTCAAGAATACTGACAATTACCTCATGTGATAAAAAGTTTAATTTTAAGAGTAGAAATTAGTATAAATGTTGCTGTTATAATAATTGTAAAGCACAAAGATAAATAAAATACAGTAGCATTATTAATAAACGAGATTGATAAGAGGTGGCATAGAAGCAGAAATCCTATAGGCTGAGCGCTTGAAATTTGTTAACTACTCTTATGCCAATCTTTATTTGGCCTAATATGGCAGTGAACTGAATTAATTTTGATGAGCAGAGAGGAAGGTGTTTTGATGGTTGCCACTCTCTTTTTTTTCTTCTCTTCCTTTTAAGGGAGCAAGAAAAATGTAGAGCAAAACAAATCATTTCTGTCCCAGGCTCTAGCCCATTCACTGATTCTAGACTAACCAGCTCTCAGGTAACAAGTATAAATGAATGACTTCACAAAGAATTACATAATACCTGAGTTGATGCAATAAGAGAAAGACAGTATGAAAAGATGGGGAGAAATATTGTCAATGGGATTTGCTATCCATAGACTGAGGGGAGAGTGAAAGAAAAATACGAGTCACGAATGACTTAATGCTTTTGTTTAGCTTGTGCAAATGAAAGAATGAAATCGCACTTTACTGAGATCTAGGACAAGCAGGGTACAAATCAAGAGTTTGTTTTTTCCGTTTTGTTGTGATTAGTTAGGCAATCAAATAGAGATGGAACTGAGCAGTTGGATATAGAGCCTGGAATTCAGAGAAGAGGAAAGGAATATACATGATACACAGGGAGGGGATGTAGATGAGGAGGGAAACAAAAGTTCAGAGAAGTAAGCCTGAGAGTGTTCCAACAGCTATCTAGCTGTCAGGAAGAAGAGGAAGAGCCAGTAAACAAGACCCTGGTGCAACCAGTGAGTTACAGAGAATCAAGAGACAGTTGTGTTTCAGAAGCCAAGGGAAGGTCTTGTTTAAAGAAGGGATGTTCACTGCTTCAAATGCTGCTGACAGGCCAAATACAACGAGGACTGGGAACCACTCTTTTGACAATAGTTGTGGGGTTTTTTTTGTTTCTTTTTTTCTGTGACCTTGGGCAAGTTAGCAGTGTACTTATGCTCTGGACCCTGTTTTAAAATGGGGATGGACATCTATTAAGGCTGTTGGGAGGAATGACTAATACATGATTGGGGTATAATAGAGGCGGGGCAGGTGCAGGGTTGTTAGCAGTGACTGGTAGCAGTCCCGCTCAGCCATTGGTCAGCCGTCGGTCACAATGGGCCCCTCCCGGAAGCAGACCACCGTTGGTGATCAGCCATGAGGGAGCAACCCTTAGAAGGCTACCGTTAGCAGTCCCAGTCAGCCATTGGTTGGCATCGCAGTGGACCCCTCCCACTCCCCTTCCTCTGTATAAAGGAGCCCGAATTGGGACTGAGGGAAGATTCTGTTGGGGGCGGGGGGGGGGGACTCTAGTCTGCCATCTTCTTGATCTGCTAGCTTTCTGATTAAAGTCATTATTCCTTGCCGCAGCAGTTCGTCTCCCGATTTATTGGCCTGTCTGTCGTGCAGCAGCAGAGTGAGGTCAGTAACAGTTTTAGAGGAATGACGGGATCCTGAACAAAATAGAAGAGAGTAAGCAGAGACAGCAGCATTGCCAGTTCACTTCAAGGAGTGTTGCTATAAAGGGAAGAGAAGAAAAGGGACAGGAGCTAAAAGGACATAGAAGTTCAAGCAGAGGAGGATTTATCATGAAGCTAATAAAGCTTACATTTCAGGGCTTCTCATCTGCACCGGCTTCTTCTGTGGCCCTAGGAAGGGCCCTAACAATGTGTTTCTGTGAAAATATGTTTTTGTAAAATTTCCCAAGATAAAATATTTTAATGACAATGAACCAGTGTCTCCTTCCATTCTAGCTTCCCTCCATCAAGTGTTCTCTACTTTTGTCTGGCTGCAGACACTGCTGGTATTTGAGTAAAGGAGAGTTACGTTAGGAATACAGGTACTTTGGGTTCATGTTTTGTTTTAACTCTGAATAACAAAAACAATGATTGCATTGAATTGAGAATTAACATTTCTTCTTCTCTACCACTTAAATCCTGAAGAACTTGAGTGAGAAAAAATAAAACTACCTATCCAACCCTAATGTACTGTGAAAATAGAAGTACCAAGAATTGCAGATTTCTGGTCACAAAGTTATAAACCAATGCAGTTATTCTGGGCTCTAGATGCGTTAATTTTCATTTTTTGAAGAAATGGGTAATCATGTGAAGCAAAATAAATTTGAGAAAGAATGTAAGGATTTAAAACAAGAAATGCTGTGAGATAATAATGGGACAGGCTGGGACCTGGAACCTGAGACCCTTTACTCAGTCCTTGCACCTGGACAAATGTCTCCTTGAGCAACAGAATACAAAGAAACTATAAGGGACTAAAGATATCCGCACACATGCACAGTCGGGGCAGTTATGAACAATAGGATACAAAAGGCCAAAACCCAGTTGCTATTTCTGAGGTGCCAGGAGCAAAAGCAGGGTACTGCCGTGATCCCTGCACACAGCACCACCAAGAGGGTGGGCAGACCACCTAAGCCACGCCTCCGGCCCCACCCACAGATCAACCTCCACCCTCACCCCATTTAAGGAACCAGCTTACCCCCCCCCCCTCAGGGACTGAGCAAGTGAACCTGTTACTTGTTTTCACTCCCTCGTGCTGCAGCCATAGTCCTCATAAAGTCTTGCGTGAATTCCTTGTCTGGTCTCGTATCAATTTCTAGTGATTAAAGAGTCCAAGAAACCAGGTCAGTAACAGTCAGGAAGGTGACTCAGCAAAATAGGCATCCTTTTACAGTAAATGCCTACTCGGAGACCCAAACCTCTTCGTTAAATACAGTAAAATAAAAAAGAAGAAATTAGCAAGGAAGTTATATTTCCATTAGAATTTTTAAGACTTTCTGAAATAACTAGACAGCCACAATTTCATTAAAGTTAATTTGAACCACTCAGTGGCAAACCAGTATCTCTGTAAAATATAGTATTGTATGAACACTACAATTTGACTACCACTTCGTTGCAGGAAAATGGGGGGCTCAAGAAGATGGTCATGTCCCAGGTTTCAGGCGAGTGAGTCCATGGGGCAGGCCACCAAGTGAGGGTCCTTGGCCTCCTTTAGGAAAGAATCCAAGAGCAAGCCACGGTAAAGTGAAAGCAAATTTAGAGAGATACACATTCCACAGGCAGAATGCAGTCGTCTCAGAAGTCGAGAGCAGCCCTGGGCTGTGGGCGCGGTTAGTTTTTACGGGCTGAGTAATTCCATACACGAACTAGTAGGAGGAATATTCTAACTATTTTGAAGAAGGGGCAGGGATTTCCAGGACTTGGGCCGCCACCCACTTTTTGGCCTTTCATGGTCTGCCTCAGAACTGTCTTGGTGCCTGTGGGTGTGTTATTTAGCATGTTAATGTATTACAATGAGCTTCAAGGTCTACTAGAATTTGAATCTTCCACCATCTTGGGCCTAACTGGTTCTAACTAGTTTATATAGTATCCTCAACAGCTGTGTCATTCTTTTAAAGGTTGTGCCCTGCCCCCTTTCCTCCTGTCTCAACTTGATGCACATTAAGTAGTAATAAATGTGAAACTTTATTTCCAGAAATATTGAAACAAATTTTCATAAACAGCTGGATTTGTATACAACACTTTCCTAGTGTAATATACAAATACATGGTCGCTCAGCCTCTCCTAGAAGCACGTGAGGGACACAGAACTGCCACTTTCACAGGGGGCCCATATTTTTGTTGCTTACTTACTCTGCTTCACATTATAGCAAGGAGCTCCAAGACTACAAACATGGAGCGGAGTCTGTAACCTTAGAGAGGTTGCTCCCAAACTCACTCTCCTTTTCGTTGTTACTCTTCTCCCTCCTTTCCTCCCAGTTCTCATCTTTTGTTTTGTACAGGCATTTGGGGCGGGGGGTGGGGAGTGAATACTAACATAGATATTTAAAAGAGCATAAAGTGAATGTCCCTTCCTACAAGTGGGCATCTTTGAGGAAATGCATTCCTGAAATCATGATCACTACAGTAGGAGCAAGAGAATAAGACATCTGCATAGCTAGGTGAATTAATTTTGAAATTACCTTCACCTTGCAGTGGTGGGCTTCTTAAAGTGCACCAGACTCCTCCATCTGTACGACGCGTGGATTCTCGATAACCTTACTCAAGTTGTTGCTTTTGGTGTCTCTTCCTTCTTTAGGACCCAATAGATGCATTCCTGACACAGTTGCAAACCCACAGCTGACGTTTTCCATTTTAAGAATGTCTTTTCATTGTTTTCATTACAAAACAGCCTTTTTTTTTTTTGCGGTAGTCAGACAAAAGCATAACTTCTTTTAGATGTAGTTTTTTACTTCATAATGTTTTTCATCAGGAAAAAAATGAAATCTATATTTCAATACTATTGGAGTCCAAAATAGACAACCAGGAGGTATGGATATTTTGTCTCCTTACCCCACAGAATGAAAATACCCTCACTCATTTGCCCACTTTAAGTAATGTGAAGTTGCTATGATTGTAGGTAATTCCACACAAAATTATTTGCCAACTCTAAAAAACTATTACAAATAGATAAAATATTTTCATATTTTTGTGTTTGTTCAGATACTTTGCAGAATTGCTGCATTAATTGTGGTTTATATTTGGGGGTTAACCAGACATTAGGGAGAAATTAAAAGCTTCCAATAAAAGAAGGCAACTATTAGATTTCTCCTACTCAGGAGAAAATGTTTCCTTCAGGGTCTCAACTATAATTGATTTGAATTCTGGCAAGTGATGCAGAAGGATGATAGAAATACTGATCAAAATTCACAGGAAGTTGGCAATAATTCTCTCTCTGAAGAAATATTATATTTGATACAGACAAAAGACTATATATACAATATGTATGTAAATTACAGTGTAATAAAAGTCACCTACCAAAATAAGAACATTACAAATATTCATGATCTACCTACACCATCTCCCCATCTTACTAAAAAAGGTAACCACTATCACAGATTTTTAGTGCTTCGTTACGTTCTTTTAAAAAAATTTATTTACCACTTATGTATGTTATTCTTAACCAAAACATTGTTTCATCTACTTGCTTTTGAGCTTCATTTTTAAAATGGTATAATGCAGCATGGACATGCCAGCTATTTGTTTTTTTTCTCACTTAACAGTATAATTATTTTCTAAAATTTATAAATGTTTTGCACATTATTATGTTTGTATTTTTGCCACTGTATAGCATTCCATTAATATAATATATCAGAAGTTTTCTATTCATTCTCCTGTTAATGGCATTTGGGTTATTTCATGTTTTTCTTTTTATGTTTTGTGTTTAAATTGTCATTTAACAATTTAATAATTCTTAATTTTTCTTTCATAGTTGCGATTTTATTCAATCATGTTCAGATATTATGAATAATCTGTAAACAAATCTTTAAGTACCAAAAATCTAAAAAGTCATGTAGGCCAGGATTAGGGAGCAGTTTTCTTTAGAAGCAGTTCTCTCTCTCCCTCACTATATCTATGAAATGGCTTGGAGACAGACATTAAATAGTTTGAAATATTTCAGGCATATTAAATGAATATCTGTGACTCCAAATTGCCTTTTAGTTATACTTCAAGGTATAGGATGTGAAAGCTGCCCTCCTTATCAAGACAGTCAAAACCTCTCAAATAAATATCCCCATGTTTTGGTTGTACAAAAAAAAAAAGAAAAAAGAATAGCCAGCATGTGAATTCTTCTTTTAAAAAATGTATGTACACACACACACAATTGGATGTGGTGGTATTCATTCCTTCCAAACATGTGATTTTAGAGCTATTTTTTAAAAACTTTCATTTACAAAGTAGGTGACAAAAATATTTTTCTGGCTTGTAAAAAGGATACAGAAACCACCAAGACTTGGTAAATGATATTAATCAGACTGACGTCTGTCTCTCCTGCTAACTCTCCTCATTTCTACTTTCTTCAACTTCTGCAGGTTATTTGTCTTTAGTTTCCTGGATAGGCATTTCAGCCTGTTTCCCTTTTGCTCTCTTTTTTCATTTGTAATTTTTTGGCAGATGATTTATTCTTTCTCACTGCCCTTTTGAGTTTGGTTTCAATGTCTGCAAGAATTAGTTTAGCCGAAAATCTTGCCAGTCTCCTCTAGAGCTCTTCTTTTACTATCCCTTCAGCTAAATTGATCTGCACCTTGAGCTACTTTGGCAGTGGTTTGTGGTGGGGAGGGCAGGTGTCTGGGTGCCTATGGCCACAGCACGGTGGGAAACTTTACAAAGCCAGCTTGCATGGTTGTTGCTGCTAAAATCATTCCTGTTTTGTTTGCTTTTACTTTTATTTTATTCTCTCAACTGTTTAGTAAATTATACACTCTAATTTCATTCTTTGCTATTCTTTAAACCTTACTGTGATACCTAATTTAACACAATCTCATCTAATCTGTGTCTTAATATTCCTCATGAATAACATAAGGAATTTAGAATACTTCATTTCTAAATATCTGTCATAAGAGCTGTCAGCTGTGTTCTTTTATAGATGATCTGTCTTTTCTCTCTGGCTGCTTTTACAGTCTTCTCTTTTTCCTAAGTTAACTGCAATTTTACTCCTATGTGTCTGCCTCTTCAGCTGTGTTTAATCTGCTATTTAACCTAGTTATTGAGTTTTTAAAGTGTTTTTAGTGTGAAATTTACTGAACATACAGAAAAGAACATAAAACATAATTGTATAATATAATGAAAAATTATATTGCAAGCACACATATATCATCTTCCAAGCCAAGAAATGGCTGTGTGCCCCTTAATCATACCTCTTTGCACTCCTCAGCAGTAAATACTTGCTAGACTTTTGTAGCAATCATTTCTTTGTTTTATACTTTTTAAAATCACTTATGTATATAGATTTAATCAGTATAGTTTGCTTTTGAAAAATGGAATTGTATTGCTATATTCTTTTGTGCCTTACTTCTTTTGCTCAAAATTATGTTTATAAAATTCAGAGGACTTCCCTGGTGGTCCAGTGCTTAATACTCCATGCTTCCAATGCAAGGGGCGTGGGTTTGATCCCTGGTCAAGGAACTAAGATCCAACATGCCACGTGGTGTGGCTATAAATAAATAAATATTCATTGAAATTATTTCTTGTAGCTCTGTTTTATTCATTTTCATTCCTGTATAGTCACATTTCTATAGGAATGGAATTGCTGGGTCATAGAGGATGCAAAATCTTTGATTTTAAAGGGCCATGCCAGAATGCTATTCAAAGGGGTTGTACCAACTTACGTGCCACCAGCAATTTATGAGACATTATCCATTGAATTTTTTAAAATGAATTTTATTTATTTATTTATTTATTCTTGGCTGCATTGGGTCTTTCTTGATGCACATGGGCTTTCTCTAGTTGTGGCAAGTGGGGGCTACTCTTCGTTGCAGTGCACGGGCTTCTCATTGCAGTGGCTTCTCTTGTTGCGGAGCACAGGCTCTAGGTGCGTGGGCTTCAGTAGTTGTGGCATGCAGGCTCAGTAATTGTTGTACACGGGCTTAGTTGCTCCGCGGCATGTGGGATCTTCCTGGACCAGGGCTCGAACCTGTGTCCCTGCATTGGCAGGCAGATTCTTAACCACTGAGCCACCAGGGGAGCCCTATCCATTGAATTTTAATTTCAGCATTTCTATTTTTAATTTCTAAAATATATCTTTAGGTTCTTTCTGAAGTCACTCTTTTCATTTTTGTTAGTCTCTTATTACTTGTTCAATTTTGTGATTTCGTCTTTTATATTTAAAATTTTATAGATATTCATTTTATACTCTGTATATGATCATTCCAAAACCTAAATCATTAGGACTCTTATCTGTTGTTTTTTCTGCCGACTCTTATTTGTGGTTGCTATGTCTCTGGTGAATTTTAAAATAATGTATTTAATTTTTAATAACTTAATTTCTAAAATAAATATTTTATATATTTATTTGACCTGAGCATGATCTGCCACTAAGTGTCTTATTAACTACTTATGCTGTATTGTGGTTTCCTGGGGGGGTGTGAGAGGATAAAAATCATGTATATGGGATTAGTGTTGACAGATATTAAGAGTAACCATTATTCCTTAAGCTTTTTTACATTTCCCAAATTTCCTACCATAAATACATAATACATAATACTCTTAAAACCAGGAAATAATGTTAAAATAACCATGGAACCAGAATACTTGCCAACCACAAATAAACTCAGCTAGTAAAATTTTATCATACATTATGAGGTAGGATTCTAGGTCACTTCTTAGGAGGCTATTTATTGAAGATTAAGGTATCTTCTTCTCTGTGACTTTCTATTCCATAACTCTGTCAGTGCAGGGGCTTAAAAGGGAATGCTATTCTCTAGAGATTATTTTTAAATATTGTTTTTAAAATTCTAATATCAGCCAGGGATTTCTACCCATTTGGGACCACTTTAGCTCCCACCTAGGTCCCTGACTTAATGCTGGAGTCCTTTCTACTAGACATAGCAGGTCTTTTTTTTATTAAAATGGATATGGAGGAATGGCTTTGAGTAAGTATGACATGGTTTATACCTAAGGAAAGGAGACCAAAATGCAAAGAAAAAATCAGGGTAGGGAGGAGAGAATCAAAAAACTGTAATTATTCATGGGATTTAATTATAAGAGTTGGAGATAAAAATAGATCTTTAAGCCAACTTGGATACTCTCTCACTACGGATACATTCTCTGGCCTACTGCCTCTTAATCAGTCAAACACAAGACACAGCCAGGAATTTCCAGGTAGCCTTTTCTGTCCAAGTGTTCAATCTTTAAGTACTGATCTGGAGTTCAAGGTCGACTTCTGGCAACACTCCCAGAATATGGCAGGTGGGTCCTCCAGGATTTTTGGCATCCTGCAAAGAATGATGGTCAACTCTTGCAGTTTGAAAAATTAGAAAAAAAGGGTGGTGGCTTCCCAGCTTGGCTGGGAAGTTCTGATACATCCACCATATTCACTAGACATTGCGTCTTTGGATTTCCATTTATTTCAGTCTTCACAAAATTCTCTTAATGGAAATTTCCATTCCCTGTTAGACTGTAAAAGATACCTGGAACAGTTCTTTGCTCAAAAAGATAAAAAGTTTTGGGAAGATGGAAGTATGAAGTTGCCTGAAAAATGGCTGAAGGTAGTGGAACAAAAGGGTGAATATGTTGTTCAATAAAGTTCTTGGTGAAAATGAAAAATGTGTCTTTTATTTTTACTTAAAAACCAAAGGCACTTTTTGGCCAACCCAATAAATGGAGTGAGGGGGAAGGGAACTGATTTCTCAGTTCCTTCCTGTGTCTGATGTGATAGGTGCTTTCACATATGTTCTTTCATTTCTTCACACAATCTTGTGAGGTAAGTATCATCCCCACTTGCCAACGAGGAAACTGAAGCTCAAGAGTGACTTCCCTAATGTATCAGAGCTTTGAGTGGCAAACCCAGTATTTTGAACTCTCCTATCAGCATTACTTAATGAAAAAAGTAGAGGAATTAGTACTACTACAAGATGCTTTTTCCAGAATCAGCCGAGATGATGTTCACAAATACCTTTTCCAAACTAAAACATGTTAAACAAGTAAGGTACTAATTATGAGGATGCCATAATAAGTAAAACAGATATCCAGTTTCTATCATTTGAGCATAATGCCTTGAATAAAGCATCCAGTGGACTAGAGATCATTGATACGCATTTAAATCTTAATGTTTTACGTTGATGTACCTTTTTAAAAATAGTGAGCATTTAGCTGTTGTATTGGCAGGTGGCTATGTTGAGTCCATATCATTTGTATAATTCAATATTCATAGTGCACAAACACATCACAGGATGTGTTTTGTAACAAAAGACAAAAATAAGGCATGGTCCCTGCTCAGCAGGCTTACAGTCTGAAAGGCCTTAAGATACAGGGGATATAACTATAGGGAGAGAAAACTTTATCTTAAAAAAACATTTTTGCATGAAAAATTTCCAAGTCTTTGGTGATAATCAATGAAATGCCTTAATGAAGCAGGTTTTGGAATGGGAATTAAAGAGAATGTACCCATTTGGATACTGTGAGAGAGGACTGATTTGGTTTCTAGGGTGATTCTCAACTGATGGCAAGAAGATGCTTCCCTGGGTATCAGAATATTTGGGGTTGGAACAAAAAAAGCTATGATTTTTCAAAACAAGATGGTACCTTATGCCTTTGATTCAGTTTCATTTACTTAAAAAAATCCAGTTAACACTGAAGGGAATGTAGGTCTTTTTGTTTTCTAAATGGGAGAATGTTTTAAAAAAGTAAGAGGTACCAAGATGAAGACCAAGAAAAATAAACAGTACAATGTGGTGTTAGAAGAAAATTGGAAAAACAGAAATGAAAGGGAAGAGTCAAAGGTAAAGATCACAAAGCAATGGAAGAATTAACAGGATGACTCTGGGTTAGTTAGTAAGGTCAGGTGAGGGGAAAGGCTTACTCTGAAATTTGTCTTAGTCGAAACAACTAAAAGATTTAAAGAAGTAATCCAAAGCTCCTAATACAGCAAAAGATAAAAACAATTTTGATTAAAAAGGAAAAATATACTGTAAAATATTTATTTAATAAATAAGTTTATAATCTATACAGAATTGAATAAAAAGTACAACAAATTATTTTCACTTCTTTACAAAACTGCATACAGTACAACTTGCAAATTGGGTTCAGCATTCTACAAATAGGGCCACACACCAAGATGTAAACTTATTATTGTCTTAAATAAGTAAAGGCTCTGTGTACCACAAACTTTGAATTAAATTCCAGGGAAATACTGCTTTAGTATTGATTGTACCACAGTCTATTTTATTTAAAAAATTAAATAAAATTCCTCAAATACCACTTTTCTACTTGTTTCTGAGTAAACAATTCCCTATGTAGCAAAATAAAACACAACAAAGACAAAATATAAAATTAGAGGCTGCTATTTATGATATCACTTCCTCTTCCCTTACTTAGCTAGTGTTCTTTTCCTTTCCCTTATTCAGAAAGGAAGGTGAGTGGAAAATGACTTATTCTTACCCTTATTCATTTGCTTCTAGAATTCCTGCTTACATAAATGAATATGTCAGTTTTGGAATCTTGACACTATTATTCAGTGTTTACCTATGTCGTTCTAAAAAAGTTAACCTATTTTTTTTTTAAGATTAGGCAACAAAATTGGCTTCAAAATAGTTACGTCTCACATAGGCTAGCAGCCACTTGGTAGACTAACTTCCCAATTAAATGTGCACAGAATAACATTTTTTTCAAGTAACCTGGAAACGGAATCAATAGCAATTCTTATTTTAAGCAGATATTCAAGATGATCCACCTTTAGAAACAAAGGCAGATTTAATGTACAAAATGCAGGAACTACGTCTATCCTAGTTCCTGTCCCACCAAAATAATTAATAAGAGGCTCAGTTTGTGAAAAAGACCTTGGAATAATCCAACTCTTAATGACATCTTTATCTTGAATAAGAAGAATAAATAATATAAAAGCTATAAATGGAGATGAAGTTATTTAAAAGAAGACTTTTCCATTTTACTTTGGAGATAAAAGGGAATGCAAATACAAAATGGATTATATACTCCAATAAAGTTGTAAAAAAAAAAAACAAACCAAAATGGGTTAGTTGTATCTTTAGCCCATTTAGTAACTTTTCATCATAGAATAGTCCTTCATACTGAAGAATAAAAGACAAGCAAACCTGCCTTAAGTTTTCTGATTAGGTCACTTAGATTTTTAGCAGGCCTCAAAACTTGCCTTATTATTTAACTAAATTAGCTTCTCTGGGAAGCATATGAATAATGTAAAAATGAAAAATCCACACAAATACATAATTGTCAAGATGGGAATTGAGAATATTTACACAATGAATTTTTTAAAATAAATTAGAAACGACACATATTCCTTATAAAACACCAAACCAGAGCACATATTGTCAGTGATAGGAACAACTTTCATCTGTAGAAACACAAATGCACATGAGTAACACAGAAATAAGAATTAAGTTGAACAGAGGCAGGTGCTGTTAGAACATATTTCTGTTCTGACCTGTAACATCTGTGGCCCCTGTGAAGCCCTGGTCCTACCAGGCCAAGCATCTGGCTAATCTGATACAGAAGTACTTGACCTATGAAACACCAGACTCACTTGCTAGCAAGTATACATCACCATGTGCTGTTTGATTGCTCTTGATTACTTGGTTTTCAAAAGCAAGCTCACTTTCAAATCAGAAAAAAATCATCCTTATACTGGCTCTTGTAAATAATCCATGAAGTACACTTCACTTCTGAACAGTATTCTATTACTCTAGGAGGACAAGGTATAGTCAATTGGCTGCTTTGAAGCCATGAAATGCACACTCATAAATATGTGTCTACACTTTAAAAAATTAAATACATCCGGGCACAGCTGCTGTGCAGAGTTCTTGTGATAAGAAGTTCATTAGCAGTGTGTTATGAAGTGGTCACTTGAGAACTTGATTCTGGATCTTCCGGCTTTCTGTATTTCTTCAAAATATTGACTGCACCATTAGACAGGAAAACCACAGCAATGAGTGCAAAATAACCAGCGTAGATGAAGAACTAAAGAGGGGGAAAGAATAATTTATAGAATTATCAATTAGAAGGTAAGCTCTTGGGCTTCCCTGGTGGCGCAGTGGTTGGGAGTCCGCCTGCCGCTGCAGAGGACGCGGGTTCGTGCCCCGGTCTGGGAAGATCCCACATGCCACGGAGCGGCTGGGCCCGTGAGCCGCGGCCGCTGAGCCTGCGTGTCCGGAGCCTGTGCTCCACAACGGGAGAGGCCACAACAGTGAGAGGCCCGCGTACCGCAAAAAAAAAAAAAAAAAAAAAAGAAGGTAAGCTCTTTTATTACATATATGTGAACAGACTCTATAAAGGTATATTCAGTTTCTCTATAAAACTTCAAAAAAAACACTGTGTGCTTAAATAATGTGCCTGGCGCTGAGGATACAAAGGGCAGCACAGCATGGTGATACTGAAGGCTGACCCTTGGGTGCAAATCCCGACTTCCCCCTTACTAGCTGTATGACCTGGATTGAGAGACTCAGTCTCTGAGCCTCAACTTAAGTTGCAAAACGTTTTGTAATTCATAATATTTCCTAATGGCAGAGTTGTTGGGAAAGGATGAGATTATGTATGTAAATGTTTATTAGCACAATGCTAATGCTGTTAATACTATTGTTTTTATTTTTGTTGCTGTTATAACTGAATCCTGGTCTCTACCCTCAAGCTGATGTGATTAACAGGCCAAATTCTGAATATCAAGACCTCTACTCTTGCCCAGAAGAGGGCAGTAGAAGGTCAATTATCAATATATTCCATTATAAGATTACTTTGTATAAGAATCTTCTCTAAGCCAATTTTTAAAAAAAATTTATTTATTTTTTGGCTGTGTTGGATCTTCATTGCTGCATGCGGGCTTTCTCTAGTTGCGGCAAGTGGGGGCTACTTTTCATTGCGGTGCGTGGGCTTCTCATTGTGGTGGCTTCTCTTGTTACGGAGCACAGGCTCTAGGCACATGGGCTTCAGTAGATGTGGCACGCGGGCTCAGTAGTTGTAGCTCGCGGGCTCTAGAGCACAGGCTCAGTAGTTGTGGCGCATGGGCTTAGCTGCTCTGTGGCATGTGGGATCTTCCTGGACCAGGAATTGAACCCATGTCCCCTGCATTGGCAGGTGGATTCTTAACTACTGCGACACCAGGGAAGTCCCTCCGAGCCAATTTTTTAATGTAACTATGTTGTTTATCAACATCATCATCATTTTTCTTCTTAAAATAACTTACTAACTACTGGTAAGCTAACCCTCTGAGCCAGGTCCTTTAAAATTCTGATTCATTTTCCTATAGGCAACTCGTTAATTAATCATGGCAGTTACAAGTTTCAGCACAGCCCACAAAATTCTATTATTCCATACGTTTAAACCTACCACTTCTATAGCAAGATGACAAGCACCTAGTTACTCTTCTACCCTCCATCCCAAATGAAAGCATCTAACCCTTGAGAGGTCTTCTCAAGGTTTTTATTGCAGGTAGTAACTGGGAAACACTTAAGTAATTCTTACTTAAAAGAGAGTAATAAGCTCCCATTCCTCTGCTCTATCCACCCCCTCTCCCATCCTTTTTTGAGGCAGCATGATGCAGTGGGAGATGCCTAAGCTTTGGAGTCAGATGCTGGTTTGAATCCTGGTTCTGCCATACTATTATTGATCTGTGACCTTAAACAACACAACATCTCTCAGACTCATTTTCTTGATGTCTAATCCTGATAACAACGCTGCACAATTCTATATAAAGCACCCGGCACATAGAAAGCACTCAATGCACATTACCTATTTCTCTTTTAGATCTCCTCAGTAGAAACAAAGTTAATTACTGCTAACATGTTAGGTCTTTGTCTGCTAAGAAAACTAATATGTAAGGAAGGAAGGAATAATGGAGATGGAATCATTTGGGCTGAGATGAGGTAGGGTAGGCACTTTTTTATTCAATTGCCCATTTTGCTGA
This sequence comes from Mesoplodon mirus, assembly GCF_964341445.2. Classification (NCBI taxonomy): domain Eukaryota; kingdom Metazoa; phylum Chordata; class Mammalia; order Artiodactyla; family Ziphiidae; genus Mesoplodon; species Mesoplodon mirus. The sequence goes on along the minus strand of NC_138978.1, from coordinate 172,142,213 downwards.
AGTACAGAACAAGCCCTACCTACAGCTCACAATGCATGAAGGCATATACAACTGTACAATTCCTGAGTGAATAAAATTATTCACACTGTCTCTGAGTGTTTGTGCAGGTGTTTTCTCAATAGGTCATATGTTAAGAATCATAATGCTATTCATTAACAGGAAGTCATTACCTTGGTATTTGGGTGAGGGGTGTTTTAAATAAAGAAGGAGGAGACTTAGAGAGCTTTGAGGTGAAGCATGGCATCTCAAACATGAGATGCAGTATTCCAGGCACAGAATTTAAAATGGAGGGAAATAATGGATGAGGAAGCAGAAGGGCTTGGCCTGGAAGGAACCAATATTACCTCTCAGCTCCACCAGGCTGGTTAATGACACACAGAAATGTTCTAGGGCCTCATCAAAAAGATGATGGTCCCAACATCCTCCTGGTGGAAAAGAACTAAGGATGGGGGATGACTGAAGGAAAGAGAGAACACTTTTACTTTTTATTTTGTCTATATTGTTTGAATTTGTTTCCATGGAGCATGCTCCACTTCTGTTACCCTGATCAACTCATAACATCTTCAGTACCGAAATAGAGATTTTACCTGAGTGGTAATTTCCAAGCCAAGGCCACTGGCATCTACCACAATTAGAGTGAGCAGAGTCTGCAGTGCCAGAGCAATAAAGGTATTTACACCAAACACTAGGGCGTAGCGCTCCATGCTGAGGTTTGCAGCAATCTGAAAACTTAAAAAATAAATAAAAAGAATGCATAGACAAGAATTACTTCCAGGATAGTGTGAAGAGTAGCCCATACTTTCTACTGTCAATTCCCTTCCCAACCAAGTGAAGAATATTTTGTTGCTAAATGATGTAAACCTCATGCAAACATCTGAAAACAGCAGGAACATTTAAATAAGGAAATAAAGAACCTTGCCTAAATGCTTCCTCAGGAGAAAAACTGGCAATGCACATATACTGCTTCCTCCCATTTGCCTCTTTTAACCAGAAAATTTAATTTGTAAAGAAACCAAAAAGCTAATCCTGTCATCTCTTCCTAATGGTCCTTTGAATCAAAATACATACGTTGCTATAGTGATGAGTAACATGTAGATGATTCTGAAGACAACGTAGGATGCGTAGCACACCCAAATGTTACCCACGGTGTTCATGATGTACACTGCAGCAGCAATCAGGAGAGAAAACAGAGACAATGTCAATTCTCCCCAAGTGGACCAGGATATTTTTATGTAACCAACTGCAAACACAGCAACAGCACCTACAAAACAAAAAGAGAAAATCTGTCATTTTGCTACACAAATACTATTTCAATAAATTAAAAATTCATCTTAGATTATTACATTTTAAGATCTTTTAACTTGTAAACAGGGTAGCTCAAGATTATGGAGGGCCTTGAAAGACAGGCAGAGAATTTTGGACTTGATGGAATAAATAGTATGGAGCCATGGAGAGATGATGAGAGACTGAACTAGGGCAGCTGGCAATGAGAAGGAAAAGGAGGTACAGAGTCCGGGATGCTGCTAAGGAAAAACTACTGAGGCGGACACACAGGCAAGAATCAAAAAGAACCACTGCGTGTAGCTTGGCAACACGGCAGGATGGATCATCTCTCTCCCCAACTGAGGGGCAGTTTATTATGTGGTAAAATGATGATGATTACGATAACGAAAGCTAAAATGTATGGAGTGCTTTCTAAGTGCCAGTCACAGTTTTAAGTGTTTACAGAAATCATATAAAGTTTTCCAAAACCTTCTGAGGTGGGTCAACAAATTAGAAAGGGACAACAGAATAAAATGGCCAAAGACACAGGCTCTGAGTTCAAACCTCGACTTTACCACTTACCATCTATATCATCTTGGCCAAGTGATTAACCTATCTGTCCACAGCTTTGGATAATAATTACACCTATCTTAGGAATTCTGTGAGGACTGAGTGAACATACATAACATCTTTAGAGCAGCGCTTGGCACACATAAACAATATATTTGCTACTGTTGTTATAAAGTATTATATAGGTTACTCCAAGTTTTTCAACAAGTGGCAGAAGAACCCAGTAAATCAGAGATAATGGAAACCTGGATAAGAAGACAATTTAGAGGACCATTATATTAGGTTTCCCAAAGGTTAAAAGAATTTAAGTTTGTTAGTCATAGTCCTCCACCTCATGTGCAATTCTAAATTGTCCTCCTAAATTATAAAATCAGAGCTCAAAATAAGTAATCCATTCTTTGGGGTTACTTCAAACTTGGGAGGGGAGAGAAAATCTGATTATGGTTGACTTCACTACCAGAGGAATCTCCCCCTCCCAAGCTGCCCTACCACCCTGCACTGCTTACCCAGTAAGGTTGAAACGGCCTCCACGCCACCGTTATAGATGGCAGCATGACGAGAAGGCATCACCTGCTCCCACAGGCCCTGTGCATAGTTCACGACTTGAAAATAGCCGCAGGTGGAGAGGGCCCACCACACGGACCAGCAGAGCAGAGGGCGAGAAGAGTAGCACACCAGGAAATCATTCCACAGGACCTTCAGCACAAGAAGACGGTCTGGCTTGGATTCCTACACAGAAAAAGGGAAGAAGCCAACTGTACAGAAAGCAATTGTATAGACTCAATTTTCTATTCAACAGACTTTTTTCTTGTTCCTTGTGAAAACCAATTGCTTATTTCATATACGTGTGTGTGTGTGTGTGTGTGTGTGTATAAACTTCTTAGCAATTACATTTATCCCCTCTGGGGAAAAAAACACATTCTTATATAATTTTTGCTTTGAATGCTCTATAAACATTAGTACATCCAGCAAATGATATACTGTTTACAAAATGAAGGTAGAAAGATGGTCAGAGATCGCGTACTTTAGCCAAAGGGAGATGACATTCCATATCTCCCCATGCAGTGGCAAGCAACATTAAGAATAAGCAATAATTTGGGCTTCCCTGGTGGCGCAGTGGTTAAGAATCCACGTTCCAATGCAGGGGACACGGGTTCAAGCCCTGTTCCAGGAAGATCCCACATGCTGCAGAACAACTAAGCCCGTGCGCCACAACTACTGAGCCTGCACTCTAGAGCCCGTGAGCCACAACTAGTGAAGCCCACGCGCCTAGAGCCCGTGCTCCGCAACGAGAAGCCACCGCAACGAAGCGTAGCTCCCGCTCATCTCAACTAGAGAAAGCCCACAAGCCCAATGCAACCAAACAAACAAAAAAAAGAGCGTAATAATTAGCAACCCTAGTATATCACTGTTCAGGTAGAATCCATGGATGAGAACCTATCAGATTCACTGAAAGATAATGGTTAAGACAGAAATCTTAGAAAGAAATAAATCAAAATATTAGCAGCAGTTCTCTCTGACTGATGGGGTAATCAGTGATTTTAATTTTCCTCCTTATGCTTTTTCTGTTACCCAGTATTTATGGGAAATATTACTATTACAATGAAGTAATAAAGCTACTATGCATGTAACTGAGTGAATCTAAATATTACTATGTACCATCATCCCTAGTCTATGCCAAGAAGTCAATATGAGATTCCAGACATCCTGTGAAATAGCTATCAAAGGTTGCCATAATTCCGGAGCCTTGCTCAGAGCACAGGAAATTTTACTTTTGCAACTAACATGGGAAGGCAAAATGAGAGAATCCAAAGGGACCAAGAGGAAGCTAACTGTGAATCAGCATATAAGAGCCAGGATGTGTGACAGGAGCCATGTTACAGATTATTAACACCCATGGTAGCAGCATGATTCAACCCGCTCGCTGGCTGGAACCCATATCTTGCACATGAGAACATCCAGATGTAAAATGACTACTCCCACCTGCTGTCAGCCCTTTCTCCTTGATTTTTAAAAACTGAGGTATAATTGACCTTTAAGTTTATATTAGCTTTAGGTGTGTAACATAATGATTTTATATTTGTACACAATGTGAAATGATCACCACAATAAGCCTAGTCAATATCTGTCACCACACAGTTATAATTTTTTTTCCTGTGATGAGTTTTAAGATCTACTCTCTTAGCAACTTTCAAATATGCAATATGGCATTACTAATTATAGTCACCATGCTGTACATTACATCCCCAAGACTTACTTACAACTGCGAGTTGTACCTTTTGACTCCCCTTTACCCATTATGCTACCCCCTACCTGCTTCCTCTGGCAACTAGCAGTCTGTTCTCTGTATCTATGAGCTTGGTGTTTTTGTTTTGTTTTTAGTTTCCACATACAAATGAGATCATGCAATATTTGTCTTTCTCTGTCTGACTTACTTCCCTTAGTATAATGCCCTCCAAGTCCATCCACATTGTTGCAAATGGCAAGACTTCATTTGCTTTTTAATGGCTGAATAGTGTTCCAGTGTATATAAATGTGTCCATATACCACATTTTCTTTATCCATTCATCCACTGATGGACCCTTAGGTTGTTTCCATATCTTGGCTATTGTAAATAATGCTGCAGTGAATTGGTGGGTGCCTGTATTTTGAGTTAGTGTTTCCATTTTCTTTGGATATATACCTAGAAGTAGAATTCTTGAATCATGTGGTAGTCTGATTTTTTTTTAATTTATTTATTTAATTATTTTTGGCTGCGTCAGGTCTTCGTTGCTGCATGAGGGCTTTCCCTAGTTGCGGCGAGCAGGGATTAGTCTTCATTGTGGTGTGCAGGCTTCTCATTGTGGTGGCTTCTCTTGTTGAGGAGCATGGGCTCTAGGCACACAGGCTTCGTTAGTTGTGGCGTGTGGGCTCAGTAGTTGTGGTGCACGGGCTTAGTTGCTCCGTGGCATGAGGGATCTTCCTGGACCAGGGATCAAACCCATGTTCCCTGTACTGGCAGGCTGATTCTTAACCACCACGCCACCAGGGAAGTCCCTGATTTTTAATTTTTTGAGGAACCTCCACCACTGTTTTCCAGTGACTGCAACAATTTACATTCCCACCAATAGTGCACGAGGGTTCACTTTTCTCCACATCCTCACCAACACTTATTTCTTATCTTTTTGATAATAGTCATTCTAACAGGTGTGAGGTGATATCTCATTCTGGTTTTGAGTTGCATTCCCCTGATGATTAGCGACACTGAGCATCTTTACATGTACCTGTTGGCCGTCTGAATGTCTTCTTGGGAAAAACGTCTATTCAGATCTTCTGCGCATTTTTAAATTGGATTCTTTTTTTGCTATTGAGTTGTATGAGTTCATTTTATAATTTGGATATTAACCCCTCATCAGACACATGATTTGCAGATATTTTCTCCCATTCAGTAGGTTGCCTTTTCATTTTGTTGATGTTTTTCTTTGTTGTATAGAAGCTTTTTAGTTTGACCTTGTCCCACTTATTTTTGCTTTTGGTGTCAAATTAAAAAACACATTGCCAAGACAGATGTCAAGGAGCTTACCACGTATGTTTTCTTCTAAGGTGTTTTATGATTTCAGGTCTTACATTCAAGTCTTTAATCCATTTTACGTTAATTTCTGTGCAGCCCCTTCTCCTTTAAATAGAACCTTTTAATAGGTATAGTTAGGTGTTTATAATACCAAGTTGAATGCTACTCTTTTCTTAGCTCAGTTATATGCAGAGGGAGATTTGTCTATCATCAAGCCAATAGCTAGGATGGAAACTTGAGAATAAGTTTGCTTCTTTTATTGTGCTGTTGAAGGACACGATCCTAATTCTTGCTATAAACAATGAACATTTTTTTCATGATGAAAGGAAGACTATCATTATTTTCTCAGATATTGATATTTCATTACCCAAAACATAGTAAAAACATATACAATGAGCCTTAACCAATGGGGACAAATATAGTACATCTGGTTTCAAGGAAAAGGAGCCAAAATATGTATCATGGAAGAACTGGTGTTTGAGACAGGCTTTGGGAGATAGATAAGATTCGAATAGAGAAACAATTAAGAGCAACATTCAGAGCAAAGGATACAAGAACAACAGCACAGAAGAAGGCGCTTTCAAGGTGTACTTAAGAATCTGCAATGATAAAGTTCTCTTCCAACATAAAAGGCTTCTGGGACACTCTGTCCTGCTCTGGCCTGCTGTGCACTTATCTTGTTCCAAGCATACTCATTCTTGCCTTTGCCTGGTATCTCGTAGAGCCCTAGTTCATAAGCCCTAGTTCAGGGGCATTGGAAACCTTTTAAGAGTTGGCACAGAGACCTGCCTTTGCCTACTCTTTTGCAGGGGAGATAACACCTATCTGAGCTTCAAGGGCATTAAGCTGCAAAAGGTAGGGGGTACAGCCATATACGGCTACACACTCCCTCCCCTCCATCCCAACTCAGACATATCTGTTGGCAGGGGTCCAACTGGAGATATCCAGAGGGAAAGGCTGTGACCACAAATGAGAAAAAAATGGGGAGGGTCAAAAGACAGACTCTGTCCTTCACACAAGTCTTTCTGATTCTGGCTTTTAGTGCTCAGGGCCAGCCTGGTGAGAAAGGCAGAATACCGCCCAACACAAACCTCCCCCGCCCCGTCATTTTCACCATTATGGTTTCAATTCTTTGGATTCTGAAGGCTATTCTGACATGAAAAGAAAGAAAGATCAGTCTTGAATTAACACTGAGTAAAAAACCATAAAGTTATAAACCTACATGTAAATTATAATTTCATTTACTATAAAATCTGTACAAACAGTGATATTTAGAAAGGGCACTAAAATATTAACAGTGGTAATCTTTGCACCCAGCAGTTCAGATTGACTTCTTTTTATGTAGTTTTCTGTATTGTTTACTTAAAAAATTAAGGATGAATCTTTTAAAAAAAAATCAGTAGAGCTCCAGTTCCCTCACCTGTAAAATGGAGATGGTGATACCTATATCATAGAGTTTTAATAATAGTAGTTTTAATAAGAATGAGATAATGAATATAAGATTTTTGGCACAGTGTCTGGTACCCAGGTCAAAATAAATGGGAGCTGAGATGATGAATCAGCAGCATACTTGTCTACACTCAGATGAGAAAAATTTCTGAATCTTAGGCTTTTTACAGTAAAATGGAAATTAATGCTTACTTCAACAGGTTATTGCAAGAACTAGATAAGCGTTATTCAATATGTAGCAAGTGCTCAATAAATGTTGGTTTCCCTTATATTCTATTTACCACGACTCATTAACATAATCAACAAATAGTTCCTGAGTGCCCATACAATGTGTCTGGCAATGTTCTAGACACAGGTGATACAGCAGGAAAGTCCCTGCCCTTATGAAATGAACACTGGAGTAAGAGAGACAGATGATAAACACACACATACAAGAGAGCTTATAGCAGGAATAATACTATGAAGAAAGTAAAAAGGGTAATGGGATAGCAAGTGACTTTGGAATGGAGTAATGATTGCTAAGAGTGTTAAATGGCTTTCTGAAAAGCTGATGTCCGAGCTGTGACCTGAGTGGCATAAAGGAACCAGCCATGAAGATCAGGATGAAGGGCAGTCCTGACTGACACAATCTACGGATTTGAAGTTCTGAGGTGGGAACGAGCTTGATGTATTTCAGCCCAATTAAGAGATAAGGTCAGAGAGGTTGGCAAGCAGCCAAACTGTATGGGGTTTTATAGGCCATGATGAGAATTTTGCATTTTCTTCTACATACAATAGGAAAATGTAGGGGGAGGGGATAATTAGGGTTTAATGCCTAGACTATGAAGATTTAAGTCAAGGGCTGATAATTTCAATTAAATTACTTCTATGTATCTCTACATATATGGGGGACTGGAGAGGAAAGGAGAAGTTGTTCATGGTATGCCTGGGAAACAGAAGAAAAAAGAGAGTACCTTCACATCAATCAGCTCACAAAACTCAGGATTCTAGAGTCAAGTAAAGCTTAGTGATCATCTGATTTAACACTCTCTACATTTAGGGGTAGCCTAACTCAGTTAAAGAAAAAGAATTTGTGGGATTTCCCTGGTGGTCCAGCAGTTAAGACTCCGCACTTCCATTGCAGCGGGCACAGGTTCCATCCCTGGTCGGGGGAACTAAGATACCGCATGCCACGCGGTGTGACCAAAAAGTAAAAAAAAAAAAAAAAAGAAAAGAAAAAGAGAAAAAAAAAGAAAAAGAACTTGTGATGGAATTAGTACCAGACTCTCATAACTCTTCATAAGGCCCAGAATACCTTCAACAAATTCAAAGGAAAAATGAGAAATTATTTACAGCCTCACAAATAAAGATCTACAGTGAAGATACAAAGCTGTTCTTGATTATTCATATCTAATGATAAAGATAATAATAGAAATTACCATGTATTGATTACCTACTTATGTATACTAATTTGAAAGCTCTACATGGCTTTATTTAATACTTGAAATACCCCTATGAGGTAGGTATATGAATGAGGGAACTAAAAGTTGCAAAGAATTAAGAAACTGGCCCAAGATCACCCTGCTGGTAAGTACTAGTACTGGGGACTGCCTCCCTTCTTCAAAATCTGCTATACTCTGCTCTATAAATGATATTGAGTACAAGATAAAAACATTTATTTTGCTGCTGTCTGTGTTTTATGGAACTCAAACACACACACACACACACACACACACACACACACAAAGAATGCTTCCTAATAGTAAGGGGTGTCAGTCTACAAATAAAAGTATAGTTATATTAACAGATATTTATTAAGCATTAGTCTCATGTCAAGCCCTGTGCTAAAGAGTTGGTTTAATTTATGTCATTTCTAATGGATAAGCAACTTAAAAAAAATCATGTCCAACTATATGCCAAGCACAAAATGAGTCCAGTTGCCTGTTTGGGAAAGAAAATCACTGGCTTTGGCAGCTCCTCCTCCTGCAATGTCAGCACCCTCTGCCCCAAAGCAGTAGGACTCGTTCTGAAAATCAACTTACAAATACTCTAAGGTAACTTGTGGACTGGGCTATCACTTTGACTTCTACCTCATTTTCCCTCTTTTTAAGTCAAGATAAAACCACCCACTGACCTAGAACTCTTCTTTACCGTAATTACCACGATTATCATTTATGGTTCATTGATGGGCTTTGTCAACTTAAGATGGCACTGTGATCTCCAATATCCACATTCTAATTTTCCTTCAAGGTTGTCAAAGAAAAGCAAGCAGTATTTTAGGGCTGTACAGCTGCCAAGCCGCACTGCTTGCCTGTCATGGTGTCGGTAGCTGAGCCAAGGAGATCATGAAACTGACTTGAATCCTAATTTTACCTCACCATGGCCAACATGATGGTTCTGACCATGTTGTTATCCCAGTGAAAGACTTCATGGATCAAGGTATAGATTGAAGTGGATTTCACATCTGCTCTAAAATTATGTTTAGGAGTACATGTGTGTAATTTTGCATGACTCACTAATGTTGGATCTGAATCCTTATCTCTAAAATGAAAGGGTGATGTGATCTTTAACATGCTCTGATTGTTATATGATTTGTGGTTAGAATCACTAATAACTCTAAAAGTTTATAACTCTTTACCATATCAAGTACTGACATTTTGCATATCTATAAATAACAAATATCAAGGTGGTCTAGGACAGAGTTTTTTAAATTTTAGATTTCAACTCATTAGTTGGTAATACAATCAATTTAGTGGGCAGTGATCACATTACAAAAAATAAACGAAATGTGTCAGAATAAACCATTGTGTTGTAAAACTTTTGTTTCATGGATGACTTTGAGGGGTTCAAGACTTCAGTGGAGGAAATAACTGCAGATGTGGTGGAAATAGCAAAAAAACTAGAATTAGAAGTGAAACCTGAAGTTGTGACTGAATTGCTGCAATTTTATGATAAAACTTGAATGGATAAGCAGCTGCTTCCAATAGATGAGCAAAGAAAGTGGTTTCTTGAGATGGAATCTACTCCTGGTAAAGATGCTGTGAAGACTGTTGAAATGACAACCAAGAATTTAGCACATTACATAAACTTAGCTCATAAAGCAGGGTGTAAGAGGACTGACTCCAGTTTTCAAAGAAATTCTACTATGGGTAAAATGCTATCAAACAGCATTGATGCTGCAGAGAAATCACTCCTGAAGGAAGAGTCAATCGATGCGGCAAACTTCACTGCTGTCTTATTTTAAGACATTGCCACAGCATCCCCACCTTCAGCAACCACCACCCTGATCAGTCAGCAGCCAACAAGATCGTGGCAAGACCCTCCACCAGCAAAAAGATTACGACTCGCTGAAGGCCCAGATGATGGTTGGCATTTTTTGGCAATTATGTATTTTTAAATTTAGGTATGTATATTATTTTGTACATAATGCTATTGCACACTTAATAGACTACAGTATAGTGCAAACATAACTTTTATATGCACTGGGAAACAAAAAAAATTGTGTGACTTGCTTTATTACAATATTTGCTTTACGTCAGCGGTCTGGAACTAAACCCACAATATCCTTGAGGTATGCCTGTATCACACATAGTTTTCAGCACAGATGAGGAAGATAACTTCCTATCCTTACATACTTTGGACTTCAATTCAGAAACTGGAAGTAGATATTCATCATTTATTGGAATCATTTCACCTATTCATTTAGAAAATTTTTTCTAGAGCTTCCTTTACATACCAAGTTCTGAGGATAGAAAGACGAAGAAGAGACAGACATTGCTGTGGCTTCTAAGACATCTCCAACATGAGCAATATAATGCTGTGCCAGTCTTGGAGGTCATTTACTCCAGAGGAAAATATATTTGTCATCCCTAATATAAATCGACGTTATATTGAATGAATGAATTAATGAACCAATGAAGCAACTCAAGATAAAACCAGAATCCAAATGAATTGAGGGGCTTTCCTGTCTGTTTTTTCACCAGTGGTCTAGCCCCAGAGTAGCAACCACCAGGCATTTCAGGTTCTGCTTACCTGTCCCTCCATGGGTGGCTCCTCTGTATTCAGAGGGATTTTTGATTCAATGTCTTCCCAGTGCGGAAGGTGGTTAGAAGCTGAGGTATCAGTAGCAATGCCACCATTGTGTACCTTGACGTCATTTGCTCCCCGGCAGGAGGGAGGAACGTGGTGAAAGAAAAGACTCTTCTGTGGCATAGGCAGAAACCAGGCTACAGCGAAAGCCACAGAAACACAGGTAAGAGAGATGACATTCAGGCTGAATAGGGACCAGCCTGCCACTGAGACGAGGATCTGCCCTAGGACAGAGCCCACTGTGAAGCCCACCAAGGTGGCACTTCGACAGTAACTGGTGACTTTCTGGTACATGCTCAGGTCTACCACACTGTAGATGTAGGAGTAATAGGCAATTTCAGTGGCGGTGCCGATGCCATAGAAGAATTCCAAGAACTGAATGGCCAGCAGTCCCTGGGCATAGAGCAGCATGAACCACGTAACAATAAGGCTGAGTCCCTGCAGCAGAACAACAGGTTTATAACGGAGGAAGTCAGTGGCAAGGAACACAGGAAACAACAGCACCAGGTAAGAGTAAGTCCATACTGGATATATTTCATTGAAGACCTGGTAGAAAAAAGATAAAATCCCGTTAGTGATCTCAAAGGACCTGGAACATTCGTAACAATTTATTCTTATAAAACAATCTACCAGTACCTCAAAGATCTCATTTTTATCAACCAAAGAAATCTTGACAACAATTCTGATAATTGTTTGGAATATACTTATCCGTTTCCACCCCATCGTCTTTTTCCTAATAAAATCTTCCCTATTCATCAAAGCCTAGTTCAACGCCTTCCTCATCCTGGAAGACTTTGCTGCAGCTGATAGTGTTTGTATCCCAACACCCAAAAAGCTCTCCTGGTACTGCTTTGTATGTGTCAGTCTCCTCAGTTACCTCATGGCACTGCTTCTTAACCATAGCTACACATCTCCCAAGGAGCTTTTAAAAATGTGGATGCCTTGCCGCACGCATTTTTTAGAAACCTCCCGGGAGATTTTATTATGAGCCAGAGTTGAGAACCATTGCTTTATAGGTTCTTTCAGGGTGGACTTGACTTTTCATTTGCACAACCTAATAGCTCGCACACTGTTTGGAAGATACTTGGCTCAATAAATGCTTTGGAAACAAATAAATGTTTTGGAATCACTGTCAGTTCTTACTTCTAGCCACAGAACAGGGAGCCATGATCCTACGGTTCGATTAGGTTTCTCTGATTTCAAGTTTCATTTCTTTGGGGAAACATGAATAGATAAAGAAGGTAAATCTGTCCTACAGTCTTAACAGAGTAACTATCTGTGGATGGTAGCATTATAAGCAACTCTTGTCCTTCTTTTTGTATGTCTATAATATGAAAAAAAATGGAAGGTTTTTTTTTCCATTAATTTTTCATTGGAAGATAGTAGAAATAATATTTAAACCACAAAGACCCCAGCTGGAATTTCTGTTCCATCATTTGCCATATGATTTTAAGCAAGTTTTTTTTTAGTTCCTTTTAGCCTTAATCTCCATTATCAGTAAAAGAGAAGTAAAGCGTATGCCACAGGGTTGTTTCTTGCAAGGACTAAATGAGAGAGTACATGTAAATCACTTACTCTTTTTTCATAGGTTTAAAGACTTAAGGACTGAAGCTGAAACACAGACCACTTGGGACAATACAAATTAAATTAACTGAACTGTCGTCCCCATTCTTCAAATAACAATCATTGTAGGAGAATTTTCCCTCTTTTTACACCTACCCCATAGCCTAGTAAGTTCCTGGGGGTTTAAGTAAGTCAGTTTTATAAGTGATCATTTCAAAGTTTGGATCAGTGGCCCCAGTTTTTAAGTGCGTTCTGAAAGGTAGTCTTACTAACAGTCCAAATACTTTGTGATGGAGCAATCTAAACCTCGGGTTTGACTTACTTTTTAACTCTCGTGTATACCTCAGTTCACCCAACTAATTGTTTTAAGGTTTTAGAGGAACAATAAAGTAAAAATTTTATTTTTAGTAAATTATTATAAAATATTTGCCAATGCAGAGAACAACTGTAAAAGGAAAACATAATCTGAAATACATTCCAGACTTGATTTCTGACTGGCTGAATATCAAAAGTGATTTGTCTAATAGCCTCGCCTTCATGAATTCTGGTCTAATTTGTGTTTGCAAATCATCTAGCAACCTCCATTTACCAGGAAACTTTCTTGTGCCTGAATGTGTGCGTGAAAGAATAATCGAGAACTGTAGAAATGATTCTTATTCACAAGTGTGTAAGTTTTATCAAATGAGGAACAAAGTGCACTCGGCTGACATAACACAGGGTCAGAGACTTCTCAGTAGAAAACCAAAGGGGATAAGGGCAACCTTGAGATGAAAGCCATGAAGAGTGAAGGCTTCCCTACAGACTTTTCACAGGTGTGCTCCATTAGCAACTTCCCCCTCCTTTTTTGCCTATAGTTTTATTCAGTCTCCTACAGTTTTCTTAAGTGTGAAACTGCCTCCTCTGTTTGACTCTGAATATTTCTTCACCTTCACATTTTCCCCAACATAATACTACAAAGCTGTTAGCCACCACACCTTCCCTTTAAAAATACCTTCCTTCCATACCCCGTCTTTTTTGTTCTCCACCACACCCCTTGGGACTTTCCCTGAGTCTTCACCCCAGTAATACTGTCTGCACTTAGACATGTGATATACCCTTCAATACTAGTTGTCCCCAAACGATTAACTGTGACATTTTCGTTATATAAACCTCATCCTTTCAATGATCAATTTAAAGTGTTTATGCTTATGAGTCTAATTCCACTCCTAATACAAAAACCACAGTTTACATAATGAAGATAAGGAAAAGCAATGCCAAGTCGAAACTAAAATAAAGGCAAGCAGGGGAAAAAGACCAGATATGTTCTCTTTAACTTATTCTCAATAAGAAATCTGAATTTACTCCTAGGAGGGACATCAACCCAAGAGGACTGTCCCTCCCACAGCATTATCAGCATTATAATAGTACATCTCTACTGACACCACACACTATGCTAATCACCTCACCTATATGACCTCAGTTAATCCAAACAACGCTAAGTGGTAGATGCTTTTATCACCTCTATCTTACAACCAAGGAAACTAGGCCTTACGTGAATTGCCCGAAGTTATCCCAGCTAGTCGCCGGCAGAGGGAGTAACTGCACCTAGATATTCTGAATCCACCACCCTAAAATGCCCCCATTTCTTCAATCAGAAAACTATTGTTGATCATCTACTATGTTCCAGGCTTACTTCTAATGCCATTAAGCAGCTTTTTCAACCTGCGTAGGGGTGCTTTTATGGGGCTTTCATGAAGAGAGAAGACCAGACAATATGCAGAGCTTAGCCACTGTGTCTCCAAAAGTCTCCAGAAGATCCCTTCTCTCTCAATGCCTCCAAGGAGAAGCTGTCACACCAGGAAATGCTTCTTTGATGGATACTCTGAATCCCGAAGGGAAACTTCCTACATGCAAAAATGTACAGGTTACTGGACTCTTATTGGCCACACCTGGACGATACCTTCTTATCTCAGGTAAAAATCTGCCGTGTGAGCAAAGGGAACTGATATTATTCTAAGGTGCCTTTCACAGTTCTTTGGATCAGAGCTTGTTTGTGCTTTCTTCTGAGACACAAAAAGTCAAGGGAAAACAGCTGTTCAGTTTTAAGCTCTAATTCAGATTTACACTTTATTTTAGAATCACATTTCAATTAGGCAACTAGTTAGTAAGCACTTATTTGCACAACACTGTTTTCAAACTGTATGGAGATGACAAAAACAAAAAAAGAATAAAATGAAGCCTCAGTTCTCCAGGAGTTCTGAACCTAGTGAAGAGCACATACACATAAATTATTGACAAGGGAGTTAGGAAATATGGGGGGTTGCTCCCTTGAGATGGACCTTGAAGGATGAGAAAGTTAGATGCACTGGATTTACGACTATAAGATTAACGTGGATGGAGCTTGGGCATGTAGAAGGCAAGGGGAAGAAGGATGTGGTGGGAGATAAGGGTGTTAAGGAGATAAGAGCCAAATTCTGTAAGGCTCTGAATATTAGGCAGAATGGTTTTAAATTTAATGTCTTAAAAATATCAAAGAAAGGTAGTGAATGTCAAATCCCATGCTGAAAAAGATGAAAGGATAGGGCTTCCCTGGTGGCGCGGTGGCTGAGAGTCCGCCTGCCGATGCAGGGGACACGGGCTCGTGCCCCGGTCCGGGAGGATCCCACAGAGGATCCCACATGCCGCGGAGCGGCTGGGCCTGTGAGCCATGGCCGCTGAGCCTGCGCGTCCGGAGCCTGTGCTCCGCAACGGGAGAGGCCACAACAGTGAGAGGCCCGCGTGCCGCAAAAAAAAAAAATCAAAGACAGGTAGTGAATGTCAAATCCCATGCTGAAAAAGATGAAAGGATAAAAAATTTTTGGTGATAAAGAGTTCTATTTTATTAAAAGTTTGGCTTTCAACTACTGAAATACAAATTTTAACCTGTTTAAAATTTATAAAGTGATACAGGTTAATGGTTTTCCTGAAATCTAAGAAAAAAAATCCTTTGAGAGTGGAAAGAGGAAATTCTGACCTTTTTTTCCTCCTTTTGTCTTTGGCCTAGGTTAACAACAGCTCTGTCTAAGATGACTGCTCTTGTACCTTCTAAAGTCTCCTGAGGGAAATACAAAATTCAACACAAATAGACTGACCATGATTTGGCATTTGCTTTGCCTAAAAATCATGTAATATTAAATAAATAAATAACTGTACCTTGGTGAAAACAAGCAGTCAGAAAGGAGAACAAGTTGTCCTATTTATTTCAGTTATTAGAGATTTAAAAAAAACCTAGGGTTCCAGAGAGGGTGGACAGAGCCATACTGTGCACGACCATCAGAATCGGTCATGATTCTGAGTCCTCAGAGACAAACGACATCCCTTTCCAGACTTCTGGATTTTTCTTCAAACCCTGCCCTCTTCCTCATCTAATTTGCAGTAACAGAAATGTGCTATGTTTTTGTTACACATTCAGCAAATGTTTCCTGGGCCTGGCATCTCTGCTTTATTGCTATACGCCTCGAACATATTTCACTCACTTAGGTAGCTTTCTGATAAGACAGGACACATGAGGCACATCACACAACAATTCTGCCCAGGGCACTTGTACAAAACAGTTCGGCTTTCAAATATCAACAATGGGAGCATGTTTCTCTCCCCGTGTGCTTCTCTTTCAGGCAAGGTGCACAAACTGCAGATCACGTGGCAGTTCACATGAAATTTTAATTGTTAGCAGCTCACAGTATCATTTCTGCTTCAGTGGCTACACTTCAGATTTGGTGTTTGCTGTGGGTCTGCAGAATCATTCTCTCTTGTATTTACTGAAGTAATTTTCTTCTCGGAGAATCATTCTGTTCACAAGAGTTGGCCCTTTCCACTTTATTATTGTTTTTAACCAATACTATAATTCAAATAGGTAATGAGTAACTCTTACAGTTCCTTGTGGAGTGGTCCATAAGACTGAGAAGTAGATCTGAAGTTGGGTAAAAGTCAGTGCCACTTGCTAGGGGTGAGATAATGTGGGAAACTCAAATGAAATCCTCAACCAAGAGTTCAACCCCTTCCCTGTTAAGTGCCCTTGAAAATGGAGGAGCAATGCAACAACAAACTGGATTATGAGTAATTACATCCTGCTCTGACCTGTTATGCAGGGATACTCAAAACAGGTGACTACTAATCACAGGGGAGAGAGTAAGGTTTAAATGGGAGGAGTACTTCACAGCAGCTGGGGCAGGAAGGCAGGGTGGGAGGAGAAGCAGACATAAGAAAAAAGGAACAGCTAACAACTGCCCACTCAGCTTTCACCCTTCTGTTCCAGAAAGGAATACCAGACCTCAGCTTTCTTGCTTTGTAGTGTTCAAGGAAGAGGATGCTGAATCTGCTTTATTTGGGTTTTGTGGTAGCAGCTTGAGTTTAAGTCCTTTTTCAGTTAATATAATGTCTTTCTTTTTCAAAAAACTGGTGTTGAAGTTGACCATACACTTTAAAGAGTTAAACACATTTTTAAAGTACACAATGCACTTCAAGTACTTTACTTATAAATCCTCCTGGGGAAGTCAATCAGCAAAAAGTTCTTGATCACAGACTATGTACTCTTAATTATTCTCAATATCGCAGCAGAACAGAAAGGAGCAAAAGAAACATCCGTGAAGCAACAATTCACAACGCAAGAAAAACTATAATTAAATGCCAACTATGTGATACCATCTAAATATCTGCTTTTATCCCGGGAGGTGGGGTTGGGGGAGTGTGTGGAAAGCGCATTCTTGGACACAGTCTCGCCCAATCAAAAATCAAGACAAGATGATGGGTTCTTGTTGTCTTGTACAGTCCTTATATGAGCACATCCACCTCTCAAGGGTAAACAATGCAAAATAGGGAAAGGAAGAGGGTGCAGCAGGTAGAGGGAAGATCCTTTCAGAAAGCATAAGTTACTCAGCATCTGGTTCCTTACTTTCCGGCAGCAAATATTTATTTAAACCTTTACCATGTCCAAAGTACAACCTGCTGTTTTCCCTTTTTTTCTCCAAATATTCTCCTCCCCCCCCCCCGCCCCCAAGCAGGAACTGCTGGATCAGTCGGAGCAGAGTGGGGCTAAGTTCCATTACAGCATCATCAGCACATCGCCTGAAGCACACGTGCACTGGGGCTCCCGAACCGCGTTTCGAGCCTTTCACCTAAGACACAGCCTATCAATCCAACGCAGGACAGAAAAACAGCGTGAATTAAGGCAGCGCCCAGCACTGAGCCGCCTTCCAACTGGGAAAACTCAGCAATCTCTGCTCAGAATGGCTCCCGCGTCTCAAGCGCCTTTCTCACTCCTCCTTTCCTCAACTACATCCCCTCCGCCCGCCCTCACCTTTTCCCGCACATCTCGGCGTCCGCGCCCCGCGCCGGCCGAGCCACCTCCCGCCCGCCCCCCGCGCCTACCTCCCTCTCCGTCAGGTTCTTGTCGGGCCCCAGCAGGTACGGGGTCAAGAAGGGCTCGGACGGCCTGAGGCTGGCGAAGAAGCCGTAGGCGCACAGCAGCGCGGTGGGCACGAACCAGCACTCGCGCGGGACCCGAGCCGTGCGCAGGAGCATGGTGGCCGCCGCCGCCGCCCGCCGTGTCACCGGGCCAGGCACATCCATCCGGGGAGCGAGGGGCGGGGACCCGGCCCGGCCCTTTCCTTCTCCTTTTCCTCCTCGGCCAACCGGAGTGAGGTTGAATCGCTGCCCCAGCGCGGGCACCTGCAATTGCGAGTGGCGCCTCCTCCCGGCAGGGCCAAGCAGTTCTGAGACAGCCGCCTCTGATCGCAATGACTCCCAGCCTTTCCAGATTGCTGGAGCCTCACATGTCGCCACCCGCCCGCTGAGCGGCAGAAAACCATTCACGCCCTAAGGCCCACCCTCCGCCACCTCCTCCCTGCTGAGAACCAATCACAGAGGACGCCGGGCATTGGCTTCTCTCCCATTGGTCGGTGGCTCACAAGATGCGAACCCGCGGCGGCGGTGGCGGCGGTACGCAAGAGCGCTGACGTACGCTGGCTCGGGCTGAGAGGACTTGAAGGACAGGTCAGAACGCGGCTGTTCTGGCGTGCGCTGCTCAGGGGGAGAGCCCTTCGCCCACGCTGGAGGTCGGCTAAGTCAACCCTCGTGCTGCAGCTCACCTGTCGGGAATGCTCCGCGTGGGCCTTATCCCCACCAAGAGAAACGCGCTGTTACACAGTCATTTTCTGATTCTTAACCACGGCCCATTCAGATTTTCCTTCTCAAGTGGCCAGCTCCGGGCAAAGATTTAACCTTGGGACGGGGGAATGCTCTACCTTTCTTCCAGCAGCTTTCAGGTTTTAAATTGTATTCATTTGCAGTAAAAAGACATTAGAAACCCGGGATCTAAGCGCTCCGAGGCGTTTACCAAGAGCCGGAGCGGGAAAAAGTGGATAAAACGCTGTGAAAAGAATGAACGAGCTAGTTGCTTAACAGAAGGATCGTAATGCAGTCCTAATGAAAGGGTTTTAGCTTTATGTCGTTACTTTTTGTAAGCGGGATACAAAGAAAGCAAACATAACATAACTGTAGATATAGGCTGTGTTTAAAACGTAAGGGGGAAATCCCGAGTCATTAAAGCAATCACAAAATATCATCGATCTCTTTATTAAAAAACCAAAACAGAGGTCTTGGCATAGTTTTCAAGGGCAAAGCATGACAAGAATCCGCAGTGCTTTCTTTAATTTTTGTCTATAAACCTCTTTCTGCCTGACTCACCCTGACTGTATCCCAATTCTTCCACTGCAGACCAGCTGCACCATTTAAAGCAATTTCCCCTGTGCAGTATTTGCAGACTAACAGATCCTACCAGAAGCTCACAGAAAACATTTTTGAACTCTATTTTGCTTTAATGTATGTTATGACCTATCTAGCTCAATTTTCTTCCTGGGTCAGCAAATGACACTTGTTGCAAAAAGGATACTTTTTGCAATCAACCACACAACTCTACCAGATGGAATGATATACCAGTAAAGGGAAAGGAGATTTGTTTCTAAGACTGCACAAGTGAATGAACCAAAATATGAGTTGATTGATCGCTGAAGAAATGCAGTTGTTGGTATTTACATCTATCAGTGGGTCTCAAAGTGAGGTCCAGGAAGCCCAAAGGAACCTTGGGATCTTTTCAGAATTCCACATGGTCAAACTACTTTCATAATACTACTAAGACTTTATTTCCTTTTGCACTGTAGAGACTACATGATATGTGATGACACTGTCACTCTAAAGACCAAGAGAAAGTGTGTGTGTATATTTTTGCATTTAAAAACTTTTCAGATTTATTTTCTAATATGGCAACTATGAGTAGGGATAACCCACAAAAATAAAGTCTTTAGGGTCCTCAATAACAGGTGTCTTGAAGCGAAAAAAGTAAGAACTTCTACAATATACAATTATCTAGTCCTCTAAACTTCAGCCATGTTATCTACCTCTCATTATGACTACAGAGAGAACATCAGTGGTCCTCTTGGCAATTGCTTCCCTTCACATTTATTGATACATTCAGTGCTTTAGTAGAAGAGAAGGAAAGAGAAAAACAAAAGAGTCCTCAGAAAGAGAAGCCCACTTATTAAGAACAGCTGTCCATCCCTCCCCTGAGTCTTGGAGACCTGAATTGTGTTCATCTGTAAATCATTGGTTCTGAAATTTTTCCTTGGTATTAATCATTTAGGCAATGTTGGGCATTAACAAATAACAATTGTTCTTGAATTAGGTAGAAACTTTAAAATTATTTTTCTCTAAGAGGTCATGGTAGAATTCTAAGAATGACCCCCAGTGAGCCTGCCCTTCTATAATCCCCACCCCTTTGAGTGTGGGGTGGCACCCCTGAATTTAATGAGACAATACAACTACTTGTTACATTGTATGGCCAACGTGAGATTATCCAGGTGGGCCCATTTAATCACACTAGCCCTTTAAAAGCAGAGAATTGTCTCCTGCTGGTGGCAGAGGAGGCAGGAAGAGATATTTGAAGGAGAAAGGTAGCCATGCTGTTGCTGGAGGGAGCTGTGTGCCAAGAATGTGGGTACCCTGTGGCAGTTGAGACTGACTCTTGGCTGACAGCCAGCAAGGAACTGGGGATTTCAGTCCTACAGTCACAAGGAACTGAATTCTGCTAAAAACCTAAACAAGCTTGGAAGTGGATTCTTCTTCAGAACCTCCAGATAAGAGCACAGCACAGCCAACACCTTAATTTCTGCCTGTCAACTTTAGAGAAACCACCCAAGCCCACCTGAACTTCTCATCTACAGAACTGTGAGTTAACTTGTTATAATTTTTTAAGCAGTTGAGTTTGTGGTAATTTGTTATACAGCAATAGGAAACTAATACAGAGGTAAATAGAATGTATTTTTTGAATTGAGGTAATAGTCACATAATACGAGATTACCCATTAACCATATTTAAGCGTACAACTCCGTGGCATTAGTACATTCACAATGTTGTGCAACCATCACCTGTATCTAGTTCTAAGATATTTCACCACCTCAAAGAAAACTTGTACCCATTAAGGGATCACTCCCTTTTCTTCCCTCCCCCCAGCCCCTGGCAAACACTCATGTGATTTCTGTCTCTATGGATTTACCTATTCTGGATGTTTCCTACAAGGGGAATCATACAATATGTGAGTTTCTGTTTCTGCCTTCCTTCATTTCGCATAGCATTTTCAAAGTTCACCAACATTGTAACATGTATCAGTACTCCATTCTTTTTATACCTGAAAAATATTCCACTTTACATAACACATTTTGTTTATCCATTCATCAGTTGATGGACATTTGGGTGTTTCCCTTTTTTGGCTATGTGAATAGTGCTGCTATGAACATTTATGTGTAAGTATTTGAATGCCTGGTTTCAATTCTTTTGGGTATATAGGAGTGGAATTGCCAGATCGCCTACTAATTCTATGTTCTGCTGTTTAAGGAATGGCCAAACTGTTTTCCACAGAACGTACACCATTTAACATTCCCACCAGCAATGTATGAGGATTCCAATTACTCCACATCTTTGGCAACACTTGTTTTCTTTTTTGCTTTTTTAAAATATCCATCCTAGGGATGTGAAATGGTGTCTCGAGGTTTTGATTTGCATTTCCCTAATGACTAATGATGTTGACCATCTTTTCATGTATTTGTTAGCCATTTGTATGTCTTCTTTGGAGAAATGTCCGCTCAAGTCTTTTGTCCACTTTATAATTGAATTGTTTATCTTTTTGTTGAGTTGTAAGAGTTCTTCGTATATTCTGGAGAGTAGAGCTTTGTCAGGTATATGATATGCGAATCTTTTGCCCATTCTGTAAGGGTAAATAGAATACTGAGAGAAATTTTTCTCTATACAGATGGTCTCCAACTTAATGGTTTTTCGACTTTATGATGGCATGAAAGCGATAAGCATTCAGTAGAAACTGTACTTGGAATTTTGAATTTTGAGCTTTTCTGGGGCTAGCGTGGTATGATTCTCTCTTGCCATGCTGGGCAGCTACTGAGGCCACAGCTCCAAGTCAGCCAGGTGATCATGAGGGTAACCGACCAATACGCTTATAACCATTCCGTACCCAGACAACCATTATGTTTTTCATTTTCAGTACAGCATTTAATAAATTATATGAGATAGTCAACACTTTTATTATAAAATAGGCCTTGTGTTAGATGATTTTGCCCAATTGTAAGCTAGTGTAAAGTGTTCTAAACATGTTTAAGTTTGGCTAGACTAAGTTATGATGTTTGGTAGGTGTATTAAATGCATTTTCGACGGAAGATATTTTCAACTTACAATGGGTTTATTGAGACATAGCCCCAGTGTAAGTCAAGGAATATCTATATATGAAAGCACGAGGGAATGTGTATTTTGCAAAAAGTAGAATTATATTATGTACCCTTTCGAATCTTGCTTTTTCTCACTCAGGAATAATTCATGCAAAACATTCCATGTAATAAGGTTAAGCTCTAATTCTTTCTAAGGCTGCATTGTGTGGGTGTTCTAAAATTTATTCAACAATTTCCTTTTATGGCCACTCTGGTTTTAGTTTTTTGGTCACTGCCAACAATCCTGAAGTTAACATCCTCGTACAATATATGTCTATGTATTGTTTTCATTTTATGGAATTTATTCCAAGGAGTGGGATAACTGAGTCAGAGTTATATATTTTTTAATAGGAATTGTTCATTCACTTTCCATAAAAGCTATAATAACTTACATTTTTACTAGCCACATATGAGTATTCTTTCTGCACTGCATACTTGCCAACAACAGGTGTAATAAGGCTTTAAAATTTTTGCTAGTCTGATAGGTGAAAATCAGTGGTTCTCGACCTGTAATGATTTTGCCCCAGCCCAACCCCCAGGACACTTGGCATAGTCTGGAGAGATTTTTGATTGTCATAACTGTCAGTCAAAGTTGGGGAGTAGGTGCTACTAGCTTCTAGTGGGCAGAGCCAGGGATTCTGCTAAATATCCTGAAATACTCAAGGCAGCCTCCACAACAAAGAATTATCCAGCCTAGAATGCCAATAGTGCTGAGGCTGAGAAACCCTGGTGTAAAGTGATACCTCATTATGTCTTCAGTTTGAAAATCTTTATGGATGAATTTGAGTATCTTTCCATGTGTTTGTCAGGTATTTGGATTTACTCTTCTGTAAATTACCTGTTCGTGCCCTTTGCTCATTTTTCTTTTGGTTGTTTATTCCTCTCATTAATTTATAAGAGCACTTTGTCTTATAAATGCTTTATTTATCCTCTTCATTGAAAATATTATTTTTCAAATATATTTTTTATTGACCTGACATAAAAGAAGGTCTGAACCAGTGGTCAGACATATTATGACCTTGGGTAGGAAAATAACATCCTAAAAATGTCCCTTTCCCCTAAGTTAATTTATAACTTTAATGCAGTTCCAATTGGAATCCAAACAATATTCAATTAAGAATCCAAAACCATTTTAAAGTTCAGGTAAAATGATAAATGTACAAGAAGAGCTAATAAAATTTTGCAAAGAAAGACTAGTAAGGGGGTACTTGCCTAACCAGGTATCAGAACATACTTTAAAGTTTCTAGAAGCAAATCAATTTGGTAATATAATTGGAATAGAGAAATATATAAGTGAAACAGGCTAGGAAATCCAGAAATAGAGCTCACTATATGTGAAAAGTTAATAATTGACAACTATTTTGTTCAATCAAATGAAAAAAGGGTAAATAATTTAATAAATGTTACTGGCCAAACTGTTGATCCATATGAAGGAAATTAAATTTGAGGCAACTTTATACCATATGTAAAAATAAATTCCAGATATAGAAATGATTTAAATTTAAGTAATAATAATAATCTTCCCCCCAAATCTACGAGACTACATGTATACTCTTTAACTAAGACTATAAATGCACTAATATGAAATAAAATATAAAAAATATAAAGAGAATAATAAAATGATCATACTTATTAACTTGACCTTATTGAGGAGATTTCTGGACCGAAAACAGAAACCTTTTTGTCTTAATGTTTTGTTTTTCTGGCACAATATCTGACTAGTTGAAGGAGCTTAATGAATCTTGGTGAATGAATGGCCCATCGTTGATTCTAATCCCTTAGTGACCCATTTCAAAAACATCAAGGACAGCTTCCGAGCAAGCAGTGACCTACAAAGCATGAGTGAGTTAAACATCTAGAATCTGTGGTGTGGTAGCCCAGGCAGGAAAGGAGCATGGATTCATACCCATGGTATGGCATATAGAACTTTAGAGCAAAAACAAGAATTCAGATCAGTTTGCCTATTGCATTACTTTCCAGGGGAAGACTCCAAGTTACAGAGAAGTTAAGAGATGTGATGTGATGAAATTGGAAACATGCCTGTTGGCCCAGTTTGAACTTTGTTCTGCAATAGAAATAATGATGTAATTCAGAAAAACATAATTATAATCATAGACTGTTAATTTTGGAAATAATATCAAAGCTGAGGCCAAGAAATGTAAATCAATCTACCAAGATCACCAAGAGAATTAGAGGCAAAGTCAAAACAGTCTTTGGTTGTGCAGACTAACAGTCCAATATTAATCCTCCATGCCATGCAGCCTTTTATGTTCTCTTTTATTTAATATTTCTTTACTTTTCAATATAATGTACCACAAATCAGTTCTCCTTGAAAGCACTGAAATGCCTTTCAAATGTATTTACTCCAACTTACAGTCTTAATTCATTCTTATAAGTATGATATGTACAAATAGACGTTTTCCTCAGTTTATAGATGGGAACACTGAGGGGCAAGGAATTTCAGTCCTTCCAAGTCACATTTATTCCCTCAACATGAGTTTATTAAGAGCCTGTTGTCTAAGCATTGTCCTTGGTGCCATAGTAAACAATGATAAGACAGTCTCAACCTTGAAGCGCTCATATGATGAACCAACAGTGAATCAGTCATCCAAGTCCTGCTCTGGCCTGTGACCCTGAATTGCCCCTAAGTTGATGACCTATGTCACAAACAGAAGTATGATGTGTCCTGACAATAATCATAGACTGAATGACTATGCTGTGCTATCCAGTAAAAGACCAGCTCAGCTCACAAGTGACTCTCCTGCCTGTTTCTTAAATATACTTGACCCAGAATTTTGTATGTAGTCATCAAAACATTGCCCTACAGCTCAACCATGTCATGGAGCAGCCCATCCATAGGCCTGCCTACTTATCAGCCTGCTCAGCCTGCGTGGGCCCGAAATGTGGTGCCACACTAGCAAGGCCCTTTGGGAAAGTGCTTTGGGGTTTGCCTAGTATATGTTTTGTGGAAACATGCCTCCCTCCTGCCTCGGCCTGTCTTCTGCCATCCTTGACATCTAAATGGGAATGCCACCATCACTCCCTAATCTTTTTTTTTTTTCCTATTTTTTGGCTGCAATGCACAGCATGCAGGATCTTAGTTCCCAGACAAGGGATCAAACCCTCGCTCCCTGCAATGGAAGCACGGCGTCTTAACCACTGGACCTCCAGGGAAGTCCCCATCCCTCCCTAATCTTAAAAAATTCCATCCTGTGTGAAAAGTTAGTGCACCCTATGAGAACAAACCTATCGTTAACCGTAACTCAGATATTATTAAACCACTACCTTTATCCTCTGACTTGCATTTATTTGAGTGTAGTTTTCTTGCCTCTAGTCTCTTCCTAGCGCAGGCCAGTTTCCATACCACAGTCAGAATAATCTTCCTGGAATCAAATATTACCCTTGTCCTTAATTCTGATTGTTTAAGAATTTTGGGTGTTCACTGAATAAAGCCAAAACCTCTTATTTCTGACTTTTGCTAACCTCTCCAGTCTCATTCTTCACTACTGGCCCGTGCACTCCCTATGTTCAGCTACAAGTGGCTCACCAGTTTCTCAAGATGGTGTTCAGATATCTTATCTCCTCTACTACTACAACCCTAGTCCAAGCTATCACCATTTCTTCTCTGGGATACTACACTAGACTCCTAGCTTGATTTTTTTTTTTTTTTTTTTTTTTTTTTTGCGGTACGCGGGCCTCTCACTGTTGTGGCCTCTCCCGTTGCGGAGCACAGGCTCCGGACGCGCTGGCTCAGCGGCCATGGCTCACAGGCCCAGCCACTCTGTGGCACGTGGGATCTTCCCGGACCGGGGCACGAACCCGTGTCCCCTGCATCGGCAGGCGGACTCCCAACCACTGCACCACCAGGGAAGCCCTCCTAGCTTGTTTTTTTGAACCTAGTCTTCCCCAAATTGTAGTCTGTTCGCACAGCAGCCAGAGTGATCTTCCTAAAGCTGAGATCAAATCATGCCATTTTTCTGCTCAAACCCCTCCAGTAGCTTCCCATTCCACTTGGAATTAAATCCTAAGTTTTTACCATGGCCTGTAAAGCCCTGCCTGATCTGCTCACTCCACCTCAGTATATCTCTGTTCTCATCTCCTATGACTTTTCACCTTCCAGCTCTGGGCCAGCCACACTGGCTTCCTCATTGTTCCTTGTACATACCAACCACACTCCCACCTCAGAACCCTTGCACTTGCTGTTCCCTCTGCCTGGAACAGCCTCTTCCTAGATACTTGCTTGATGTCCTCTCTCACTACTTTCAGGTTACTGCCTAATTATCACCTTATCCTACTTAAAATAGCATATATCCTCATCCTGGCACCACTCTGTCCCTCTACCCTGATATATTCATCTTAGTACTCACCCCCACTTGCAATATTATGTAATTATTTGTTTGCTTGCATATTTCCTAGAGCACTAGAATGAGTGTTCCATAAAAGAAGTGACTTTGTTTTTCTTTGCTGCTCTAGAACAGTGCCTGGCAGCAATAGGATCTCAATAAATATTTGTTGAATGAATGAATGAGTGAATGAATGAATAAAATGTCAGCTTCTCTCTGTACACTTCCCTAACACCTCCAGGTTACTGGTTTTATTCTCTGTTCCATTGGAGCTATGTATATACCTCTATTACAGCTATCACATTTTTATTGTAACTTTTTGCCTCTTATGCCTTACAAGTCTATAAAATCCTCAGAGACAGATGTCTTACTTATCTACATATACTTCATGGCATCCAGCACTAATTTGGTGAAAACACGTGGAATGAATGAAAGTGGGAGAAGCAGAATGAGACAGCTACACTGGAGATTCTAGGATTCAAATGTATGAGCTCTTTATTGATCCCATCTTCTGGAGGCTACACTGGGACTAAGGGCAGGCATTTATTTTAATATAGATGTCCAAGGCAAAAATGTAAAAATATCTCCTTCCAGTCTACCATTATTTCCCAAATTTCTCTTCGTAAGGACTTCTGGCCTTCGTTGGGCCTCCAAAAATGGCTTGGATGGTGATTACACCTAAAGCCTTAAAAAACAAGCTAATGTGTAACAGTCCTGACATGAAGGTCATGTTACAAATACCAGTCACCTGTAGAATTTAATCAGAAAATAAAATGGGTGGTCTTAGGAATGAGACTAATCTATCACCCACCTGACTGGCGTGGGTCTATGGACCTCATACACACTCTAGGGGCCAAACTAAGGATAAAACTTACTGTAGTAGAAAACAGCATTGTTTAAGGAGTTGGAAACCCTAAGTTGTAGCTCAGGTTTTTCTACAAACAGGGTCCATGATTTTGGATAAGTGGCTGCACCTTGCACCTCTAACAGAGGGATTGAGACTAGATGAGCTCCAAAACCTTTTCCAGCTGTAAAGGTCTATTGATTGATTCAGCCAGGAGGTTGTACCCAAGTGGCTGTACTCAGTGGAATAAACTGAGTCTGGGAAAGGAATGTATTATCTCTCAACACCAGTGACTTTGCATGGGGAGATATAACGACAGAGTCTGACCCCTGGCGGAGCCTGGAAACAGGGCTTAAATCCCATTTGCACTCCCGTTCCTACATAACTGCCTTCTTCAGCCTTACAGCAGCTGGGCTTCCACCAAGACGGAAGAGGTGGAGATGAGGGGAAAGGTGGGATGCCCCTCTAGCAGGGTTTAAGCAATATGTGTAGCTGAGAGGGCTTAATCAGGAGACTGCAAACCTATCAGCATTGTGGTGGTTGTTTTAGCTCTGCTGTTGGGTTTTCCTCTGAGAATTAGAATTAATGTGGCCCAGCTCAGAGTGTGCCCTTTGGAAATTCCCAGGGGGTTCCAGAGATTACCAGAGGCACCCTGGCAGTGGACAGTCCCTTGTGAGGCGGCAGCCCTGGAAGTCTGGTCCGTGACTCAGTCGAAGAGCCTCCTCATGTCAGATCACACAGAATAGATTTCACCTGAGGCCAGAGCTGCCTAGCCTATTTAGCCAAGCCATGTGGTGAAATAATTTACTTTCTGATATACTTTATCTCTAAAGGAATGCATAGAACTTTTAAGAAAAATGTTCTGTCCCGTTTTATAAAAACATGTAGACTCTTATGGCAGCCTCCAAAAAACAGCATTCACAATCACATGGCAATGAGCTGTAAATTAGGAAATCCTGAATGAGCTGAAATAAGGGTGTGTTGATTTCTCTCATCTAATATTCATTTGTGGCAACATAATTGGCCAAGAAATAGGTGAAATGCTTTATGAGATTCTCATGGCCACAGTCAGTCCATATCTATTAAAATGTTTCTGATGTGTCACTCTCTTCTCTGCCTCTCAACAGTGTATAAACACATGCAAACACACAATCACACACTTACTTTTCTCTCCTCTCACTTAGTTATATAGTCTCCATGTGGTTTGGTGAGGTATTTTTAAATTAAGGGCTGAAAGCATTTTATGTAAAGTCTACCCAGATAGAAGAGATTAGTAGGGAAATGCTCTTCCCAACTCTTAATCTAAATGCTAGTTCAGGATCTTCTGTCCAGGTTCTCATAACCCCGAACTCCCATTAAGATGTTTACCTTTTATTTCTTCCCTATTCTGTGCTCGCTTCGGTGAGACATGTATTTCCTCCCTATTCTGAGGCTGAGAGTTCTTGGCTGAATCCTTATTAACAGAAAGGACATTTTCATTTCTTGGTAAGGTAGCCAGCCATAGGGTGCCTGGCACTTAATATGTAATCAGTGACTTGACTGAGGACAGATTTGCTCCTGAGAGATTCAATTTTCATTGAATGCAAGCCTTGATAGACAAAGGAGAAAGAAACATGATAAAAAGGTCATTTTCTCTGCAAAAAAAAGGAAGAGAGAAAAAGAAAGAAGAAAATAAAAACTAAAAGGCTACTAATGTTTACTAGGAGATCCTTAATAGTTCAAAGTCAGACAGATCAAAGGTCAGAGATAGAAAATAAAAGAATAGGATAAGAATTTAAGAAATCAGCTGGAACCCTTGCACTCCAAGTATATATTCTAGGAAAAGCCTGCAATCGAATTTAACATCCCTCCACATTCATACAAATTTAGATTGTAAGAAACTGCAGAACATCATTAGAAAGGGTGTTTTTTAAAATGTGGCGTTAGGTTTAAGTAGAACAGTACTTTAAAGGGGGCGAAACATAGGATGACAAGATGTGTCTTGGTAAAGCAGAGGATATAGAGGATAAAACTGATTATTTTGAAAGAAGTTCTCTTAGTGTGAAAAAGAGAAAAATGCTTACATCTTGTGAATATTGAAAAAGTAGAGTGAATAAAGTGTTAGGGAAACAGCGTTGTGTGTTGGAGAGGGGAATGAGGGAAGGTAGTTAAATATAAACCTGGGTTTATTTGCAAAGCTTTCATCTTGATAAATGGTACCTTCTTAAAGCAAATACCTCATCCAGGGAGCTCATAACATTATTTATGTTTCAAAATCTAGGCTATAGTCCAAACGATTTCAAATTCTGGGAGAAACTGTTTGTTTAGAGTCCATTGTACTGAGTGTTAATATAACAACACACCATAAAATATTGTTAGCTCTTAAGAAGAGATCAATATGTAATTACTCAAACCAGGCCTTAATAACTAGAAATTTGTAAATACCTCTGTTAGTTCTTTGAGTTCTATAAAGGATTAACAAATAAATATTTGTTTAACTGAATTGAAAGACTCCCAAACATGTTATATTCATTTTCAGGAAAGGCGATTATTAGAAATGATTAATCTGTACTAAATAGACGGATTATGTCTATACTTATGTTTGAATGTTGATGGGTTTACCATAGGTATTCTTCTGTGAGCTAGATTAAGGTGTTCTACTACCAAAATAGAATGGTGGTCTAGTCCAAAATTATAGGAAAAAATTAGATTAATGGAAATAATTTTCTCAATTTACATTTTTTCTCCCATTAATTTTTCTGAAATATTTGGCATCTACTATAATTTGTTTATAATATAATCTGGTGCAAGAACATAACAACTTTGCAAAAAATTTAGTTCAGTGTTTAATCTTGAGGTCATTGTCATTGAATTGGTATCAAAATCATGACTTAGGAAAAACAATATTTATGATATAAGCTGTTGTCTGAAGGAAAACAATTTTCCTTGAGGAACTATAAAATCTACCAGACCAGGAGAGAGCGACGCCGTTGGATCACATTAGTACTGGCCTCTGTAGACTTGCTTTCGCTGAAGTGTGCTTTGGTGGGAATCCTTCAGCCCCTCCTGAAGGATACACGGGAAACAAGCTTCTAAAATCTGCTCTTGTTAAAAACAAGAATGCTCTGCACATTATATGGTGGCCTCTTTCTATGGATCTTTGGGCGAAATTTAATTTCAGTATCAAAAAAAGTGCTCTTTGGGGCATTTTTTTTTTTTTTTTTTTTTTTTGCGGTACACGGGCCTCTCACTGTTGTGGCCTCTCCCGCTGCGGAGCACAGGCTCTGGACGCGCAGGCCCAGCGGCCACGGCCCACGGGCCTAGCCGCTCCGCGGCACGTGGGATCCTCCCGGACCGGGGCACGAACCCGCGTCCCCTGCATCGGCAGGTGGACTCTCAACCACTGCGCCACCAGGGAAGCTCTGGGGCATTTTTCAGGGACACTGAATTGTATAGCTGGTAAGGCTTTTCTTTTTACATTGGTATTTACAAACTTCCTGGTAAACCCAAGCCCCACCCATAGCAAGGTGGAGGGCTTTATGGTATGCAATTTTATACTTCCTGTTTATGGTCCTTCCTCTGTTTTTGCTTTCTCTCTTACTTGTAACATATGTTATCTAGTAGTATTTTATGTTTTCTTTTAAGCGACCTTAAATCTTTTGGAAGAACAGGATGAGAGATACATAAATATATTCATTCATATATACATAAAATTATGTTGTGTTTAGTCATTTGAGTTTTATTTTTTGCTAAGAGTCTGGTGCTTTCCAATTATGTTGCCTCCTGAAGAAGTATGAGAATCTTTGATTTAGAATATTAGCTGATAGGAAGGCAGAGAAGATTCTTTATAATATCTGGAAGATATCAAACTACACTATCATCACCAGCTGATAAATTTTTAAAGACCTATTTGGTTCATTACAGAAAAGTACAGCCTTCACAATTTTCAGGACTCTGGCTAGGTACAGTCGAACGAGGCAAAGTCATTTTATCTGCCTGTGTCCTACTACTTTTCCTATCTCTAGTCTATAAAACCATAAGAACTTGGAAGAATTAAGCATTCAGACTTTTCCATAAAATAACTCTATTAGAAAAAAAAAAACACCCACACAATAAAAATGGTAGCATGGAACCTTCAGATATTTTTAAGTGTGTGTTAGGCCCACTGCCTTAGGGCACATGCCAATTATAGAACCAAAATCTACTGCCCTGTGACTTGCTCCTTCTTAGTCCATCCAGAGAAATAAATGGTGAAATCTTCATGGCTCTTCGGAGGATCCAAGCTATTTGGTGAATGCTTTTTCCCCAAGTTTGCCAAAATGTCCTGAACTCAAAATAGAGTGATTTTTCAAAGTTATTCTAAAAAGAGACATGCAGTTTGTAATTTCTTTTAACAATCTGAAAAAAGCATGGAGAACTAATTCCATGTTTCCTGTGACCCTTTCATAATTGTGATACACTCACAGCCCATCTTTTCCAGTTATCAATTAGAATAATTAATAATGTTTAGGATATTATCTGTTGGTTTCCTCTTCCGAGTCATGATTCTACTGCAAGTCATTTAACTCCTTTCCATAGCAACTAGTTATGATACAGCAAGCAGTATGTTTGCTTGCTATCTGTTATGTTATGTCAGTGGAGGATGTACTACATAGCAAAGGTTTAATTTTATCTAAATGACTTCAAAGAGAAGAATAAAATTATGGAAATGCTTATGTCAAAATAAGGGGTTTTAATATTTCTACACAGCATCAGATATAACCCATGGATCATAAACATTATAATTTCCATTGTATGGAAGAGAAACCAGACTGAAAGAAAGACTGGGCATCTGATCATCTGGTTTCTGGTTTCAGCTCTGACATAAACAAACCATAGCATCAGGCAGGTTGTTGAAACTTTGTGGCCTTATTTTATTTTATTTATTTTTTTGGCTGCACTGGGTCTTCATTGCTGCACGCAGTCTCTCTCTAGTTGTGGCGAGCAGGGGCTACTCTTCATTGCGGTGCGCAGGCTTCCCATTGTGGTGGCTTCTCTTGTTGTGGAGCATGGGCTCTAGGGCACGCAGGCTTTAGTAGTTGTGGTGTGTGGGTTCAGTAGTTGTGGTGCGTGGGCTCAGCAGTTGTGGCTCGCGGGCTCTAGAGCACAGGCTCAGTAGTTGTGGTGCATGGGCTTAGTTGCTCTACGCCATGTGGGATCTTCCAGGACCAAGGCTTGAACCCATGTCCCCTGCATTGGCAGGCAGATTCTTAACCACTGCACCACCAGGGAAGTCCCTAGTTTTTTCTTATATAGGGTAATGAAGCTGGACCTCATGCTCCATTCTCATCTCTTCCCCTATCACTCCTATTATATCCTTGCCCTATTATACTTTGGTAGATTCTAGATTGGAAGAGATCCTGCCCATTTGTTCAGTAGAGGGACCCAGGACTAGCTATGTAATTTGTGGGGCCCATTGCAAAATGAAACTGTCAGACTCCTTGTTAAAAAATTATTAAGAAATTCACGAGGGTGACCACAGAGACTTAAACTAAGCACGGGGCCCCTCTGGGCATGGAGGCTCTTTGTAACTGAACAGATCACACACCCTTGAGGCTGACCCTGGAGAGGCCAAAGGAATTTTTCCTTCCCATTTAGACACACTCTTTTGCTCTTAACAGAATGCAAATAAGAGAAATTTTGGTGGAACAGTGGCATGAATCATTAAAGGGAAGCAATAATGGGAATACAATATTAGAAAGCCAATGTTTTAGACTGACCAAAGTGGCGAGATAGGGGGCTCCAGACTTTCCTTCCTCCCACAGATTCACTGAATATACAGCTACACATGGGTCAATTTCCTTTGAGAGAAATCTAGAAACAAATTGTGTGACTCCTACACATTGGGTGACTGAGAAAATGCCCACATTGAAACGGGTAGGAAGGGCTGAGAATACATATTGACCATAAACCCGACCCCCAGCAGAGTGCCTTTCATTCAGGAGAGAACCCCAAACTTCTCAGCTTCTCCCTGTGAGTAAAGGTTTGGATCACACATCTAGTGCCCCAACTTTTACAACTGCCACCTGAGGAATGGGAATGCCCAAATCACCCAGCTGAGAGAGCCAGTCTTGGCATTCACAAGTCCCACAGGACCATAGCAAACAGAGGAGTGGTTAAAGGAGCACATGAGCACTCCCTGCAGTTATACCCCAGGGCTCAGTTCAAAGGGGGCAGTCAGAAACTCCCTTCTCCCAATTTCTGCTAGAAGGGATTTGACTGCACGGTTTCCTAGCTGCTGCCTGAGGGTCTGGCTTCTAATCAGCCTGTGTCTGGATGCTGACTGGGATCCCAAGAGCCTAAAAGAGCTGGTGAGCACTTCCCCTACATTCTTCTTCTGGCTCACAACAACAACAACAAAAACCAAGTTAACAGCTTCTCCCTTGAAATTTGTGCCCCAACTTTTGAAACTGCCACCTGAGGAATGCGAGCTCAAATCACCTAGCTCTGATATCCAACAGAGCTTGGCAGTCAGAGTCCCACAGGGCCATATTAAAATTAAAAAAGCAATTTTCTAACAAGCATGCAAGCACTTCTCATAGCTATTCCCTCCCATGGCTCAGCACAGAGAGAACAGCATTCATTTCCCGGTTTCTCCCTAGAAGGGATTTGACTGTATACTTTCCCAGCTGCTATTTGAGGTTCTGCCTTCTAATCAGCCTGCATGTGGAAGCTGACTGGGATCCTCCCAGGAGCCTGAAAGAGTTGGTGGGTATATCTCCTGCTGTATCCCCTAGCTTGCTACAGTGGTAAACCAAGTCTCCAACTTCTCCCTGGAAGAAACATACCCACCCATGTAGCACATCAAATATCACAGCTGCCACATGAGGGACTGGCTCGCAAATCACCTAGCTCTGGGTACTGATGAGGCTTGGCATTTACGAGTCTCCCAGGACCACAGAAAACAAAGAGGTGGCTCTGTATGTGTGCACAAGTCCTACCAGAGACTGTTGCTTCTGGCTCAGCAGAGTGAGTGGGCAAAAACACCCATTTCCAAGTTTCTCCCTGATAGGTCTATACTGCATATCTAATGTCCTGACTTTCTTAGCTGCTGCTCGAAAGTCAAGCTTCCAATTAGCCTTCATCAGAGAGCTGATGGGGCAGGCAGTTAACAGTCCTCTGGGACCCTGAACAGCCGTGTGGGCATTTCCCATTGCCTATGGGACAGTGGCAGGTCTTGGCACAACCTAATCTACTGGGAGCCACTAGGAGCAAAGAAGGTGGCTTGGTCAATCACAGAGGTTTGAGAGGCAACCAGGAGCTCAGGTGGGCTGACTGATGAGGTTCATCTCCTACACAAGGCAGTCTGTCAAGACTGGGAGAGGTGGCTGTTTTATCTAATGCACAGAAACAAATGTAGAGAGTCAAGAAAAAGGAAGGAACAGGAAGATATATTCCAAACAGAAGAACAAGGTAAATATCCAGAAACTGACCAGATGGCTTCACAGTTGAATTTTACTGAACATGTAAGGAAGAATTAATACCAATCCTTCTCAAACTCTTCCAAAAAATTGAAGAACTGAGAATATTCCTAAACTTATATTACAAGGCCAACATTATACTCATACCAAAGCCAGATAAGGACACAAAAGAAGATTACAGGCCAATATCCTTGACGAACATAGATACAAAAATGCTCATCAAAATTTTAGCAAACTGAATTCAACAGTACATCAAAAGGATCATACTCTGATCACATGGGATTTATTCCTGGTTTGACATATGCAAATCAAAATATGTGATATACCACATTAAAAAATTAATGATAAAAATCATATCATCTCAATACATGCAGAAAAAGTATTTGACAAAATTCAACATCCTTTCATGGTAAAAACTCTCAAGTTGGGTATAGCTGAAATGCACCTCAGCATAATACAGAGCATATCTGAGAAGCCCACAACTAATATCATACTCAATGGTGAAAAGCTGAAAACTTTTCCTTTAAGATCAGGAATAAGAAAAGGATGCCTACGTTCACCATCTCTATTCAATATATGGAAGTTATAGCGGGAGGAATTACACAAGAAAAAAATAAAAGATATCCTCATCTGAAAGGAACATGTAAAATTGTTATTTGCAGATGATATGATCTTATATGTAGAAAGTCCTAAAGGCTCAACCAAAAAACCTTTGGAATTAGTAAATGAATTCAGTAAAATTGCAGGATATGGAATCATTAAACAAAAACTAGTTGCATTTCTATACACTAACAATGAACTAGAAAAGAGAAATTAAAACAATCCCATCTATAACAGAATCAAAAAGAATAAATATTTAGGAATAAATTCTCTCAAATAAGTGAAAGCTCTGTACACTGAAAAGTATAAAACATTGAGAAAAGAAATCAAAGACACAATTGAATGGAAAGATGTTTTCTATCATGGATTGCAAGAATGTATAATGTTAAAATGTCCATACTATCCAAAGCAGATTCAATGCAATCCCTCTAAAAATTTCAATGGCTTTTTTTCATGGAAATAGAAAAAGCAATCCTAAAATTTCTATGGATCCACAAAAGACCCTGAATTGCTATAGCAATCATAAACACAAAGAGTAAAGGTGGAGGCATCATACTTCCTGATTTCAACTATATTATAAAGCTATAGTAATCAAAACATTATGGTATTGGCATAAAAACAGACACATGGACAAATGGAACAGAATCAAAGCCCGGAAATTAACCCATGAAGATATGGCCCATTAATTTTTGACAGAGGTACCAAAAATACACAATGGGGAAAGGATAGTCTCTTCAACAAATTGTGTGAAAACTCAAAATCCACATTCAAAAGAATGAAATTGGACCTCTATCTTACACCACACACAAAAATCAACTTGAAATGTATTAAAGACTTGAATGCAAGATCTGAAATCATAAAACTTCTAAAATAAAATATATGGGATGGTTCCTTGACATTTTTCTTGGCAATGATTTTTTTGGATATGACACCCAAAGCACAGGCAACAAAAGCAAAAGTAAACAAATGGAACTTACCAAACTAAAAAAGTTCTGTACAGCAAAGGAAACCATCAGCAAAGTGCAAAGGCAACCTATGAAATGGGAGAAAATATTTGCAAACTACATAATCAACATGAGATTAATATCCTAAATATTTCAGGAACTCATATAACTCAAGAGCAAAAACACCAAATAACTCAATTTAAAAAGGGGCAAAACCTGAAAAGACATTTTTCTAAAGATGACATACAGATGGCCAACAGGTATATGAAAAGATACTCAACGTCACTAATCACCATGGCAACGCAAATCAAAACTATAAAGAGATATCACCTAACCTGTTAGAATAACTATTATCAAAAAGCTAAGAAATAACAAGTGTTGGTGAGGATGTAGAGCAAGGGAGCCCTTGTACACTGTTAGTGGGAATGTAAACTGGTACAGCCACTATGGGAAACAGTATGAAGATTCCTCAAAAAATTAGAAATGAAACTACCATATGATCCAGCAATACCACTACTGAGTATATATCCAAAGGAAAGAAAACCACTGGCTTGAAGACATATCTGCACTCCCATGTTCCTTACAGCATTTTCACAAAAACCAAGGTATACACTTAAAACAACTAGAGAAAGAAGAACAAACAAAACCTAAAGTCAGTGGAAGGAAAGAAATCATAAAGATCAGAGCAGAAATAAATGAAATACAAACGAAGAAAACAATGGCAAAGATCAGTAAAACTAAAAGCTGGTTCTTTGGGAAAATAAACAAAAACGATAAACCCTTAGCCAGACTCATCAAGAAAAAAAGGGAGAGGACACAAATCAATAAAATTAGAAATGAAAAAGAAGTTACAGCAGACACCACAGAAATACAAAGCATCCTAAGAGACTACTACAAGCACCTCTATGCCAATAAAATGGACAACCACGAAGAAATGGACAAATTCTTGGAAAGGTACAATTTTCCAAGAGTGAACCAGGAAGAATTAGAAAATATAAACAGACCTATCACAAGTAATGAAATTGAAACCATAATTAAAAATCTTCCAACAAACAAAAGTCCAGGACCAGATGGCTTCACAGGCAAATTCAATCAAACATCTAGAGAAGAGCTAACACCGATCCTTCTCAAACTCGTCCAATAAATTGCAGGGGAAGAAACACTCCCAAATTCATTCTATGAAACCACCATCACCCTGATACCAAAACCACAAAAGATATCACAAAAAAAGAAAATTATAGGTCAATATCACTGATGAACACAGATGCAAAAATCCTGAACTAAATACTAGCAAACAGAATCCAATAGCACATTAAAAGGATCATACACCATGACCAAGTGGGATTTATCCCAGGGATGCAAGCATTCTTCAATATACACAAATCAATCAATGTGATATACCACATTAACAAATTAAGGAATAAAACCCATATGATCATCTCAATAGATGCAGAAAAAGCTTCTGACAAAATTCAACACCTATTTATGATAAAAACTCTCCAGAAAATGGGCATAGAGGGAACCTACCTCAACATAATAAAGGCCATATATGACAAACCCACAGCAAGCATCATACTCAATGGTGAAAAACTGAAAGCATTTCTGCTAAGATCAGGAACAAGACTCTCACCCTCTTATTCAACATAGTTTTGGAAGTCCTAGCCACAGCAATCCAAGAAGAAAAAGAAATAAAAGGAATACAAATTGGAAAAGAAGTAAAACTGTCACTGTTTGCCAATGACATGTTACTATACATAGAAAATCCTAAAGATGCCACCAGAAATCTACTAGAACTAATCAGTGAATTTGGTAAGGTTGTAGGATACAAAATTAATGCACAGAAATCTCTTGCATTCCTATATACTAATGATGAAATTTCTGAAAGTGAAATTAAGGAAACACTCCCATCTACCATTGCAACAAAAAGAATAAAATACCTAGGAATAAACCTAAGGAGACGAAAGACTTGTACTCAGAAAACCATAAACACTGATGAAAGAAATCAAAGATGACATAAACAATGGAGAAATATACCATGTTCTTGGATGGGAAGAATCAATATTGTAAAAATGACTATACTACCCAAAGCAATCTACAGATTCAATGCAATCCCATTCAAACTACCAATGGCATTCTTCACAGAATTAGAATTAGAATTAGAAAAAAAAATTACAATTCATATGGAAACACAAAAGACCCCGAATAGCCAAAGCAATCTTGAGAAAGAAAAATGGAGTTGGAGGAATCAGACTCCCCAACCTCAAACTATACCACAAATCTACAGTAATCAAGACAGTATGTTACTGGCACTAAAACAGAAATATAGATCAATGGTACAGGATAGAATGCCCAGAGATAAACCCACGCACATATGGGCACCTAATTTACGACAAAGGATGCAAGAACATACAATGGAGAAAAGACAGCCTCTTCAATAAGTGGTGCTGAGAAAACTGGACAGCTGCATGTAAAATAATGAAATTAGAACACTACCTAACACCATACACAAAAATAAACTCCAAATGGATTAAAGACTTAAATGTAAGACCAGACATTATAAAACTCTTAGAGGAAAACATAGGAAAAACACTCTTTGACATAAACCCCAGCAAGATCTTTTTTGACCCACCTCTAGA
The DNA here is from genome assembly GCF_964341445.2 of Mesoplodon mirus. Taxonomy (NCBI): domain Eukaryota; kingdom Metazoa; phylum Chordata; class Mammalia; order Artiodactyla; family Ziphiidae; genus Mesoplodon; species Mesoplodon mirus. The sequence continues at coordinate 172,103,159 of NC_138978.1, read as the reverse complement.
GTAATGGAAATAAAAACTAAAATAAACAAATGGGACTTAAAAGCATTTGCACAGCAAAGGAAACCGTAAACAAGACAACAAAAAGACAACTCTCAGAATGGGAGAAGATATTTGCAAATGAAACAATGGACAAAGGATTAATCTCCAAAATATACAAACAGCTCATGGAGCTCAATATCAAAAAAACCAAACAATCCAGTTAAAAAATGGGCTGAAGACTTAAATAGACATTTCACCAAGGACGATATACAGATGGCCAAGAGGCACATGAAAAAATGCTCAACATCACTAATTATTAGAGAAATGCAAATCAAAACTACAATGAGATATCACCTCACACTGGTCAGAATGGCAATTATCAACAAATCTAGAAACAATAAATGCTGGAAAGAGCATGGTGAAAAGGGCACCCTCTTGCAGTGTTGGTGGGAATGTAAATTGATACAACCTCTATGAAAAACAGTATGGAGGTTCCTTAAAAAACTAAAAATAGAACTACCATATGACCCAGCATTCCTACAACTGGGCATATACCCTGAGAAAACCATAATTCAAAAAGAGACAGGCAACACAATGTTCATTGCAGCACTATTTACAATAGCCAGGACATGGAAGCAACCTAAGTGTCCATCGACAGATGAATGGATAAAGAAGATGTGGCACATATATACAATGGAATATTACTCTGCCATAAAAAGAAACGAAATTGAGTTATTTGTAGTGAGGTGGATGGACCTAGAAACTGTCATACAGAGTGAAATAAGTCAGAAAGAGAAAAATAAATACCATATGCTAACACATATATATCTAATCTAAAAAATAAAATGGTACTGATGAACCTAGTTGCCAGGCAGGAATAAAAAGATAGACGTAGAAAATGGACTTGAGGACATGGGGTGGGAGGGTGAAGCTGAGGCAAAGTGAGAGTAGCATCGACATACACGTACTACCGAATGTAAAATAGTTGGCTGGTGGGAAGCAGCAGCATACCACAGGGAGATCGGCTTGGTGCTTTACGATGACCTAGAGGGGTGGGATAAGGAGGATGGGAGGAAGGCTCAAGAGGGAGGGGATATGGGGACATGTGTATGCATATGGCTGATTTGCTTTGTCGTGCAACAGAAACTAACACAGTATTGTGAAGCAATTATACTCCAATACAAATCTGTTAAAAAAAAAAAAAGGACTGGCAGCTTCTGCTTCCTACCTCTTGAACAAACTTGCTTTTGGGAGCCTCTATTACCCTATAAGAAGTCTAGATCACTTACTGGGGACACCAAATGAACAGACCACGTGGAGAAGCCATGCAATGAAGAGAGAATCTGAAACTACTTGGAGAGGGACAGAGGACCAGCTTTCCTAACAGTCAGTTGAGCCTCCTGATGACTCTGGCTACAGTCACTGTCTAACTGTAAACTCACTAGAGACCCCAAATGAAGCCAGCAGTAAAACCACCCAGCTGTGCCCAGTCAACCTACAGAATCATGAGAAATAATAAATTAGTGGTTGTTTTAAGCACTAAGTTTTGGAGTGGTTTGTTCCACTAAAATAGATAGCGTCACCCTATCTATTTTGATGTCACCCTAGCGTCACTCTCCCCTGTGACTTAGAGGATACCAGAAGGCTTCTCAGTCTCACAATGTCTGTAAAATTATTAGATGCCAAGTTCCCAGGGAAGGGAGTGCTTGAAAGGGGAAGGGAGAGGTGGGGGCTGGGACCATAAAGAGAAAGGCACTGAGAGAGAATTTCAACTGTTTGCCACTTTGGCCAGGGGCCAGTTCTAGCAAGAACAGCTGCATTTGGGCCAAGGGTTCCAACGCTCTGTATTACAGGTATTCACTTTCCTGTAGGTGAGCCTGTGTTTTGAAACAGTGTGCCATGTACTACCAGCTAGAATGAAGCCAAGGTTACATGTTCACCCATCCCATGGTTATTTTATTTTTTTTAATTTTTTTTTTTTTTTTTTTTTTTTTTTTTTTTTTTTTTTGCTGTACGCGGGCCTCTCACTGCTGTGGCCTCTCCCGTTGCGGAGCACAGGCTCCGGATGCACAGGCTCAGCGGCCATGGCCCACGGGCCCAGCCGCTCCGCGGCATATGGGATCCTCCCAGACCGGGGCACGAACCCGTATCCCCTGCATCGGCAGGCGGACTCTCAACCACTGCGCCACCAGGGAGGCCCCATGGTTATTTTAGATCTGTTCTATTAATGATCCCTAACCCTGAACATCAATATATGCAATCAGTCCCAAGGGAGACCAGGCCAGATTCACAAGTCCAGCGGGACCACTGAAAACATGCTTACTTGTATCTTTACTCGTGGAGGGTCAGAAAAATCATTATCATGTCAGTAAGGTAGGGTATTTTAAGCACGTGTCATTTCACATAGTAAGACTTTTTCTCTCCACTGTCAAGAAAAACAAACCATTGAGAAATACTGTTTGTTTCCTATACTCTTAAATCATAGTTTTTTTAAAGAAAAATATAGGAATGAAAGTTATCTGGGTTTATAATGGTTTAAAAGAGTAATATCTCTTTTATTAATGTGTATAGGGTTTGAGAACTATAATGAAGAATGTGAACTACATGAATATTACTTTATATAGCATTTTTAATCAGTGAAAGATAAGCCTTTTCTTGTTGGTTCTTGATATTTTCCCATCTATACTCAAATTATTGCAGAGATAATAGTCATCATCTTACTTAGTGGTTATAAGAAGTTATAAAGGTTTCACATATAAAATTTTATTCTCTAATAGAAAAAAGAGAAATAGTGGAAAAATTTTAATATTTAAAATAGCTCTAAAATACATTGTCCACTCTAAATGGTTTGATATCTTTGAGTCCCTCCTATCTTTTAGAATTATCAATTCTGTTAAATATCACAGCCAAAGAGTTCCAGGCGAAGTGCAATGCTTTGATTCCATGTTTTAGGAATGATGCGTATAAACCTGGAAATGATTGGTGGGTTGAAAAAGTTCTTCGCATGTCCGTTGATATTATTATTTCCTTCAAAAATCTGAAAGCAAAATATGAGAAAATCTTTAAGGATGGCATAATGGGCATAAAATTCTTATACCTGAAAGTAACATAATATTGTATATCAACTGTATTTCAATTTTCAAAACATAATTTTTTATCCTTTTAGTTCAAACTGTGGGCATTAATGAACACATACAACATTATCACAAAGATGATCCTCAATCAATTATGAGCTCACACTCCAGACATACCTCTTTAGTGATATCACCTCATCAGTGATCTGAGTTGAAACAGGGAAAAATAAAGAAATCTGATATGGTGCTGTGGGGCAGCCGCAAAAGCATATCTGCCTTTAGCCCCTTTGTAGCTATCTGACTTTGAGCAAATTACTTATAGTCTCTGATTATCCATTTCCTTATTGGCAAAATGGGGATAATAAATTTTACCTCATAGAAGTTGTTGTAAAGATTTTAAAGAGTATGTAAACATATGACAAGTCTTTATTAAGTGCCAGATAATGGGCACCAATAAATGGTTAGCTATTACTAACTTTTAAAATAAAATGCATCATGTATTTTTATTTATCCTTTTTGTCATATGCCCTATATCATCAACTAAATTGTGTTTTAGGTGTGTTTCTGTCATCCCCAGCAAGTTCCCCAAGATTTACACACATCAGAAGCTGTCACTATTTGTTTATAAAAATTATTTTTGCCCTACTATGAGGATATCTTGATACAGTGAGAAATAAACCAAACCAAACCTAACAAGTAAACAACCCAGGGGTTTAGAGAGAAAGAGATTAAAATCCATTAACTGAGATTAAGTGCTGAGCCCATGATGAGCATAAATGTCCATCCCCTTCTCCTGTGTTGCCCCTCCTACTGGTTTCAGCCCAATTCCCATTCCTGGAATATTAGGTTCATCTCCTTAGCTTTGCCTCTGGTAGTATTTTAAAACCGTATAACTAGGAATTTAGGAGTATAATGGAATAGTTCATCTTGCAGGAAATTAGTCTCCTCATCAGGAAGGATAACAATTGTTTGAATAACAATATGACACAGAAAGGTATATGGCCATGGGTATGTGATCAGCCATGAATAACAAGTACATCCAAGCTAATGCTAATATGGTAGAAGGTTTTCTAGACCCCTGTTACAGACTGTATGTTTGTATCCTTCCAAAATTCATATGTTCAAACCCTAATCCTCAATGGGATGATATGAGGAGGTGGGTCCTTTGGGAGATGATTAGGGCTAGGATGGGGGTAGGGCCCTCATGGCGTCTCTGTGTGTGCACGCACCAAGGAAGGCCATATGAAAGCACAACCAGGAAGACTGCCCTCACCAAAAACCCAACCATGCTGGCACCCTCATCTAGGATTCTAGCCTCCAGAACTGTGACAAATATGTGTTTTTTGTTTGTCACCCAGTCTATGGTAATTTGTAATACAGTCCAAGCAGGCTGAGACAACCCTTTTACCATCTTTCTCAATCAGAGCTAATTAAACTTCACACAACCCCCTGCTGTTTTGTCCTCATTCTTTTATAGGTGGCTCAGTCAAAGCAGAAAGATAGTGTGCATGGTCCCTGTCCCAAGACCAGCCACTTACAGAGCCAGGACTTAGAAGACTCAAAGAGTGACGCATGTCAGTGCATGCTTATTAAATACAAAGAACTATTTGCAAATTTGAGGTTCTGTTCTCATCATAGCAGTTTTCAAATTGTTTTCTTTTTGCCAAGATACCCCTGTACCTTGTCCACCAACGAGGATTTCTCTCTGTAAGGTTTCCATTCAACTCCCTGGTCACTGTACTGGATGGTGTAGCTCTTCACATACATTTCAGAGGACAGAGACTTGCAACCCTGTGTTACAATCGCTGTTATCTTCTTGATTTTGAGCAGATCAATTTGTAACCACTGATTGTTGTTGTTTGCCTATGAAAATGATTAGAACAATGCTTTTTTAGACCAAGATACTCAGAAATGCACTGAGCTGGAAGGATTTCTTTTCTGTCTTATCCCTGAGGATTCCCTTTCTCCTAGAATCCTTCCCTGTTCCTTCTTGTTTATTGTCAGCAGGTTTATAAACTTTTGGAATATTTCACACATTGTGCAACAGTTATTTGTTTACCTGTGTTCCTTACTCTTTGAGGGCAGGGACTTAGTTTTGTTTTCAGGTGTTCACCATGATGTATGGCACACAGAAGGTGCTCAACAAATAAATACATTTTATTTGAGAAAAAGTATTAAATTGCTAAATTACTAAATTAATTAATTAATTAATTTAATACTAAAGTATTAAATTGCTAAATTTTAAATATTTTTCTCTTAAGCAAGTTTATTTAAATGCTATGGTGATATTACTGAAGAGTTATATGAGAAAGAATTAGATAGTATCCTCTCTCAATTTAACTTATTTTAGAAAAACCCCACTTTTCTTTCCATTGCTAATGTCCAATAGGGGAAGTAGTCCAATTTCTTCTTTTCTGATATTTCAAATAAATGTAATATCTGAGAGACCTAATAAAGCTACACCCAGGGCTGGATATGGCATAGTAGTTGTCCTGTCTCTGGCCTAACAAAATGCCTAATTTGATGATAGGCTCTTGGAGAAAGAGGATCAGAAAGACTAATTGAGTTTTAGAGTAATCTGAGATTAATTTTCATCTTTGGGAGGTTTATCATGCCCCATAGTCTCATTCAATTCATATGAAATAATGAATATTGATATATTTTCTCAACATCACTCATATGTGCATGTCTGTATGTGTATACACATATGTATGTATATGTGTAGTCACATATGTATGTATATGTGTAGTCACATATGTATGTGAATTAAAATGATCGTATTAGATAATTTTGGTTAATTTTGTAACACCCTCTAGTGACATCTGGTGGTGTTTTAGTGTGTCTTCAAATAAAGGTTGTACGAGTGATACAGAATGCATATAGATAGCTAGGGGAGCTTTGTAGGTATAAATTTTTTTTGGAGGCATCAAAGAGGTAGAGGCACTTCAGTCCGTGTGCATACCTGCATATGTCTGGCTTAGATCTTCCACCTCTCTAAAGAAACCCTGTACATGACATTTCATACTATTGAAGGTTAAGTGAAACAAACAGTTTTGACCTAAAATTCCAGATTTAAAATGACAGCTTTAAAAATTAAAGTTAGACTTTTATCTTTGCAGCCTTTACTATATCACAAAACTAAGAGCAAATTATATATAGAGAAAAATTGTTTTAAAGGCTGTAAAATGGAGGGTTGGATGACAAGGTTACACCATGAACAGGTCTAAAGGGGCACCTGGGAAAGAACTGGTTGATACCCTCTAACTTTTTATTTTTGGCCGTGCTGCATGGCTTGAAGATCTTAGTTCCCCCACCAGGGATCAAACCCAGGAAACTGGCAGTGGAAGCGGAGTCCTAACCACTGGAACGCCAGGGAAGTCCCTTTATTTTAGTTATATTTATTTTATTGTATTTATATTATAGAAATTACATCAATATAATGTTACACAACATTATTACTTTTATTACTTTAACTTCTGTGGTTCTCAGTTCCCCCCTTTGCAAAATTGCAAAATGAGGTGCCTGGGTTGCTTCAAATGGTGCAAGGAGCATAGATTTGTCTATCGGGAGAGTGGGATCCCTGATTCCGCCACCAGGCTAACTAAAATTATTTAAACTCTTTTGCGTTTGGACTTAAAAGGAAAATCTGGACCAGATGCTTTGTAAAACGCTTTGCCTTTCTAACATTCTGTGATTCTGTGTTTCTGTGATGGTCCAGAAATGAGTCTCAAGGCACAGACATAGTTGCCCAAGACTCTCTGTATTGGGCCCAGATAGTCTCTTCTATTTGCTCCCCTTGCATCACACCATTCCCTCCTCCTTTATCTGGTGGCCTGATTTAAGATTAGGACGTGGGATTCTATACAGAGTCCAGGGAATTGGAGTGTAGCTTCCTTAAGGGAGGGAGTTAGGAGGACAGAAAATAGGGAACCTGGATTAAGTTGATTGACTGGACTGTTCTGATTTCTGATGCTGTTCAGATTTTTCAGGTCAGTCAAATAATGAAATAAATATGAGTCAATTATTAACAGTTACCCTAGAACTAAGTTACCTTAATTACTCAATGGGCTAATATCAAGGGCAATATAACTCTCTGCGAGATGTTTACAAAACTTAGATCACAGATTTATAAACCTGGTTTTGCAGCATCTTATCAGGCTGCCAATTATCTAAAGGAATGTTACAAAGTTCTGAAAAAATGAGAACAAAAAACTTTAAATGACACTCTTAAGAAAATGAAAAATATTGCTAAATTCTGGAGAGAACAAAAAGAAGACAAGATGTTGCAAATCTAAGTCATTTATCCCTAATGGAAGTTGTCTCGATCAGGAGTTGGCAAACTACAGCCCAAGGCCAAACCTGGCTTACTGCCTGTTTTTGTAAATAAGGTTTTATTGGAACACAGCCATGTTCATGCATTTACGTATTGTTGACGGCTGCTTCCCTGCAACAATGGCAGAGTTGAGTAGTTATGACAGAGAATGTATGGCTCACAAAGGCTAAAATATTATCTGGCCCTTTGCAGAAAAATTTTGCCCACCCCTAGTCTAAATCAAGACCAAAGAGATGATAACTTCTCTCTGAGCCAAAGTTCAAGCTAAAGCTATCAAGACAACACACATCCTAGTTCTCAGACCTAGGATCATAATCTGCAGAAGCAGGAGATGATACTCTGGCTTCCCAGGGCCCCCATGTTCCCTGTAGTGAGGGCCTATGCTTTCTTCTGAAAGGCTGAGAGAATTCCATTTGCAGGGGACATTTCACCTTGGCTTGCCAGGCATTCACACGGCCCTGGGCATTAAGACGGGCACGGAAGGGTTCCCAGTAATCTCCCCACCAAGAGTTTTTAAGTGAGGAAGCTGTGATTTGCTTGTTTTCTATCTTTCCACTTTCCATACCCAGCGGTGTGGAGCATCCTGTCAAGAAAAAAGTAATGTGATTAATTATATACCACTGATATTCCTTGCATGGCATTTTGTACTTCAGAGGAGACAAGAAATAATATTACTGCTAAGTAATGACAAAAACAACCATCACAGCAATGAACATTTATTGTCCAAGTGCTAAACCCTGTTTTCAGGCTTCACATATATTACTTAATGCTCTTAAATATCTCCATTTTACAAACGAGAAAACAAAAGCACAGCAAGAAAAAGTAACTTGACTAAAATAACACTGCTAGAAGAATCAGAAACTAGCTTTGAGCCCAGGCAGTCTGACATCAAATACCATGTTCTAAACATCTAAACTCATTTCCCTCCTTCAGTGAGTCATGGAACCTCTGTTCTTTGCTTTGAGGTAGACAATACTCCTAAAGTATCTATGTATATAAAAACATACTCTATTTCTTCTAAGAAAAGCTACAAAGAAGAAGTTATAGGGGACCTTGGTAGTCACATTTAATATTTCATTTCCAACCCTTTGAGGGCGATTCATGTGATACACCCTTTAGAATTTTGCCAAGGTATGAATTTGAATGTCACAGGCAACAAAGCTGATCTGTGAGTGTAAGAAACATATCTAGTGAGTGAGCCCAGCTGACTGCCCATCCTCATCATCTTTGTGACACTTTGTTCTTGCTAGCAAATCATGCAGACATTTTCTTGAAGTGATACCTTACTTTCTTCATGAAAAAAGGCTTCAAAGAAGAAAGCTTACTGCTAATACTAATTATATAAACATCAAGAAGGTGAAGAGATCTTAAAAAGTAATACTTCTTGTATAGAAAATAGAGGTTTTAAATAGACTAACATTGTTGAATGTCACATTTTAGGGTAGCTTGACTCTATGACCTGAACAAACTACCAGTTACATCACATACCATACGGAAAGAAAAACAATAATGACTTATAGAGCTGTTTCAAGTTTTCCTGCCTGATCAAAATTTGTAATTTATTTTTTGATGTGGACCATTTTTTAATTTTGCATTGACTTTCTCCAAATTTTTTTTTTTTGGTGTTTATTGTGTTGATCTCTTTTTTTTTTTTTTTTTTTAGTTTCTGCTTTATAACAAAGTGAATCAGTTATACATATACATCTGTTCCCATATCCCTTCCCTCTTGTGTCTCCCTCCCTCCCACCCTCCCTGATGTGGACCATTTTTAAAGTCTTTATTGAATTTGTTACCATACTGCTTCTGTTTTATGTTTTGGTTTTTTTGGCCATGAGGCATGTGGGATCTTAACTCCCCACCAGGGATCGAACATGCACCCCCTGCACTGGAAGGCGAAGTCTTAACCACTGGACTGCCAGAGAAATCCCCCAAATTTGCATTTTATGTAGATGATGTTATATAGCATTGCTATCTGAACATTGGCAAAATGCCCATTTCCATATCCCTCATGAATATCAAGAGTTTATTGTACTGTTATCTGCTTACAAGTTTCTTATCAGCTGATAAGAAACTTACTCCAAGGTTCAGCTTTCTCCACTGTAAGCCGTGGTTTCTTCCTTCTACCCGGAGAGAAGGCACTGTAGCTCCCCAACAGATGTGCCACAGCAAGTTTTAGGTGTGCCTGTATGTGTGTGTGTGTGTGTGTGTGTGTGTGTGTGTGCGTACACATACATACATACATATATACATATATATTGCTTAAATATGTCTTTATTATGCCTTCCTTGTTGAAGAATATTTTTGCTGGACAGGTGTGCCTGTATATTGATCTCCCTCCCCCCTCAGCCCTTGAGCAGCTAGGTGGTGCCTAGATCAGCCAAGCCCACGGTGGATTGCTTCATTCCTTTACCCCAGACTGTGAGACAGATATTATATTTTACATGTGCTTTGAAGTGAAAAAAATTGGAAAGCACCACTTTAAGAGTCAGAGAAGAAGAATAGTTGATAAAATCCTTAAGCATTTTGTTATATATAGTAGAATTTTATTATGGCCATTTATGATTATCTAGATTTATTTATACCACAGGTCACATTACATCCCCTGAAAAATAGAAGCTTACATAGAAAAGGCTTGGATACCTACATAAAGTGTGAAACAGAATACAGAGTTCAAGCAAGGTTTCAGAAAGTTGGGCGGCAGATTTATGTTTCAAAAACATTCACTGAACACCTAATATATGCCAGTAATGTTGCTAGATACTTTTATTACATTAAAGTCTGAGTGACCTGGCTGGAAGACTTTGGAAGAGTCAGACCTAGTTTGACTCTCAGTTCTTATTGAAAATGGGCTGATGGAGGTCATTCTTCGCTAGGGCCCTTCCTTAGAGGGTCAAGGCAGTATCCATATGATCCAGGAGTTCTTCAGAGAGCCTGCCCTCTGGCTGGTAGAACCAGTCTCAGTCTAGATCACAATGAGAGTTTACCTGAGTGGAACCTCTGTTTCACAAAGGTTTTTCTAGGAGCCTAAGTGAAGAGAACTAAAAATTCTACCCATTCTCCCATACCCCCCGAATCTTGATTTTCTGAGTGGCAGCTAGAAAACAATGCATCTGTGTTCCTTACCGTTAACCTCGCAACCTTGCAGCTCCAGTCGAAGGGCAGGTTTGTTATAGGATTTAGTTGGAGAGATTCTAATATATCTAGCCACAACAGGTGGGTCAAACTGATTCTCTTTTATTGTAGAGGCATCTGAATTGCCATTAAAATACTAGAGGAAGAGAGGAAAATTTAGTTATATAACAATTCTCTATAAAGTGATTTTATAATAAAATTTTCATCCAATTTAATATTGTAATATTAAGTTTTCATGTAGCCTGAATCAAATTAATTTGGTCGTAAAAGATAACTGGGAATACTTCCTCTTCAGGAAGATGGTATAAGTACAACTGAAAACATAAAAAGACTCTGAAAGGTGGAGAAAAGGCAGACTAGCTAGGGTTCTCAGGACCCAAGGAACAATACAGTGGTGAGTCCCCTGGGTTTTCTTTTTACTGCATATACAGACTTATAAGTAAAGAAGCCAGGAACCAGAAAACACGAATAGGTGCAGACAAAAAAAAAAAAAAAAAAAAGCCAGCAAAAGCCTTCTTTCTCTAGCCTCAGGACCAGAAAAGAGCAGTCTAACAAGACAGAAAACTTTTAGATAACAATTTTTCTACTTCAAGCCAAACATCATAGAATAGAAAACACTGTGGCCCCTTCCCTACCCACAGCAACAAAGGCCAACTGGGGAGCCTAGACTTCCATGCTCATGAGACTGTAAGGAGGCACCCCAACACCCTGACTGGGGTTGTGTCAGAGAAAGCCAAATAGAGACCCAGGATCTTCATCTCTTCCAGCTTCTAATAAGACTCCCACTCCTGCAGGGTCAGTGGATACCATCCCATCCCCACCCCCAGCAGCAAAGAGGAGGGGTCCCAGCTCAGGTATCAACAGAGGAGGCCAAGTAGGGAATGGAATTTGACCTCTACTTGGCAGTAAAGAGGCTGTGCCCCATCCCATTTCTCTGCCAGAACAGTGTCAGGAAGAGCCAACTAAAACAAAAGAGCGGACATCACGAATATTGAAAACAGAAAAGCAATAGATAACAACAGTGAAACAAAGGGCTAGTTATTCGAAAAGATTTTTAAAAATTGGCAAATCTCTAGCAAGACTGACAAAGCAAAAAGAGAAGAGATGCAAAATATCAATATCATAAATGAAATAGGAAATATCACTACAGACCCTGCAGACATCAAAAGGATAATAAGAGAATACTACAAACAACCCTTACACATAAATTTAACAACTTAGAGGAAATGGACCAATTGACTGAAAAAACACAAACTATCCAAATTCACCCCATATGAAATAGGTAATTTGAAGAGCCTGTAACTATTAAAGAAATTGAATTTGTAATTTTAAAATTCCCAGAAAACAAATCTCCAGGTCCACCTGGTTTTGCTGGCGAATTATACCAAATGTTTAAAGAATTAACACCAATACTAGATTATCTCTTCCAGAAAACAGAATAGAAGAGCACACTACCTAATTTATTTTATGAAGCTAGTATTACTCTGATATTAAAAAAAAGACAGTATAAACAAATAAATTACACACAAATATCCCTCATGAACATAGATGCAAAAATCTTTAAGCTATGGACTTGAACTGCAATTTGTGTACTGTCTCCAATACTGATTGGTAAGAACCATAATTTAAGATTTTCATGGTCTATTCTAAGGTATAGTGCAAATAATTTATTATTAGAAATAGCTAAATGATAATATTGAAGATAGTAACATAGTAAATGATTTACAGAAAAAATGAAACTGATTCAAGGTTATCAGTGTAATAATGGTGGGCTGACTCCTTGCATTCAGGTAGCTTTCTTTGAAGAGGGGGGTGAGGGAGAAGGGGAAGAATTAGGGCTGGTATAATTGGGTCATTGGGAATAAACAGGCTGAGCCCCTGGACAATCCAACAGGGGAAAGTCACTCCTCAGGCATGACAGCAAAAAAAAAATGTGAGAATCACACTGCCTCAGAGCATTACTGGTATTAACACTACTATCTCCTTCAGTTACACTGAAATAAAGAACAAAATAAAATGTAAGAGTTAGTAAAATCAAAACTCTTGGTGGACAGTTTTTAGCATGAGTTCTTTAAGGCACAAGACCAGATATTCTACCCTACTGCATATCATCTGCCAATCTGAGAAGTCTGGGTATTTAGTTTGATTATAAAGAGATTTTTTTTTTCAAGTTTTATGAAGTTTTGAAATTTCAGGAGTCAAGCTTATCCCTTTAATTTGTAATATATAGACACGTCATTTTACCACTTTCCTCCATAAGACACTAAGAAAGCCATTTGTATTTATAACACCCAGAGAGGTATTTTTTAAAAAGATATAGTAACCCTAGGCTCTGGAAGAAACAACAATGCACACAGACCATCATGTTCCTAGTGCTGTTCCCTTTGAAGATCCGCCAGTTTGTCCGGTCAGAGCTGTAAGCCACGAAGAACTCGGTGGTGTAGTAAGGCTTCAGGTAGTGTTTGGCACCTTGGGTCTGGATCCCTGTGAACAGGACTTCCCTTCGCATGTCTACCTGCAATATAGAAAAGCCATTAAGCAGAACCATCCTTGTCAACAAGTCACACACTGCCTTAATTCATTGTACAACTAACCTTCTTTAGAAAAAAGAACCAACACCTAACAAACTAATAAAATGGCTAGGGGCAATCCGTATTTGAGCACAGGGTACCTGAACTTGAATCCAAACTCAACCACTAACTAGTGTATGTGACATTGGGAAGTTAGTTAATCCCTCTGTGCATTAGGTTTTTTTTTATCTGTAAAATGGGATATTACTAGAAATAACCTCATAGGGTTCATTTTGAGTATGGAAAGTACTTAGAATGGTGCCTAGCACCTAGTAATTTTCATTTCCCCTAACAACATTGCAAGAACAACAAGAAGAAATTATTAAATCACTGTCATTTTTATTATTACAGGGAATCCCCTGGCAGGCCAATGGTTAAGACTCTGCACTTGCACTACTGAGGGCCTGGGTTCAATCCCTGGTCAGGGAACTAATATCCCACAAGCCGTGCAGCGCTGCCAAAAAACAAAAACAAAAACAAAACCCCCCACATTTTTACTATTACAGTAGCAGTAAATATTATCAGGTTAATATATCAGGTTAATAAGATATACCTGGATCCAAGGTTCAGGGTTAAATTCTGTTGAAAGTTTTTCTGCGATCCAAGCATTATATGATCCACCATTGTTTAGTCTTGCTAATTTGGGTTCCCAATAACCTAAATCCAAAGGAAGAAAAAAATTTATTCTGAATTAAAAAACAAAACAAAACACCATACAGCTAGCAATTTCTCAAGTGAGTTTAGTCCCAGTGGAAAACCAGATTCCTAAAGGAACTTCTGTTGCAATTAGGGGACCAGGTAGTTGACACGGGCCTCAGCTACTAAATCAGTCCCTGATTATGAAATCTTGGTTTCAGGCCTGTGCTTGGACAGCTGTCAACTACCACCCACCCCCTTAACTGCATATAGGTCATATTTATTTTTTCTCAGTTATGTTGATGTGGTTTCTGCCTAGTGTGCCTGCCTAACAGAAAAACATGGGAGGAATTTATGGGAGCCTCATGATCCCTTACAATTGATCTTTTGATGTTGGGAAGAGTTTGAGGCAGAGAGAGGAAACTTAGGAGGAGTTCCTGACGCACAGTGGGTGAACAAAAAGTTTCTTGAACAGATGCATGGTTCGTGCAGCAAAGGGCTCTATTAATGGGGACTGTAATACCTGGCCTATAAGACCCTGTGAATCTGGCTAGAATATTTCACAGGTTAGTTCCACTGACATCTTACATTCTACAAAAAACAGAGTAATGAGTAATTTCTGCTTAGAAAATACATATAACAAAGTAAAATTTCCATGGTTAGAGATTATACCTCTAGTGGGTCAGTAATTAGATATTTTACTGCTGTTTTACTATGTTGTGGTAGAGAAAAGCCTAGAGAGGAGCAATGGCCCATGGATTCAATAGGCAGCGTTGTCATGTACAGTTTTGCAGGCCGTATACAGCACAATTGTGGGAGGCGTCTTTTACAGGCTGTGATGCTACTACTTACCCCAAAACTCAGAAGCCTTGATCTGTGAGTCAGCTATGAGACCAGTGCTTAGTCCCATTGGCATTTTACAGTCTACAAAAAAATAGAACAATGAATAATTTTTGCTTAGAAAGTACATATAATAAAGTAAAATCTCTATGGCTATAGATTATACATCTAGTGGGTCAGTAATTAGATGTTTTCACCTACCTGTGTGGCACTGACTTAAATATGTCTGAACATAAAATCGTAAATGTACTAGCAAGAACTGGTTCTTTAATAGAAATTAAAATTAGTGACGCCCTAGTGGAAAGCAACTTATCCTGAAGTGCAAATACTTTTTAAATTGATTTCCATCTGTTTGTATCTTAAAATAAGCCATTTTACAATATTAAGTAATATCCCTCATAAGACTATGTTCTCAAAAGTTGACCTGAAAGTTACAATGTTATTTATATACTGATCAAAGAAGGGAATACTAGCCACTGAACTATCTGGATGTTGACACAGTGCTTGGTACTCAACAGATGCTTAATAAATGCTGGCTTGCTGGCTGGCTGGCTGGTTGGATGGACAGACGGATGGACAGATGGAAACTGTGTTTCTCGAATACTGAAATGCCAAGTTCAGTGACTATCTCGGTCACAGTTGAATTCCTGGTTTCTCTCCCCTCCTCTACTCTGGGAGTCTGGAGAATTTCTTACGTTCACTTCCCCATGGATCACAAATCATGAAGGAGGATGCTTTATATTGGTTCCTCAAATGAGAGGAATGCCTTTGGTTTGAACCATTTGGCTTAAAACTGATGTTTGCAGTATAGTCAGACTATAGGTCAGAATAAAAGAAATTACTGCTACAGATTATGCCTCTGTTATGTCAGAGTTCTCAGAGTTGAATATTTCCAATCTAAAAATCGGTAATACTCTAGGGACAGGCACTCTCCTGCTAAAATAATAATGTGGCTCTTGGATGATACCTCTGTCTGTGATGAGAAATGGTGTTTGCATCCCTGCTCTCTGGTTTTCTCCAACTTCTGTGTCTAGGAGCCACCAGCCAGGTTTTGATGCCTTCATTTCAAGAGTTTTAAATGAACCTAAAAGAGGGAGTAAAGGACAACATTGCATACACAAAGATTAACAGGTTAACATTGGTTGACCACTACCAAAGAATCCTAAAATCCCTGAATTGCAAGTGGTTTAGAATATAACTTAAGAGTTACCCATTTCTCTTTAGGCAGGACTACAGGTATAACAAAGAGATCAAAACAACGATGACAACACACACACAAACTTACTAAAAATAAATTGCCCAGGACTTTAAAAAAATCTCCAACACCCCTTACTAGAAAGAAACTTTCATTTATCTAAATATAATGTTACAAGTTAACCCGTATATAATACAAGTTAACCCGTATATAATACAGCTTATCAAAGCAACCTTGAATGATGTCGTTGGGCCTCAAAAATACTGTACATGTTTCCTTTCTCTTTCTTCATTTCTCTAGTTTTTCTTTTTTATCTGAGAAAATTAAAATAAAACATCCTTCCCCCATGTTTCAATTTTCCTATAAAGTTTACATTTTAGAGAGAGAGATGTACAAAAATTGTTTCAGAAAATCACTGAAAGAATGAGATTTCTGAAACATCTGATTATCCATTCTGATTATCCATTATCCATTATCCATTACCTACCACCAGTTAATACTTAAATTGTGCTGACTATAATACGTGACCATTTCCTAGATTGTGAGTAAAAAGTAATAGCTGATGGTCATCCTCCTCAAACACGCTAAAAAAGACCTCCAGCTTTCTACTCTCTAATGCAGATATTAGGTATAAAGATTTAGGTGGGTCAGTGAACCCCAGCTTCTCGCACGCAGGCTCATGGAAAGGATGACTGATCTGGTAACACTTGGTGAAAAGTTAGGAGTGAGTTTGACCTAATCCTTTCTGCCCCTGATTTTAACAGAGTGTGTCTTTATAGCCTTGTTAATGAGAAACTGGTATGTTTCAAACCGACGGACCCTCTTTACCCCATCCTTAACTAAATCGGGCCTGTTTGTACTTGGGTGCCTACATCTGAGGCTGATTCACACAGCAACCTCCCCACCCAAAGTCCTGTCAAAGGACTGCCCTGACTAGCTTCTCAGATAGCATTTATGGAAGGTAGGCTGCTTGTTAAAAATGCAAAAATATGTTAAAAATCCTGGGCCCCTGCCCAAGTTCTATCAGATCAAAGTCTCTGAGAGCAAAATCTCCCCTTAGCATCTGCGTTTTAACCAGCTTTGTAAATTTGTATCATGCCCACTGCAGTTTGAGGATCAGTGCCATCTAGCACTTACACCTCCACTCACACACCTACAATACACACCTACAAACAATCCACTGGCACATAAAAATCCTGTTTGATGATTGTAGTTTGTTTGAACCTTATCATTATTTTGCATATGAAAAGCTTTAAATACCTTTATTATTCTTTAGCTTTTATAATCATTAAAAAATATATTTTTCCCCTCATGAGTCAGTTTAAGATTCAGATTCCTACAGTCACTTGCCCAAAGATATCAGGGTGATAGAGTGAGGAGTAGAATTCAAGAACCCCGAAATCCTGGTAAGTTTCTGATCTCCACCCAACAGAAAGCTTTAGCTGCCTGAACCTCATGGGATTCATTTTGTAATCTGCTTTAGACCTGGCCTGCGTGACACATCATGGCTTGGAAGAATCTGCACTCGACAGAGCATCTCTGTAGAAGAAAGCTGGGCTGCACATTTAGTCTGTGTGGTGCTACAGACCGTGCAGACATTTAGCTGACTCTTCTGTATTCTGCATGCAGGTTTAGAATATGGCTTTGCCCAGGATCCATGCCAGAGCCCATGCTTTAACCCCTTTGGAAGGAGGGAATGAGGAAGAGTTACAGATGCTAAGATTGTCTGCTCTCGCCAGACAAAAGAGGTCCCTGCTCTCAGGGACCTCTTTTCATTGCTGAGATCTTTACCAGGCAGAAGAGTCCAGACCCCTAACTGGTGCTGTTGAGTGCCATTTTCCAGCAAGGTCTGGCCATGAAAGTGAACCACATGAATGTCCCGGGAGCCGCCTACATTCAGCAGGTGCAACCTCACCCACTCTTGCTCGTACATTCTCAGGCCAGGCAAGTTGTAGATCATCCCATTAATGGCTGAAAGGACAGAGAGTTGGAATCAATCAAAAATCTGTGTACATCAGGAAAGAGGAAATATGAGGCCTCCCACTCACCACCCATCTTCTTTATTACTCTGCATGCCCAATCCCACCCAGACATAGTAAGGGGCCCCCCTATATGTCATAATATCAGTAAGAGGCTGAAACAGAGCCACCTTTTCCTTCTCACACCAGCCTACTGCAGAAGTGTAGGTGAGTACCCTTTCCAAGCAGTTTATCACTCTTTTCCCCAGATTTACACTTTTCCTGTTCTGTGCTTTATCCATTTATTCTTTATATTTATAGTATGAATTTTCCTAGGCTACAAAAAGGGTAAGGACTAATGTGGGAAGATAAATGAACTCTAGTCTTTAGAGGAAAGAGGGTAAGTGAGGGGATATGCAGTGTATCACCCTAAGGCCTCCTAAATTCAGAGATAGTTCCAGGCAAAATTAGGAAGTCGGTCTCTTTTTTAAAAAATAATAAGTTTATTTATTTATTTATTCTTGGCTGCATTGGGTCTTCATTGTTGGGTCTTCATTGCTGCACGCGGGCTTTCTCTAGTTGTGGCGAGCAGGGGCTACTCTTCGTTGTGGTGCGTGGGCTTCTCATTGCAGTGGCTTCTCTTGTTGCAGAGCTCGGGCTCTAGGCGCGCAGGCTTCAGTAGTTGTGGCACGCAGGCTCAGTAGTTGTGGCGCATGGGCTTAGTTGCTCCGCGGCATGGGGTATCTTCCTGGACCAGGGCTCGAATCCGTGTCCCCTGCATTGGCAGGCGGATTCTTAACCACTGCACCACCAGTGAAGCCCAGGAAGTTGGTCTTTATCTTTGTTATACCCACCAGCCTTAGACATTCATGTTTATTCTCTCGTTTGTCTGATTGCTCCTCTGACCCCTTCCCAGCTTGGATGTCTAGGGTTCTCAGACTTTATCAACTCTCTCCTTACTGAAATATGTGTGTTTTGAGCATCTGATAAACTTGATCACCTTAACAAATGAATACATTCAAAATTTTAATGATAAAGCTTAATGCTACCACCCACTTAATTGGGACTGAAGTGAGGGAAGTTTTGGTGGGGGTGGTGGCTGTTGTTTATTCTTCTAAAGTTAAAGGGACTCCTGTGGATTTTCAGGAACCAGGCAAGTGAATTTTTGGAGGGAGAAGAGTTGAGATCATTTTGGCTCTCTTAAAATTATATCAGATATGAAAGCACCTGTCTACGTACTCATAACACCAGCCTCACCTCCTCATCTTAGTTTCTGTGTAAGAAATAGATCTCCTAAAAGTAAAAGGTATCTCCAGTGGTTATTAGGTCAGCATTGCTAAACCATTACATCAGGATACAAAAGTGAAGACGCTCAACAGAGTAGGCACTCAGTAAACATTAGATAAATTGAGCTGAGTGAATAAAATTCATTCGTTTACTAATCCAACACATATTTACTCAGTGCATACTGCAGAGGCCAGGCATAGGTGGTCTGCTTATCAAATACCCTGATAAGTTCTACAGTGGAAGATTACCAAATTACAGAGATTTAGACGACAGTACATTTAAAACTAAAACTATACTGGATGCATTTTACGCTTTCTTTGAAGAATCAGGAAGCAGGGCCTCGAGGGTACTCAGCAAATAAAGGGCATAGCTAAGAAATGAGCCTGTGTGTTTCTGCAGTCTGTACTTCCCACTAGGTTGAGAGATTTTCAGAGGATGTGCTTCCTACCCCTGAGACCAAACACCCTGGGCTGAAAGGCCTAGAGATTATAGGAGAAGAGAAAAGAAAGCTCTGCTTGGAGTCTGTGGGGCAGCTCTCAATTGACTCTATTCCAGACTGCTTAATAGAATTTCTTAACCTTGTGTGATAAGCAGAGTCCAGAGGGTGGGGTTTTGGAGCAGACTGTAAATCATATTGTTTCCTTTCCTCTAGGCCAAAGTGTTTTTACAGGTGAGATCAGATTGTATTCCACACTTACAGAAGTTTAATAAGGAAAATAAGCTAAAAAAGGGTAGCCTGAGTATATAAGTGGGGTGGGAGAGGGAGCATAGACCGGCTTAGCCTTGATGGACTGGCTGGGGAGAGGAGGTGGCAGTGAACTGGATATTGCTTATAATGTCTTTTTTTTTTTTTTTTATTCCTGAAGCCATAGCAGCTTTCTGCTTTCCTATTACACTGAATGACTGACCCATCACCCAAAACACAGGACCTTCCTGATCAGAAGTCTCATAGAAATCACCTCCATTTATCAAACTCTGAAAACAGGGTCTTCATTTGTCTTCTGATCCCTAAGTCATTCTATTTGTTGTTCACCAAATCCTAAATTCTGCCTTTCTCTAAAACTGTAGTTCCGTTGCCAATTTACAGACAAAGTTCCTGAATGGACTTCAGAGGTGATATGCTTTCCCCTCTTTTCCCACCCAAATGCTTTCTCGGCACTCTTCTTCCATTAGCTGGCTACACAGTTTCCTGTATCATTTTCTCCACATATGCTTTGGGTGCCACCTGGGAACTGCTGAGAGCTACAAATATTACAGTCATTCTTATTTTGAAAGTACGTGTGGGCGATCACTTCTACATAAATAATTGATCTTTTAGAGATCAAGAAACAGTTTTATTAACTGTTTAAGTTACAGAATAACGCTAATTCCTTTCCAATTTTTGTTACCAACTGAAGCACACTGGCTTTTTTGTTGGTTTGCTTGGGTTGATTTTGCAGCAGCCTTGTGCGCTATCTTTTAGATTTCAGACTTTGTATACTCTATTTCACCTGCAGTGTCACCTGCCAGCTTACATCAGCCCTCTTAGACATTTAAGGACCTGGTGTCAGTTAGAGCTCCTGGTTCCACAGAAGCATCTCATGTCTAATTTTGGGAAGACCTATGGGCAGGAATCACTATCACCCAGTGATTAGGTTCAGAGACTAGATCAAAGTCAGAGGAAAATACCATGAAACTCATGGGAGTTTTTTATTTCTGAGGATGTGCGTCTCCAAGACCTCGTGGGCTTCTTTTCATAGTACCAGCTCTTCTTTTCATCAAAGACCATAAAAAGTAGGACAAATTCTCTCATGTCCACAGGCATGTTGGTCTCCTTATGAAGTGTTCCTTTTCGGCAGATCAGAAGGGGTCCTATCAAGCCTGAATGAATATCTTTTTCCTGGAAGACAGTAAGAGCAAATTGCATGTATTATCTCTTTCTCAAGATTTTCTTTGCCCTTCTGACAATCACTGATCATATTGAAAAGGAGATCTTCTCAGAGGCTCTGAATTTGAAGATTATAAATGAATAGCTTAATAAGCCTGGATATTGATCATCTAATTCTGTGATGCTCATAGTCCCTTCCTCTGATTAATCCTTTGTTTCGACATGGTAGTAATGATAATAATGATGATAATAATAGTGATACTATTATAAATACTATTTATTGAGCATCTACTATGTTAAATATTTTGCCTATAGTATCTTATTTAATTCTGACAACAATCCTATATGGTAAAAAATAAATTCATTTATTGAACAAATATTACCAAGTGCCTACTATATATGCTATATACTGTTACCTCATTTTTAACTTTGGAAACTGAGGCTGAGAGAGCTCAAGTAACTTTCCTCGGGCTACACAGTCAGTGACAGGATAGGAATTGAAATCTAAGTCTATGCTCTCTACCATGCTCAAAATGAGGGAATCTTGATTTTGTAGTTCTTTTATTAAAAAAAAAGAAAAAGAAAAAAAAGGCAAAAGAAAGCTAGTACTTGTTCAAGGAAATTGCAGATAAACATCTTCTTCTGTAAAGGTAGTCACTCTAACTAGGGCCAACCTTTTAAGTATTCCTCTGAATACTTTCCACTGAACAAATGCTTCTCACTGTCATCTGAAGCTCTGCATGGAGAGTCCCTGATTACGGTAGCTGTCGACTGTTGACCATGATCCTTACACATTCCTCATGGAAAGACAGATATTTACTGAGAAATAATTGTGACACTTCCATTTGATGGACGCAGTTTATAAGTTTGGGGAAATGACAAAAACTTTCGATGGCTATGCTTACCGGGTTCACTGCCGAGTAGTAGGCCCAAGCCCGACAGGCAGAGCCAGGATTTTCTGGCCCTGATCGCTCAGTGGCGTGCCATACATATGTATAAGTGCTGTTGGGCTGAACAGCATTGTCTTCCTTAAACCATTCAGGAGAGTCATCTTCATAAGTCTTTCCCTCTGATGATTTTTCATAGGAAAGCCCATGGGCATGAAGAGAATATGGTCTGGATGCTAAGTTTTTAAAACGAACCTAAAAAAAAGAATGATTCACAAATGTATTTAAGTTTAATAAAGCCCCCAAAATGTCAGCATTATGGGTCAAAGTGGATGGCTATTAAATTGAACCTAAGATATACTGAATGCTTAGAATTGCAAAGTAACTTTCGTATATTACTTCATCTAACTTCACAACCATCCTATGAGATAGGACCTAAATAGTTTACTCCAGAAACACCAAAACAGGTTTGTTTTTAGGCTCAAAGCAAAAGTGTTGACATTATCTACAAATGAAATGATACAGATTTGAAAATGAATGAGGCTTGGGTTTTACTCACAATAAGGTTTCAACCTACTGGCATATAGAGAGACTGCACATGTGAATGCAAGTTAAAAATCTGGAAACAAAAGGTGCTGTAAACAAAGTATGAATGGGATTAGGTGGGAATGCCTGGGAGAAGCAATTCAGTTGAATGTTTAGGAGAGGTTGGGGGAATTAAAGAAAGTTTCTTAGGAGAAATGGAATTGGCCCGTATAGAATGAACAGGAGCTTAGCAGAAGGAGAAATAAAATTATGAGATCTTTTTTTTTTTTTCCTTGAAGAGTGGCAAGTTACTTGGTAAGCAGTCTTTGAAAAGAAATGTAGTTATTTGTTAATTTTGAAAAGTAAATAAGCCACCATAGCTCTCTTGCCACTTTCATCTCTACAACCCTCTGGTGCTTGTGGAAATTCCTCTGATGATCTTAACAATGATCAAAAGATGACTTACTTGGATAACATCATCCACTTCAGCTCTAATGATAGGACCAAGTATGCCAAGATGCTCTTCATACTCTCCCCGAGGATCAAGCTTGTTAAAAGTGCTATCAAGATACTTTCGAAAAACTACTTTCTTGTATATGGTGTCCTTTGAAACATCATCAGTGTCTTCACTGAAATGATACCAATAGCATTTGTTTAAAAGAACAAGTTAAAGACCATTCAAGAATTTAGGAAATTATCTCTGTTTCTGAATATAGTATATAGAGAAGATATTTGATAAATATTTGATGAACAAATGAATTAAAATATAAATAACTAAAACCACAAGCCAGTAAATATCCTTCAACTCCCAGCTCATACATCATTTCTTGGTATCTCCTCCTATGATCCTTCAGACTGGGTCAAATCTCTAGCATTCCTTACATTTCTATACTATTACTATAGTATATATAGTAAATCCCTGTAGTATTCTTATAATATTTCTATAGTATATATAGTAAATTATATATCATTTATTCATGAGATTATCTATTAATATCTGACTCTACCACTAGAGTGAAAGCCCTGTGAGGTTAGGGATTGTGCCTAGTTTGCTTATAATTTTTATTTCTAGTGCCTAGCAAGTTATCTGGCACATAGTAAGCAGATATTTATTTAATGTATTAATGAATGATAAATATAATCATATATTAACATAGCAGATTTTAATATCAAAAGCAGACAAAGCCATGTGATGGGACAGTGCCAGGACAGACAGATGATAAGAGTCGGTTGATTTAGAGGGCCACCCCTGTAAAGGTCACTGGATGGATGAGTGTTTTATACTCTGAAAGTAGCCACTCTTCCCACATTTGCTTTTGCTAAATCATAGTATTCCTCATGTAGTTCACCAGCTCAGTCTGGAGCTAGAGCACATCATATTTTCCTACTGACTCTTAAATTTCCCAGGAGTCTGGGAAACAGGCCAAAAGCTCATCCCTCAGTCTCACAGTATTTGCTACACAACATGAGCCATCCACAGAGAATCCCATTCTGCCTTCCTTCTAGCCTGTCTACCGGATTAACCCCATTCTTCCAGACTCTAAACATAACATACAGTCTCACAGAACACATGGGGAGGAGCAAAACAACTTTGCCATAAAAATGGGTTGCATATCTGGAATGGGACATAGGATTTTGAAGGAACTAGTTCCATCCCTTTACACTCTGGAAAACCTTATTCCCTCAGTAACTTGCTTAGAAATCCCTAGCTAAACTATTTATTCTCATATAGTAATGGGTACTACATCTAAATAGGAAGTCAAGGGAGAAAGTCTCTTAAACTAACAGAATTCTAATATGGAAATGTCAGGCATCAGATTAATGAAATAACTTCTGTAAGTCACGCCATGCATTGTGTTTGTTTACTCTAGTAGCACTTTGGTTTTAACTTTAGTAGTGTAACAGTTAGCTTTTGTAAAAGCTGTGGGCTATATTTGGACACTTTACACATGGTCCCCATGATATCCCTGAGGATCTGTAGTTGCTTCTTGTCCCCCTTTCTCTATATTGTCATCCCAGAATATAGAACCCAGACCAATATGGCTTTCCACACTTGAGCAAAATTAAATTAAAAATTATCTTTTAAAAATGCATGTGGCTCCCTTAAAAACTCTCTGTTGTAAGTCAGGCCACTTACAAAATTGCATCAACTCATTCAACTCTATGGTTGAAGAGTGGCTGGAACCCTAAAATATTAGAGCTGCAGCAGATCTTGGGGGCCACTTCGTGTAACTCCTTCATTAAAAAGACTGCAAGTAACAAGGTTCGGGAAAGGAACTGACATATTCCAGTAAACTAGGAATGGCTTAAAGCTTTTGAAGGGTTTCTCATTGCTCTTTGAAAAACATCAAAATTCTTCCCAGGGCTCACAAAGCCTAGTGGCATCTGATCTCTGCAGAGCTAGCCAAACACTTTCCTAGCACCCACCCTCTTCTTGAGTTCCAGCTACAGGTCTTCAGCTTCAGGACTTCCTCCTTCCTCAGGGCCTTCATCATGCTGTTCTCTGTGTCTAGAATGCTCTGCCCTCTCTACCTCCTGTTCATCTTCAGATCTCAGCTCAAATGCCGCTTCTCCAGAGCCAGACTCCCCAGTTCTCATATCTCCATATATCACCTTTCCTTATTGGTCTTTATCATGGTTAATTTTTACACTTATTTATGTGAGCACTTGGTTCATATCTTCCTGCCCAACTAGACATAAGTTCTGTCAGGGCAGGAGTCCTGTGTTTATATTCTCTTTTATAGTCTCAGCACTTAGCACAATGCCTAGGAGAGAATAAGTACTCATTAAAGAGTTATTGACTGAGTGAGTCTATAAACCAAGTTAAAACAAAAGTTTAAATCAAGATAAATCATTATGTAATGAATGGCTCAGTTGAGGGTATAAACTTGCTTTTTGTTTCTAAGCTACTTTATACCCTTGGCCTCTGCTACTGGAATCTTATGGAATTTGAATTAATCTTCACCAAGATGCTATATACTTTATATCGATCAGTAAACAATTTAAAATGTCTTTGTTAAATAAGTAATTGCAAAAGGAGATTCTACATCACAAATTTGGATTTGAAGCCAACTTCAATGAAATCATATTGATTAGCCTATAGCTATGGATAGGTTGGGCTCTGCATTGGAGCAAGTAGAGGAGGTAGGAACATGTGTGATGAGAAAAGAAGAGAGAGGAGGGGGCTAATTTAACTACAAAATATCATAGACTTCTTAGAGTGATCGCTCTTATATTGTCCAGATGTCACCTAAAGTAGAGAAGCTAATCTTGGAATTAAAGGAAACAGTATAGGCCAAGTTGCAATAGGGAAACTAAATGATACTTAGTATAAGTTACACTTAGTATAATTTGCCCAGAATCATCTCCTTAGACTGCTGTAATTACTTTTTTTTAGCAGTACTGGAAAAGTGAGAATATAAAAGGAGAGAACTGGCCAAACCTTTGTGCAAATTTTGAATAATCCCAGGATAGTTCTTCAGCAGCAATGTAATAATTTTTTCTGTTTCCATTGTTGCTGCGAAGGTACCATGCTGCAATGTTGTCAGGATTTCTGGAGGAGTTGATGTCTGTCCTAAGATCAGTTTGGTAAGGGTCATCATAGGCCACAAAATCAAATTCACCATAGTCTTCTTCACTGCTCTCTTCCTTCTGCCTTGGAATAATTTCAACGTAATCTCCATCATCTCTACTGAGGCCTACTACGACCAGTGGATTAAATTCTCTTGGTATAAAAGTGTTATTTAGTGGAGAGTGTGGTGGAGGAGATGGCATCTGACCAAGATCTGCATAAGGGAAAGTCTGACCAAATTCTGGGAGAGGCAATGACTGACTAGATTCAGAAGTGTGGGATGTCTGATCGAGATCTAGAGGAGGTGATGTCTGCCTGAGATCAAGAGGAAGGGATGTCTGACTGATGTCTGGAGAGACAGTTGCCTGGTTGAGGTCTGGGGAAAGTGGCATCTGACTGAGGTTTGGGGGAAGAGTTGTCTGGCCAAGGTCTGGGGAAAGTGTTGTCTGGCCAAGGTCTGGAGAAAGGGTTGTCTGGCTGAGGTCTGGAGAGAGAATCTCCTGGCTGAGGTCTGGGGAAAGAACTGTCTGGCTGATGTCTGGAGAGAGAGCCTGGCTGAGGTCTGGGGAAAGCGTTGTCTGGCTGAGGTCTGGACAGAGAGTCTCCTGGCCAACGTCTGGGGAAAGGGCCATCAGGCTGAGGTCTGGAGAGAGAGTCTCCTGGCTAAGATCTGGGGAAAGTGTTGTCTGGCTGAGGTCTGGAGAGAGAATCTCCTGGCTAAGGTCTGGGGAAAGAGCCATCTGGTCAAGGTCTATAGAGAGAGTCTCCTGGCTGAGGTCTGGGGAAAGTGTTGTCTGGCTGAGGTCTGGAGAGACAGTCTCCTGGACAAGGTCTGGGGAAAGGGCCATCTGGTCAGGGTCTGTAGAGAGAGTCTCCTGGCTGAGGTCTGGGGAAAGCGTTGTCTGGCTGAGGTCTGGAGAGAGAGTCTCCTGGCCAAGGTCTGGGGAAAGGGCCATCGGGCTGAGGTCTGGAGAGAGAGTCTCCTGGCTAAGGTCTGGGGAAAGCGTTGTCTGGCTGAGGTCTGGAGAGAGAATCTCCTGGCTAAGGTCTGGGGAAAGAGCCATCTGGTCAAGGTCTATAGAGAGAGTCTCCTGGCTGAGGTCTGGGGAAAGTGTTGTCTGGCTGAGGTCTGGAGAGACAGTCTCCTGGCCAAGGTCTGGGGAAAGAGCCATCTGGTCAGGGTCTGTAGAGAGAGTCTCCTGGCTGAGGTCTGGGGAAAGCGTTGTCTGGCTGAGGTCTGGAGAGAGAGTCTCCTGGCCAAGGTCTGGGGAAAGGGCCATCGGGCTGAGGTCTGGAGAGAGAGTCTCCTGGCTAAGATATGGGGAAAGTGTTGTCTGGCTGAGGTCTGGAGAGAGAGTCTCCTGGCTAAGGTCTGGGGAAAGAGCCATCTGGTCAAGGTCTGTAGAGAGAGTCTCCTGGCTAAGGTCTGGGGAAAGTGTTGTCTGGCTGAGGTCTGGAGAGAGAGTCTCCTGTCCAGGGTCTGGAGAAAGGGTGGTCTGGCTGAGATCTGGATAGAGGGATGGCTGACTGAGGTCTAGGGAGGTGGTTGTCTGCCAGACTTCAAGTTCCAAGGAAGGGAACGTTTGACTAACATCAGTAGGGAAGGCCTTGTTTCTTAGGTCATAGTCGGGTATCTGGCTGGGCTCTGGAGGAGGAGATCTGTGACTAGGGACTGTAGTGGAGTGCATTGGATCAGAGTCTTGAATAGGGAATGTTTGATAGTGTTCCTCTGGGCTCACTGTCTGATAAAGATCTGGAGGGGAGCTTGTCTGACTGGTGTCATCTGGGGGGTTTTGATCACCATCAGGAAGTGAGGCTATGAGGCTAAGTTTCATAGAGGGGAATGTCTGATTGAGGTCTGCGGGAAGAGATGTTTCACTGGATGTGTGGAGTAACAATGAATGATTATGTCTCCTGTCTGAAAATAGGGTGTTGGCCTCTACTCTCAGAGGGTGAAAACTCCTTGGAGATAGAGGAACATGGTGTGCAGGCTTCTCTTCCTTTTTCTTTCTTCGTGTCCTAATTAAAAAAGGGCCTTTCTTCAATCTACTATTTCCTCCATCTTGTCTTCCTTGTAGAGGTTTATGTCTAGTTACAAAAAACGTTGGGTGGCCACTCTGCTTTCCATGCTTGTTTTTAAAAGGGATGTTTTCTCCCCAAGTCCTTGAGTCATTCTGGGGGCTGTTTGGCAGCTTATCTTCATCAGTATCAGTATCTTGGATTATTTCATAACTGCCTTTCTCAGAAACCAAATGCCATTCCCCATTCAGAATCTTAGATGGATCCTTTTGTTGTAAGAGTAACAGATCACTGGGAAGGTTCTCCCAGGGCCGTATTCTGGAAGAAGAAGAGTTGCCATGGCTTAAATGTCTACCAGTTTTATGTGCTGGGAATTCCATCTGGGAGAACCTATGCTTTGCTGCTCGGCCTCTTCCTGCCTTGAATCTTTTACGTTTAGCACGTTCTTGATTTCTGAATTCTTCTGTACCAAATGGAAGCAGGCTTATCCCTGTGACATCTGAGTATAGAGGATCTTCTATAGGGTCTTCAGAATAAGGGCTGGAATGCTCTGCTGTGGGTGGGTTGAGAACTGAGTTCTTGTCTAAGCTGGTGTGTCCTAGCGGGGGACCAGCTGTGGTGGCTTCTGGGTGAGGAAAAATTTTCAGAAGTTGTGAAAAGTTATTGGCAATAAGCCTGCTAATGTTACCTGGGGAAGAAGAATTTGAACCAACAGTTCTGTTGGTACTTGGAGGAATGAATTCAGAGTTGTTCTCCAGAGCCAGGGCGGTAAGATTGAACTCATCTTCCTCCTGATTTGATGATGAATTTCTGAATGACCTGATTCCTAATGATAAAGCCAGTTTGTTCTGGTAATCATAGTCAGCATCATTATTTTTATCTTTGATTTCTGAAGAATCACGCATTTTCCTTGTAGTTAGGGATGTAGATCCTGAAAGTTCGTATGTAATCTCATATAAGTCATCATCATAATCCCGGATACACTTAACATCCCTGAATCTCAGCCACAGTTTTTTGCTTCTTGGATTGGAATTCATGGTAGTTAACATCCAAGTTCCTACAAAATAGAGACAGAGAGAACAGAGAGCTCTGAGTACAGAAAAAGGTATAAAAACCCTATGGTCCATTGTGGCAGATAATTTCCAGTGAACTTTCATCAGGGATACTGTGGTCTATGGACCACAACTGATCTGTGAACTGTTGGTTACTGTTCCACAGTGACATAAGGAAAGAAATCAAGAGTAAAGTGTATAGGAAACCTTTTAGTAATTTGACATTTCTATGGCATCCAATCATGTGATCAGCATACTTATCTCATTTAACAGAATATAGACCCAAAGTATTGGTCAGTGAAAATTAGGGAGAAAAAAACTTTCAGCACAGATAGTTTGAGAGTCACTATTTTAGAATATATTTTTAAAGGGATGAATCAAGAATGAAATGGACTTTGAATATCATAAGCATCTTGTGAGTTGCACATTTTGTTAGAGAGCTGGAGTTAGGGGGAAGATGATGATGTTTACCCCCACAAATAAGAGACATATAGATGTTTCTAAGTAATAAATAATTCAGGTGGGCCTAGGGCAGTTTTGAGTTTCTTTGAAATGGTATGATTTGCTGGCACACTGAAGATTTCCTGGAAAGTCTTCAATAGTTACCACATGTTGTTTGTCTGCTGAGTCCTAGGCACTTGGCACATATAACAATTAATGGTCAAAGCAACTCTGTAAGGTATTATTATTCTGTTTTTCAGATGAATAAACTGAGGCCTAGTGAGGTGGAGTAATTTGTCCAAGGCTACACAGATATCAAGTGGCAAAGCAGGATTTGAACCCAGGTCTGATGAATTCCAAAGCCCATGTGCTTTCCATGACACTGCTGTCTCTGAAGCCAGCCTCTAAGGCACTATATTGGATGATCACTAACCCTAGGGTGGGATGGCTGTCTTATAAAGCTGAAAAAGGCATTTTGATAAAAGAAATGCTCTTTTGTGGCTAAATGCTCACGCTTTCTTCTCAAAGTCATGCCTTATCTTTTTACTGTTGTATCTTTACTTCTCACTTAGCCCAGAGAAGGATAAATGGAACGCACATAAAGGACTGGACCCATTTAAGTAATTAATTCCCCAAATAGAAATCATGAGTAGTCCTGAAAAGAAAGCCTGCAAGGGATCAGAGAGAGAAGCCCAGGAACCATGGTAGTCCGGAGAGCTGCAGCAGACCGGGTAGATCAGAGAGTCCCCTTTAAGTGTCCAAGCTCTTACCAACATTATCCATTGTGACAGTCACAGATTCCCCACGCATAGGGAAGAGGGTCAAGGTGTCCTCATGTTTCTTTCCATAGATGAATGAGTGCCCAGTGAAGTGAATGGTCAAAATGTCATTCTGGGTTCCCATACTGCAGAAGTGCCACTGGACGGTGTCATCAAAGCAGAATCCTAGTATGGGTATGCTCTCAGGCACATAGCCATTGATAGCTGAAAGAGTGAAATTTGTTGAAACGTCAGGCCTATGCCAACAAAAGGGAATGTGTCTAACTATACTTACGGTAAATATCCCAATGGTAATTTGGTTGCATCTAAGCAGTGATTATCTGAGATAAGCTTTACCAAATCTAACGTGTAACTGGAAGATCAAACTCAGACTTTTCAAATGAGAGCTTATTCTCCTAAGTTAGCCAAGGGAGAAATGTCAGGATAAAGACAAAGCCTTTTCATTCACATTGATTTATTTAATCATTTGTTAAGTGTATATTAAATATTTTGTACTCTAGGTTCTGCTTTTAAAGATATTCCGAAGGTAACTTAGAATTTTGTCTAGAGTAATTTTACCCGGAGAAAAAGCATAATATAAGAAATACAGATTCTTGACACATTAGTTATTTTTTTCTTTTTCTTTTAACATCTTTATTGGAGTATAATTGCTTTACAATGGTGTGTTAGTTTCTGCTTTATAACAAAGTGAATCAGTTATACATATACATATGTTCCCATATCTCTTCACTCTTGCGTCTCCCTCCCTCCCACCCTCCCTATCCCACCCCTCCAGGCGGTCACAAAGCACCGAGCTGATCTTCCTGTGCTATGCGGCTGCTTCCCACTAGCTATCTATTTTATGTTTGGTAGTGTATATATGTCCATGCCACTCTCTCACTTTGTCCCAGCTTACCCTTCCCCCTCCCTGTATCCTCAACACATTAGTTATCGAATGCAAAGTAATGTCCCTAAAAATCAAGCATATTTAGCACATTTTGCAATTTTAATTGCTCTGTCTTAGCATTTATATAATCTCTAGTTTGCACTCAACTATCAAGTTCAGACATTTTCATTCTCTTCCCAAGGGATACAGTTTTAGTCAGTATCATTGTCTACTTATATACTAAGCATGGTAATAAAATCACAGATATGATTTCTATAAGGGCAGGGTCCATGTCTGCCTAGGTTACCACTATAGTCCAAATCTTAGTACAATGCCTAGAACTAGTGAGAACTTAAATATTTATCGAATAGCTGACACAATGTGTTTTTAGTTTGTACCTCATTCAGGAAGCTTTTCTAAATGGTCTATAGCTGCACTAATTTGGTAGCCACTAGCCACCAGTGACTATTGGGCACTCAAAATATGGGTAATCTGGATTGAGATGTGCTGTGAGTATAAAATACACACTGGATTTCAATGATTTAGTAAGAAAGTAAATTTCATTAATTTTAATATTGATTATATGTTGAAATGATAATGTTTATGATATATTAAATTAAACATTATTAAATAAATTTCATATATTTCTCTTTAATTTTTAATATGCCTATTAGAAAATTTTAAATTATATTTGTGGCTCATATATAATTTCTAACGGACAGCACTAGTCTAGAACTATGACAGATTCATTGCCAAAATGAAATTAAGTACAGAAAGCTGAGGCTAACTCCCTATTTCAAATTATTTTCCTGGCACCTGCCAGTTCTGAGAATCCCCAATTGTTAGTTGCCTGAAGTTATATGAACAGACCATGGAGAAACCATCCTCGTATCTGTGGTTACTTATCAGAGAAAGTGATAATAGTGACTCTCAACTCTGAGGAAGGGGAGGATGACCATTGTGGAGAAGTTTGCTTCCAGCTGGCTCAGTGAAATCTCTCCCAGACTTCCCATGCCAGTGGCTTTGGGCACTGACTTTAAAACTGTAGCAAAAGCCTGAACCTTGGCTCAGGGAATTCTTTCTGTTCTGAACTTCTTACTGTGTACTTAAAACTTCTTTATGGATTGAATTTCCAAGACTCATGTCTCCCCATATGCATTTTGC
This sequence comes from Mesoplodon mirus, assembly GCF_964341445.2. Lineage (NCBI taxonomy): Eukaryota > Metazoa > Chordata > Mammalia > Artiodactyla > Ziphiidae > Mesoplodon > Mesoplodon mirus. Next base: position 172,070,985 of record NC_138978.1, on the reverse strand, counting down.
CTTAGTTTGATTTGACAATCCAGTTTTGGATTATTTACCCTGTTTCTGCCCTGGCAGAAATAAGAAATAGACAAGACAAAAAAGTAACTAAAGGAATAAGCATTGTTACATTCGTGCTAAAGAGGACTACTTAATATTTCTGCCCTGGACATAAAGAGTATACACCTTGCACCCATTCTAAAATCCCCAGATACCTCTGACCAAGGCCTCTTCCCTCACCATCCATCCCACACCCTGTTCTTACCTGCTCAGAGCAAGTGCACATGCACACGTGTGCATGCATGCACACACACACACACACACACACACATTTGGAGCAGGAGACCAAGAAGACTTCTAAGAATAACAAGCTTTTTACCTCATGCTGTAAAAAGATTTCTATAATATCACCCAGTAATTTCATCACCAAATCCCTATACTGGAAGTGAGGGTAAGGAGTGAGTGGATTCTAATCCATGTGTCTTCCTCTAGGAAAATCACACTTCAACCACAGGAGTGAAAAACTGATGGACAAAAAGAGTGCTCCGACTTACTGCTCATGACGTTTGACTCATAAAACCTGGGGTCATCACGTTTCACCTTCTCAGGATTTTCACAAAACTTGTAGATGTTGTCCTCAATGTACCAGCTCTTGTTCTCATCAAACACAACAAACACAGCCTGCTGCTCAATGTCTGCTGTCCTCTGGAGGGTAAAAGGGCTGTGTTCAGTGATTAACGTCCTAGCAGATTGATTAACTACAACCCTGAGTTCTCAGAAACCAAAGGGGTACAGGTCTTGGGTCCAATGAAGCCATAAATTCAGACATCTGTGAGAGCCCATTGTGTACAAAGCCCTTGTTAGAGCCAAAGGTAGCATGTCAAGGCAAACAGAGCAGATCAGAAAATTCAGAGACTAAAATATCCTAATAGAAAAATCCCATTTCAACGTAGCAACTGTAATTCTGTTTATCTCTGTTATCACCTTTCAACTCGAATGATTGATTGGATGTGCTCCAAATAGTTGCAAAGGATAAAAAAGAAGGGGGGAGTAGGAAAGTTTTATATCTCTCCCTACCTGTTTCCTTTCCTAGCTCAATAAATTAGGGTCTTCCAAATGTCTCTTTCTGCATTTTCTAGGCATATATTTATTTTATATGCCTTGGGATGAGACTTCTTTGATTATAGCTTAGCCTAATTGGGAATTTTAAGTTAATGATATGAGGCTTTTATTCTTCAATGAAGATAAAGTCAGAAGATCCATATCTTTGTTCACATTCTTCTGTATAAATTGGTCTTGCTAGAGATAGACCATTGTCTGGGTTCAACTTCATGAGAAACTATGTCTGCAAGCTATGTCTGCCTGTATCTCTCCTTTCTCTCCCTATTGCAGGTCTCTAAAAATAACGAGGACTGGTACAGAGCTTTACACTTTTACCAGATGGTATCTCATTGAGCCATGAAACAACCCTATAAAATTTTTAGGAGGGGTAATACCCTTTTGATGAAAGGAAGAAATTAAGAGAAACTAAGTGACTTGCTCATCACATAGCACGGGACAGATCTGGAATTTGAAACAAGCAAACAAAATACAGTATCACACTGTAGACTTGCCTTTTCCAGTGAAAGTCCATATGGAAATAGACAAGACAAAAAAGTAACTAAAGGAATAAGCATTGTTACATTCACACTAAAGAGGACTACTTAATATTTTCTGGTTCTCTAGAAGCAAAAGCCCCATTATTTAACAAGGAGAACTAATCTGTTCCAGTCAGAAGAAATTCCTGGAATTTCTGAAAGGTTACTTCAAGGACAAAATACCTGTATGCCTCGCTTATCCAAGGATCTGCTCTTACAAATTAAAAGTAGCCCTATCAGCCCAGAGGCAATGTCCCTTGTGATGTCCACATTACTGTAGTATGGTCTTGTTAAGCACTGAGCATCATTTTCCGTGGGTTCATCAGACTCTAGGATGTTCCACTTATAAGTATAGGTTTCCCCTGGTTGAACTGCTTTGATCATGGTGTTACTGCCTGAAAGAAAATATAGTCAAAATTGTTTTCGATTTTCAAAATTATTTCATGGAAATAAATTAAATAAACAAATAAGTAAATAATAAATGAATGAATAATTTAAAATAATTGAGCTCTTGTTAGAATCAATGTTGGGAAAGGAATATTATTTTTATATTAAGTTCCACTTGATAGAACTCTGGATAGCATGTAGCTATTACATATTCGTCCACTAGAGGCCACTTATGGCACTAACCAAGGACACCATAGTTTGTAATCATTAGGGTAAAAAAATCCCTGAAGTGAGCAGTGTTTGGTTGTGACTTTGAGGATACCCCTATACGTATACTACCTGACTGTATAAGTTATACTGCTGGGCAAGGAGGAACATGGCAACATCTCAGAAGTCAATAGTTTCATTCAGTAGAAGTGAAAGGTTCAAACCTGAGGTGGAGGAAGAGTTGACTTCATCTTCATAAGGAGAGAAGGTCACACCATGAGGGTAAATGCTGTAGCTGCGGCTGGCCATATTTTTGAACATGATCTACAAAATTAACTCAAATTCATTATTTCAGGATTTAAGGTCCATCATGAGAACAGAGGATGCTAGCTTTGCATATTTACTTGTGGGATAGCGTGTGTGTGTGAGTGTGTGTGTGTGTGTGTTTATGTCAATGCAAACTAATGTTGTTTATCTGAGTGGCAACCTCTCCCCATCACCTGACAGACACATCTGAGAGAGTTCCACTCACATAGTAAGGTGGAAAATGGAAAAGAAGTCTAACCTTAGAAGTGACATTTTCTTCACAGTATATCACTCTCTCCAAGTTGGTCGCCATCCCCTGTCCCCTCTCCTTTCAGCTTGGACCACATCTGCCTTTGAACCTGCTCCTTCTCTTCTCTTAGACCATGATCACCTTCTCGAGCCTGCCACATCCCCCAGAACCCTGTCATCAAGTCATCTTCTTGATGGGGCACAGAAAATAGCCAGATCCTGAATTGCCAATGAGGCATATTTCCACTTTCTCAGAGTACCTAAAAGGGATCAGAAATGAGGGAAGGGAAAGAGAACAGAGAAAGGCTGCTTTCTGCCCTTTTGTTATTTTTTAAATGAACAGAATTGGCCTTGTCTGTTGATATCCTCTTGGTTCATTCCCATGAAGAGATGAAGGGAGGAGCTTTATGCACACAGGAGTCCTAGTTAGCCTGCTTAATCTTCAGAAGAGAATTTTAATCTTATCTTCTACTTGCTTGCCAAAGCATCTGGATCATCCTTAATCTGCAGGTTATCTGCATTCTAGAATCTTGCCAAAGATTGCAGCTTTCAATTCTCTGCCGTCTAGTTCTTATCAGAAGATAAGGTAATGATGTGACACAGCATTTAAGGAAAACTGTCTGAAGAACACTTAGTGTTCTTGAAACATATCAAAATTTACCTTCATCAGAGACCAATCATCAGAGAACTACATAACTAGACCACATTGATGAATTGTTTTCATTCAGTTGGGTTATGTTCTCAGCTATAATGAGAAACATTATTTTAAAAAGCTTTGTCACTTTTAAATTTATAAATTTATTTTATAAATTTATAAATTTATGGTACCAGTAGGAATTTATCAAGGATTCCATCTACTACATCACACAGCGTGCTCTTTTTTAAGGATCCATGGGAGAAATTCCTCTTAAGTCTCAGTAGCAGGGGAAACTGTGCTTCTTTTATGACTATTGTGACTCCTGCCCTGACCTAGTTCCCTTTTCACTTTGGCTGCTAGAAAGCTTAGGACAAAATTTGTTGACAACATTACAGGAGCATATGGTATGTGTTTCATTATACTTATCTTATCCTTGGCTTTATTTTCTTTGTCTCCATATTATCCTTCACCCCAATTACATTGGCTCCTTGTTTTATTCCTTTATAATTTGATAAACTGTCTCAGATTGTTTGTATTATGAGATAGGCTACAATAAGTGCAAATACTAAATAAAAATTAAAGCTGCATTTTAATTTAAAATTATATGGACACATTAAAAAAATAACCAGTACTTATAATCTTGTTTTCACTATTTAATTTCTTCCATGGTTCTATATTTCTGTTACTTACTTTAAGTGTGTCTCTGACCTGGGCTCTGATAATAGGGCCCAAGATCCCATCTTCTTTGATATCGGGATTCTCCAGGCGTTTGGTGAAGGATGCATCTTGATACTGTTTGTAGACAACCTTCTTATAATGTTTTCCAATTTGGTTTGAGAAATTATCCAAATGCAGAGATCTGTACTTTCTTAAAGTGAAATAAAATTTAAAAGATTAAATCATTTTCTCAAGTAGAGACCCCAGTATGATAGGGAAACCCTTATGCTTAGAAGTTCTGCTGTTGAATTAGCTAAAATGCTAGTTTCCTTAAGGAAAACAAACAAACAAACCTTAATGTGGCTTGCAAAGTCCTGATACCTTCTCTCTAGTTGGAAAACGTGAAACTTCTGATGTGTCTCCTCCACCATTGATAAAGTCTTAATCATGGTTAGAACCAGCTACTTATATCTTCCTGTCACTATGGTTTCTAGAGTAGACCTTCACTATCTCTGAAAGGTCTACTTGGATGAAAGGATAAGATACACTATGAATTTTTCTTAAGTATTTCTTATCACTTAACTCATGATATCCTTATTGGCTTTCCAGGTATTTCTCAATCTCTAAAAGCACATTCCCACTCTAGGAAGCTTCTGCTGTCTTTATTAAACATAAGTTCTCTGCTGTTGGGCTATCTCTTCTACCATCTACCCAATCCTGGTGCCATCTGAAAACCAACTGCCTTCACCCATCTTCTGTAACTACTGCAATAAATGATTTGGGGGAAGCAACATGAACCACTTTCCCCCTTGGTCCTTTTTATAGCCTTAGTTTGCAAAAGCAGAGCTCCATGGTAGAGTTTATCCATTGTATGTGTTTACTTTACACAATAAAAATCACTGACTACTGCTAGAGAGTTCTGGATTCTTATCTCAACCCCACTTCCCTAACTCTTCCTGCATTTTCTAAATATTCACTTATATTAATTTCATGTGTATAATTCCATAGCATCTTTATGCAAATATGACTTGCAAATATAAATATTCTTATCCTTTCACTCCTTGAAAAAAGGCAGCTATTTATATATTCCATACTATACCTTGAAGTTTTTTTGCATTTTTCCAGCTTTACTGAGGTATAATTGACAAATGTATGTATTTAAGGTGTACAACATAATAATTTATATATGAATATATGCGACTACCACAGTCAAGCTAATTACCACTTCCATCACCTCACCTAGTTACTAATTTTTTAAAATTTTGAGAACACTTAAGATATACTGTCTTAACAAATTTCAAGTGTACAATACAGTGTTATTAACTATAGTGTTACTAACTATAACAGGTCTCCAGAACTTATTTATTTTGAAACAGAAGGTTTGTATACTTTGATCAACGTCTCTGCATTCCCCCTCACCTCCCAACCCCTGGCAACCACCATTATACTCCCTGCGTCTATGAGTTTGACTTTTTCAGATTCCACATATAAGTGAGATCATGCAATATTTGTAATTCTGTGTCTGGAATAGTTCACTTAGCCTAATGTCCTGCAGGTTTATCCATGTTGTTACAAATGGCAGGGTTTCCTTCTTTTTTAAGGCTGAATGATATTCCATTGTATATATAAACCATATTTCTAAAAATTCATTTATCCATTGATAGACATTCAGGTTGTTTCCATATGTGGGCTATCATGAATAAACTGCAATGAACATGGGAGTGCAAATATCTCCTTGATATACTGACTTCATTTCCTTTAGATATATACCCAGAAGTGGTAGTTCTATTTTTAATTTTTTGAAGAAGCTCCTTACTGTTTTCCATAAAGGCTGCACCAATTTACATTCTCACCAACAGTGTACAAGGATTCCATTTTCTCCACACCCTCATCAACAGTTGTTACCTCTTTTTCATCCTAGTTATCCTCATAGGTATGAGGTGATATCTCATCATGGATATGATTTGCATTTCCCTCATGATTAGTGATGCTGAACACCTTTTCATATGCGTATTGGCCATTTGTATGTTTTCTTTTATTTTACCACAGTTGACAATTTTTATTTTTTAATTTTTTACATTTATTTATTTATTTATTGGCTGTATTTTGTCTTCATTGCTGTGTGCGGGCTTTCCCTAGTTGTGGCAAGCGGGGGCTACTCTTTCGTTGCAGTGCACAGGCTTCTCATTTCAGTGGCTTCTCTTGTTGCAGGGCACGGGCTCTAGATGTGCAGGCTCAGTAGTTGTGGTGCACGGGCTCAGTTGCTCCATGGCATGTGGGATCTTCCTGGACCAGGGATCGAACCCATGTCTCCTTCATTGGCAGGCAGATTCTTAACCACTACACCACCAGGGAAGTCCCTGTACGTTTTCTTTAGAAAGATGTCAATTTAGATACTTTGCCCATTTTTTTAATTAGGCTATTTTTGTTTGTTTGTTTGTTTTGCCATTGAGTTACATGAGTTACTTTTATATTTTGGATATTAACCTCTTATCAGATATATGGTTTGCAAATATTTTCTCCCATTCTGTAGGTTATATTTTTATTTTGTTGATTGTTTCTTTTGCTGTGCAGAAGTTTTTCAGCTTGATGTAGCCCCACTTGTTTATTTTTCCTTTTGTTACTTATGCTTTTGGTGTCATACCCAAAAAAATCATTGCCAAGACCAATGTTTTATGGTTTCAGGTATTACATTTAAGTTTTTAATTTATTTTGAGTTAATTTTTGTCTATGCTGTAAGTTAAGGGTCTAATTTTACTTTTTTGCATATGGATATCCAGTTTTTCCACCATCATTTATTGAAGAGACTGTCCTTTCCTCATTGTGTATTCTTAGTGCCTTTGTCAAAGATTAGTTGACCATATATGCATGGGTTTATTTCTGGGCCCTTACTTCTGTTTATTTGGTATATGTGTCTGTTTTTATGCCATTATTATACTGTTCAATTACTATAGCTTTGTAATATAGTTTGAAATCAGGAAGTGTGATGCCTCAAGCTTTGCTCTTCTTGCTCAAGATTGCTTTGGATATTTAAGGTCTTCTGTGGTTTCATCTGAATTTTAGAATTGTTTCTTTTTTTTCTATTTCTTTGAAAAATGCCATTGGAATTTAATAGGGGTTGCATTGAATCTGTAGATCACTTTGGGTAATGTGGGCATTTTAACAAAGTTAATTCTTCTAATCCATAAACACAGGACATCTTTGTATTTGATTGTATCTTCTTCAGTTTCTTTCATTGCTGTCTTATAGTTTTCAGTGTGTAGATCTTTCACCACCTTGGTTAAATTTCCTAAGTATTTTATTCTTTTAAAAAAAATTCTATTGTAAATGGAAGTATTTTCTTAATTTCTATTTGGATTGTTCATTGTTAGTGTATATAAATCCAACTGATTTTTATTATGTTCATTTTCTATCCTGCAACTACTGAATTTCTTTATTCTAATAGATTTTTGGTAGAGTCTCAAGTGTTTTTCTATATATAATATCACATTATCTGCAAATAGAGACGATTTTACTTCTTCCTTTCTGATTAGGATGCCTATTTTTTTTCCTTGCCTGATTGCTCTGGCTAGAATTTCCAGTATTATGCTGAATAAAAGTGACAAGAATGGGCATCCTTGTCTTGTTCCTGATCTTAGAGGAAAAGCTCTCAGATTTTCACCACTGAGTATTATGTTAGCTTTGGGTTTGTCATATATGACCTTTATTGTGTTGAAGCACATTCATTCTATACCTAACTTGTTGAGAGTTTTTTTATAATGAAAGGATGTTGAATTTTGTTAAATGCCTGTTTTTTGCTTCTATTGAGATAGCGATATTTTTATTATTCATTTTTAATGTGGTACTTCTCATTTATTGATTTGCATATGTTGAACCATCCTTGAATCACAGGAATAAATCTCACTCAATCATCATTTATGATAATTTTAATGTGCTGTTGAATTCAGTTTACTAATCTTTTGATAATGTTTTTGACATCTATGTTCATTAGGGATATTGGCCTGTAATTTTTTTCTTGTATTGTTCTTATCCAGCTTTGGTATGAGAATAATGCTAGGCTTATAAAATAAGTTTGGAAGTGTTCCCTACTCTTTAATATTTGGGAAGAGTTTGAGGATTAGTGTGCAATATACCTGTGAAGTCATCTGGTCCTGGGCTTCTATGTTTGGAGGTTTTGGATTACTGATTCAGTCTTCTTACTTGTTATTCATCTGTTCAGATTTTCTATTTCTTTTTGATTCAGTCGTGGTAGGATATATGTTTCTAGGAACTTTTTCCTTTCTTCTACTTATCCAATTTGTTGGCATATAATTGTTCATAGTAGTGTCTTATGATCCTTTGCACTTCTGTGGTATCAGATGTAATGTCTCCTCTTTTAGTTATAATCTTATTTATTTGAGTCCTCTCTCTTCGTTGCTTAGCTAAAGGTTTGTCAATTTTGTTTATCATTTCAAAAGACTAACTCTTGGTTATGTTTATCTTTTCTGTTGTCTTTCTATACACCATTTATTTTTTCTCTAATTTTTATTTACTTCTTTCAGCTACCTTTGGGCTTAGTTTGCTAGTTACTTGAGGTATAAAGTTAAGATTCTTTCTTTCTTCCTTCCTTCCTTTCTTTCTTTCTCTCTCTCTTTCTTCCTTTCTTCTTTCTTTCCTTCTCCCTTCCTTCCTTCCTTCCTTCCTCCCTCCCTCCCTTCCTTTTCTTTCTTTCTCTCTTTCTTTCTTTCTCTTTCTTTCTCCCTCTCCCACCCTCCCTCCCTCCCTTTCTCCCTCTTTCTTTTTCTTGTTTTTTAAGTGTTTTTATTTTTGTCTTTTCAGATTATAAAATAAAATTTATTAATTATTGAATGTGAACTAAATACAAGGTGCTTTTTTTACATTTATTTCTTTATTTTGAATTTTATTTTATTTATTTTTTATAGAGCAGGTTCTTATTATTTATCTATTTTATATGTATTAGTGTATATATGTAAATCTCAATCTCCCCCCCCCACCCCACCACTGCTTCCCTGCCGTGGTGTCCATATGTTTGTTCTCTACATCTGTGTCTCTATTTCTGCCTTGCAAACCGGTTCATCTGTACCATTTTTCTAGATTCCACATATATGCATTAATATACGATATTTGCTTTTCTCCTTCTGACTTACTTCACTCTGTATGACAGTGTCTGGGTCCATCCATGTCTCTACAAATGACCCAATTTCATTCATTTTTATGGCTTGAGTATACTCCATTGTATATATGTACCACATCTTCTTTATCCATTCATCTGTCGATGGGCATTTAGGTTGCTTCCATGACCTGGTTATTGTAAATAGTGCTGCAATGAACATTGGGGTGCAGGCGTCTGGTTGAATTATGGTTTTTTCAGGGTATATGCCCAATAGTGGGATTGCTGGGTCTTATGGTAATTCTATTTTTAGTTTTTTAAGGAACCTTCATGCCGTTCTCCATAGTGGCTGTATCAATTTACATTCCCACCAACAGTGCAAGAGGGTTCCCTTTTCTCCACACCCTCTCCAGCATTTGTGGTTTGTAGATTTTCTGATGATGCCCATTCTAACTGGTGTGAAGTGATACCTCATTGTAGTTTTGATTTGCATTTCTCTCATAATTAGTGATGTTGAGCAGCTTTTCATGTGCTTCTTGGCCATCTGTATGTCTTCTTTGAAGAAATGTCTATAGGTCTTCTGCCCATTTTTGGATTGGGTTGTTTGTTTTTTTGATATTGAGCTGCATGAGGTGTTTATATATCTTGGAGATTAATGCTTTGTCCGTTGATTCAAATATTTGAAAAATATGCAAATATTTTCTCCCATTCTGAGTGTTGTCTTTTCGTCTTGTTTGTAGTTTCCTTTGCTGTGCAAAAACTTTTAAGTTTCATTAGGCCCTATTTGTTTATTTTTGTTTTTATTTCCATTACTCCAGGAGGTGGGTCAAAAAAGATCTTACTGTGATTTATGTCAAAGAGTGTTCTTCTTATGTTTTCTTCTAAGAGTTTTATAGTGTCCGGTCTTACATTTAGGTCTCTAATCCATTTTGAGTGTATTTTTGTATACGGTGTCAGGGAGTGTTCTAATTTCGTTCTTTTACAAGGGCTGTGCATTTTTCCCAACACCACTTATTGAAGAGACTGTCTTTTCTCCGTTCTGTATCCTTGCCTCATTTGACATAGATTGGTTGACTATAGGTGCACGGGTTTATCTCTGGCCTTTCTATCCTGTTCCATTGATCTATATTTCTGTTTTTGGGCCAATACCATATTGTCTTGATTACTGTAGCTTTGTAGTATAGTCTGAAGTCAGGGAGTGTGATTCCTCCAGCTCTGTTTTTTTCCCTCAAGACTGCTTTGGCTATTCGGGCTCTTTTGTGTCTCCATACAAATTTTAAGATTTTTTGTTCTAGTTCTGTAAAAAAAAAAAATGCCATTGGTAATTTGATAGGGATTGCATTGAATCTGTAGATTGCTTTGGGTAGCATAGTCAGTTTTATAATACTGATTCTTCCAATCCATGAACGTGGTATCTCTCTCGATCAGTTTGTGTCATCTTTGATTTCTTTCATCAGTGTTTTATAGTTTTCTGAGTACAGGTCTTTTACATCCTTAGGTAGGTAGATGCCTAGATATTTTATTCTTTTTGTTGCAATGGTGAATGGGATTATTTCCTCAATTTCTCTTTCTGATCTTTCATTGTTAGTGTATAGGAATGCAAGAGATTTCTGTGCATTTTTTTGGTATTGTACAACTTTACTAAATTCATTGATTAGCTCTAGTAGTTTTCTGGTGGCCTTTTAAGGTTTACCTATGTATAGTACGATGTCATCTGCAAACAGTGACAGTTTTACGTCTTCTTTTCCAATTTGTATTCCTTTTATTTCTTTTTCTTCTCTGATTGCCATGGCTAGGACTTCCAAAACTATGTTGAATAATAGTGGCAAGAGTGGACATCCTTGTCTTTTTCCTAATCTTAGAGGAAATGCTTTCAGTTTTTCACCATTGAGTATGATGTTTGCTGTGGGTTTGTCATATATGGCCTTTATTATGTTGAGGTAGGTTCCCTCTATGCCCACTTTCTGGAGAGTTTTTATCGGAAATGGGTGTTGAATTTTGTCAAAAGCTTTTTCTGCATCTATTGAGATGATCGTATGGTTTTTATTCTTCAATTTGTTAATATGTGTATCATATTGATTGATTTGCATATATTGAAGAACCTTGCATCCCTGGGATAAATCCCACTTGATCATTGTGTATGATCCTTTTAATGTGTTCTTGGATTCTGTTTGGTGGTATTTTGTTGAGGATTTCTGCATCTATATTCTTCACTGATATTGGTCTGTAATTTTCTTTTTTTGTAGAATCTTTGTCTGGTTTGGGTATCAAGGTGATGGTGGCCTTACAGAATGAGTTTGGGAGTGTTCCTTCCTCTGCCATTTTTTGGAAGAGTTTGAGAAGGATGGGTGTTAGCTCCTCTCTAAATGTTTCATAGGATTCACCTGTGAAGCCATCTGGTTCTGGATGAAGAGTTTTAATGACAGTTTCAAGTTCATTATTTGTGATTGGTCTGTTCATATTTTCTATTTTTTCCTGGTTCAGTCTTGGAAGGTTATACCTTTCTAAGAATTTGTCCATTTCTTCCAGGTTGTCCATTTTATTGGCATAGAGCTGCTTGTAGTAGTCTCATATGATGCTTTCTATTTCTGTGGTGTCCTTTTAACTTCTCCTTTTTTACTTCTAATTTTATTGATTTGAGTCCTCTCCTTCTTTTTCTTGATTGGTCTGGCTAAACCTTTATCAATTTTGTTTATCTTCTCAAAGAACCAGCTTCTAGTTTTATTGACCTTTGCTGTCGTTCTCTTTGTTTCTATTTCATTTATTTCTGCTCAGATATTTATGATTTCTTTCCTTCTACTAACTTTGGGTTTTGTTTGTCCTCTTTTCTCTAGTTCCTTTTGGTGTAAGGTTAGATTGTTTATTTGAGATTTTACTTGTTTCTTGAGGTAGGACTGTATTGCTCTAAACTTCCCTCTTAGAACTGCTTTTGCTGCATCCCACAGGTTTTGGATCATCATGTTTTCATTGTCATTTGTCTCTAGGTATTTTTTGATTTCTTCAGTGATCTCTTGGTTATTTAGTAACGTTTGATTAGCCTCCATGTGTTTGTGTTTTTTATGTTTTTTTCCCTGTAATTTATTTCTAATCTCATAGCATTGTGGTCGGCAAAGATGCTTGATATGATTTCAGTTTTCTTAAATTTACCAGGGCTTGATTTGTGACCCAAGATGTGACCCAAGATCTATCTATCCTAGACAGTGTTCCATGTGCACTTGAGAAGAAAGTGTAATCTGCTGTTTTCAGATAGAATGTCCTATAAATATCAATTAAATCTGTCTGGTCTGTTGTGTCATTTAAAGGTCGTATTTCCTTATTAATTTTCTGTGTGGATGATCTGTCCATTGGTGTGAGGTGTTAAAGTCCCCCAATATTATTGTGTTACTGTCAATTTCCTCTTTTATAGCTATTAGCATTTGCCTTATGTATTGAAGTATTCCTGTGTTGGTTGAATATGTATTTATAATTGTTATATCTTCTTCTTGGATTGATCCCATGATCATTATGTAGTATCCTTTCTTTTCTCTTGTAACATTCTTTATTTTAAAGTCTATTTTATCTGATGTGAGTATTGCTACTCCAGGTTTCTTTTGATTTCCATTTGCATGGAATATCTTTTTCCATCCCTTCACGTTCAGTCTGTATGTGTCCCTAGGTCTGAAGTGGGTCTCTTTTAGACAGCATATATATGGGTCTTGTTTTTGTATTCATTCAGTGAGCCTGTGTCTTTTGGTTACGGCATTTAATCCATTCACATGTAAGGTAATTATCGATATGTATGTTCCTATTACCATTTTCTTAATTGTTTTGTGTTTGTTTTTGTAAGTCTTTTTGTTTTCTTGTGTTTCCCACTTAGAGAAGTTCCTTTAGCATTTGTTGTAGAGCTGGTTTGGTGGTGCTGATTTCTATTAGCTTTTCCTTGTCTGTAAAGCTTTTGATTTCTCCGTCGAATCTGAATGAGATCCTTGCTGGGTAGAGTAATCTTGGTTGTAGGTTCTTTCCTTTCATCACTTTAAATATATTATGCCACTCCCTTCTGGCTTGTAGAGTTTCTGCTGAGAAATCAGCTGTTAACCTTATGGGAGTTCCCTTGTATTTTATTTGTCATTTTTCCCTTGTTGCTTTCAATAATTTTTCTTTGTCTTTAATTTTTGTCAATTTGATTACTATGTGTCTCGGCATGTTTCTCCTTGGGTTTATCCTGATGGGACTCTCTGCGCTTCCTGGACTTAGGTGTCTATTTCCTTTCCCATGTTAGGGAAGTTTTCGACTATAATCTCTTCAAATATTTTCTTGGGTCCTTTCTCTCTCTCTTCTCCTTCTGGGACCCCTATAATGCGAATGTTGTTATGTTTAATGTTGACCCAGAGGTCTCTTAGGCTGTCTTCATTTCTTTTCATTCTTTTTTCTTTATTCTGTTCCACAGCAGTGAATTCCACCATTCTGTCTTCCAGGTCACTTATCCATTCTTCTGCCTCAGTTATTCTACTAATGATTCCTCTGGTGTATTTTTCATTTCAGTTATTGTATTGTTCATCTCTGTTTCTTTGTTCTTTAATTCTTCTAGGTGTATGTTCTTTAATTCTTCTAGGTCTTCGTTAAACATTTCTTGCACCTTCTCGATCTTTGCCTCCATTCTTTTTCTGAGGTCCTGGATCATCTTCACTGTCATTATTCTGAACTCTTTTTCTGGAAGGTTGCCTATCTCCACTTCATTTGGTTGTTTTTCTAGGCTTTTATCTTGTTCCTTCATCTGGTACATAGTCCTCTGCCTTTTCATTTTGTCTATCTTTCGTGAATGTGGTTTTTGTTCCACAGGCTGCAGGATTGTAGTTCTTCTTGCTTCTGCTGTATGCTCTCTGGTGCATGAGGCTCTCTTTCTTCTGTTTTAAATGTAGGCATTTATTACTATAGACTTCCCTCTTACAACTGCTTTTGCTGTATTTTATAAATTTTAGTATGTTGTATTTCTGTTTTCATTTGTCTCAAGATATATTTTGATTTCCTATTTGATTTCTTCTTTGATTCATTGGTTGTTCAGGAGACTATTATTTAATCCACATATTTGTGATTTTTTTCAGTTTTCTTCTGTTACTGATTTGTAGTTTCATACCATTATGATGAGAAAAGATACTTGATATTATTTTAATATTCTGAAATTGTTAAAACTTGTTTTGTGGACTAATATGTTATGAAGAATCCTAGAGAATATTCCATGTGCACTTGAGAAGAATATGTATTCTGCTGTTGTTCAACGGAATGTTCTTTATTTGTATGTAATGTTCTTTATATGTCTGTTAGGTACACTTGTTCTACAGTGTTATTCAATTCCACTGCTTCCATATTGATTTTATGTCTGGATCATTTATCCATTGATTAAAGTGTGGTATTAAAGTCCCCTACTATTATTGTATTGCTGTCTATGTTTCCCTGTAGGTCTGTTAATATTTGCTTCATATATTTAGGTTCTCTACTCTTGGGTGCATATATATTTATAATTGTTATAGTATCTTGATTAATTGACCCCTCTATCATTATATAGTGACCTTGTCTTTTTTATCCCTTCACTTTTTATTATAACTTTTTATTTTATGTTGGAGTATAGCTGATTAACAGTATTGCAATAGCTTCAGGTGCACAGCAAATCGACTCAGCCATACATATACATGTATCCATTAATCTATAGGTATCCTTAAAGCTAAAGTGATAAGTCTGCTATTGAATATTTGCAGTTCTGTTATTGCATTCTTCAGCTCTAGGATTTCTGTTTGGTTATTTTTTTATGGTTTCTCTTTCTTTATTAAATTTCTTATTTTGTTCATTTATTGTTTTCCTGATTTCATTTGATTACCTATCTGTGTTATCTTGTACCTCACTGAGCTTCTTTAAGATGATTATTTTAAATTCTTTGTCAGGCAATTTATAGATCTCTATTTCTTTCACACTGGTTATTGGAGCTTTATTAGTTTCTTTTGGTGGTGTCATATTGCCTGATTCTTTGTGATTTGTGTAGCTTTGTGTTGGTGTTTGTGCATTTGAAGGTGCAAACACCCCCTTCCAATCTTTACAGACAGGTTTTGGCAGGTAAAAACCTCTTGTCAAGTCTGCAGGCTGATGGAATTGCCTCTGGGATCACCGTTGAGTGAGGTTGGAACCAGGTCATTTGGTTTCTGCTTGGCCTGCAGCAGCATCTGTGTTGGAAGGCCTTTTACCAGGGGCTCAGGTGGGCATAGACCCTGTCTGGTCCCTGGGAAAATGGAACTGCCTTCAGGCTCTTGGTCAGTAGAGCTGGCACTGGGATAACAGTCTACTTCAAGGTCCACAATTGGGTTTGCAAATGGTAGGCCTGTTATCAAGTGTGTAGATGGGTGTGGCTCCCATCAGGCCCTTTGGAGGGCTCCCAGTGGGTCACTGGGTGGATACCTGAGTGGGCAGAACTGCTCCTGAACTACAGTTTTGAGGTATGGAACTAGGTAACAGGGCCATTTCAAGATCTGTAGTGGGACCAAGGTCTGCAGGCCAGCCACCAGGGGCATGAGTAGATGTGACTCCCAGCAGGTTCCTGGGCAGGCAAGACTACTCCTGGATCATGGCTGGGAGAAGGATGGAATTAGTTACAGGGCTGCTTCAAGATCCACTGTCAAACTGAGGTCTGCAGGTCAGCCTCCAGGGTCATGGACAGGCGTGACTCCTCCTGGGTTCCTTATCAAATGGTGCTGGTGGCAGGACCAAGGTTAAGTGGGGATGTAGCTGAGTCCATAAGGGGAGGAGGCTATTTCCAGGTTTGTAACTGAATTACAGTTAGTGAACCAACCATTTGAGCATGGACTTGCCTTCTCAAAACAGTCCTCCTTGGTCTTGACTTCCAGTGGAATTTTGCAAGTTCCTACTTTGATCCCAAAGCTCTCACAAAGGCACTTCTGTTTGTGGATGGCTGCCAAATTATCGTTGCTGTGGGGGAATACAAGTGGGGGAATCTGCTATTCTACCTTCTTGCTCCCTTGACTTTTTAATTTAAAAATATCTCTTGGAGAACTTTTTATATTAGTATATAGAGAGTTTTTGCATCCTCTTTAAAACAGATGCATAGTGTTCCATTGTATGGATGTACCATAACTTATTAATTTCCTATTGATGGATATTATGGGTTGTTTCCAATCTTTTGCTACAACAGTGCAACAGTGAACATCCTGTACACATACCATTTCACCTGTAAACAAGTATATCTATATAGTAAATTCCCAGAGTGAGATTGCTGGATCAAAAAATATATGCATTTATAATTTTAATACACATTGCCGAATTATCCTCTAGAATGGACTTTCCAATTTGCTCTTCCACCAGCAATACATGATAGAGCTTGTTTCCCGCAGCCTTGCCAATACATTATGTCATCTCAACTTGTGAGTCTGATAGGTGAAAAATAGTATTTGAGAGCAGTTTAATTTACATATTTCTCTTACTGTGAGTGAGCTTGAGTATTTTTCAAGTGTTTAAGAGCTATTTGAATTTCCAGTTTTCTTAATCCCACTCTCCCATTTCCTAATTTACAAAATAAGTAAAAGCTGTTTCTAACTTGTGGCGTTAAAGCAAAGCTCTTAGAAAGGTTTAACACAGTGCTTGGCAATAGGAAGCTTTGCCTAGCTTCCAATAGGAAGCATTCAAGAAGTGGTAGCTGCTGTTATTATTGCTTTTGTTACTACTACTATTTTTTCTTTTTCTGAGTTCCCTTGGTGAATTTGGAGTAATTTCAGATTGTTTTGGAAAAGAAAACCTGAATGAAATCCAATACATTGCATTACCATGAAAGCTGTCAACTCATGACATTTCACCCCATGCATCTAGGACCCTATGGAAAATGTCTTGAATCTGCACAGTAGTAAGAACCCCTCAAACTCACTTGTCCATGTTTGCTGGTATTATAGGTGCATAGTCCCAAATGACTTCCTCTGCAGCAATGAAGTATTCCCATCTCTTAACGTGCCGCCTCTGGTCTCGAGTTAGTTTCTTAGGATTCCTGGTTTTCTTTGCACAGTTTTTAATGTCTATGTAAGCCTGCATCCCAGCTGAGTTAGGACATAAAGACAATGAAAGAATTTGAGAGAAGAAATAAAGGCTGATAAAATATACATCTTTTAAATAAATTTGTGGAAGTTTTCAATAATAACAATGAAAGTAATGCTCAGGCAACTTTTGAACATTTTGGCTTGAAGTTCTTTTTATACACAGCAGAAGGAGCAAGAATAAAAAGCGAGGGAAAGAGAGGATGGGTTAGGGGAAAAACTTGGAAAGCTATCCTTTGTTTCTTACTGGGGAGGAAAATTTCTTGAAATTTCCAGATCCTTAAAACCCTATGACTTAGGTCATGTTGATTTCTCATATTTCCTATAACCTCTTCCTTTTGTTTGTAAAATGAAGATATTACTAGTATGTACTATATGAAATTGTTCTTAAAATTAAATAAGATAATACAGAAAGCACTTAACCTCAATAATGTTAGTTTTGCTGTTGTTTCATTAGTATTTGGGGCTCTATCTTCTAGGGATATTGTGACAATTTCATTACTTCAAATATAATTTTGACTGCTTAGTGTGAACAAAAAATGAAATGATCCCATAAAGTGTCTCCTTTTTATATTTCTTGCTTTTATACACATTATTTTGGTAACACAATGATTTCCTGTAGTGATATTTACTTATATTTACAGGAACCCTCCTCCTAACTGTTTTAAAGCAACAATGTGTAATAGACCATCAGTTATTTTGTTTACCTGATACCATATAACAACCTAGGCTGATTTTTTCCCCCACTAGAATTCACTGATGTTCTTTAAAGCTCACTCCTCAGCTCGTTAGATACAGTGTTTTTTCTATTCAACACACATCCACTGAGTTCCTCTTTGGGCCAGGCTCTGTGCTCATCTTGTTATGAAAGACAATATTTTCATGTTAAAACTTTTACACTTTCTGTAACTTGGTGCTTCTATAAATTTACAGAAGTTTGATGGGTTCCAACACCTAGTTCTTTTCCTTTAGCTGCATATTAAATAGCCCAAGAAAGAATATCTCTATATATGTTTTTGTTTCCTTCCTCCTTTCTCCTTTTAAGGAAGTAGAGACCTCTTCAGCTTTTGCATCACTTTAAAAAATCTTTGTCAATTTCTCTACTTCCTCCATCCCCAACTAACGAGCTATAAGTCTAAGAGCAAAGTATCTAAATTCTGTTCTCAAGGACAAAGGAATGTATGTCTGGAGTGTGGTTGGCTTGCAAGAGCAAAGGAAAATGATGGATTTAGTGCCTAGGACGAAAGGATCCTACATTTGTAAGCAAGACTGTTGAAAGAATTTCTTGCCTTGAAAATGTTTTGGGATGAGCGAAGATATGATCCACTTTCCCTCTAGGCTCACGGTCATGTTTGCAGTTGTGGATGTAGCACTGACGAGAGTGATGGCTGAGATCTTATGATGGTTCTGCTCCAGGACCTGGCCGTTGAAATGAATGGAGAACAGTTCTGGCCCAGAGCTCATTCCAATCAGATGCCAACTGATGTGGTCATGGGCACAAACTGTTATATCTGAGAGAGAGAGAGAGAGAGAGATGGGGGCCAAAACAGGCAGTCAGCAGTCTGTGATAAGAAATTCACTCACCAGATACGTATTGAGCACCTGCTTTGCATCAGGCATTGTGCAAGGTTCTGGGGGTATAGACAGTCCCATTTTCATTCCTGCCCTAGAAAAGCAGACATCCGAGTGGTGGGCAAACAAGCAGTCACAACTCATTGCAATAAGTGGTACTATAGAGCCCAGAGAGGGTGGACATTAGTTTAGAAACATAGGGATTGCTAAGACCAAGGAGAGAAGAAAGTAGGTGACCAACCATTATGGTTTACTGAGGACTGAAGGGTTTCCCAGGAGGCAGGATTTTCAGTGTTAGAACTGAGAAAGTCCTGGGCAGGCCTGAGTAGTTGGTCACTCTAGTACCAATCTGGACTTAGCTGGAGTGAGTTGCCAGAACCTCCAACAGGGCTGAGTTTAAGGGCCTAAGCCTCTAATCCTAAAAGGGCTTGATCCTAACAGGGAGAAGATGTGAAGATGCTTTAAGGATTTTATACTGTTTCTTTGCCCACTGGTTGATTGTTTTAATGACAAGGCAGTGAGTTATGTGTGGGTTATAGGATCTCCTTAAAATGCAGTGGATAAATCCTCAGTATACTGGGTCACTGGGAGCGTTTCATGGATGGAGTAATGAGAACTGAGTACAAAAGCTGTTTGGCTCCTTCTTGCTCCCACAGTGACTCAGAAAATGCTGATTTGCTCTATGGGAGATTCCAACCTCTGGCTTCTATCCTTGGCTTGGGTTTTAAATTTCAGATCTATAATCACTCGATACTAGATCGTGGGGCCATGAATCAGTCCCTTACCCAAAGAGGGGCTAAGGGCTTGTCTTGTTTAGACCATTGTAACAAGACCAATTCCTAGTATCACAGGTGAGAACAAGAAGCTGGAAGGTAGGAGGCTTTGGTGGAAGAATTTGTCTGCCTCCAATCAATGCTTATATTGGGTTGAGCATTTCATACATCTGTATTAGCATTTATTATATTTATTCAATTTATACTGCCCCCTAAGGCCATTTTACAAGCATTAACTTTTCTCAGTTTCTACTACCAGCTACTTTCTACCCCAGCTACTCTGTCTTTTTCAACTATAAATTCATAAATTCTATGCCCTGATAGAGTTATTAACTTTTATTTTTTCATATGGGTTATTTTGGCTTCTCCTTCTTATATTTAGACAGATGGTTTACTTTGCCAGGACACAGATACAATTTCTCTTTTGACCACTCCCCTCTAAGGCCTGTAGTACTAGACATGCTATGTTATCTGTAAAAAAAATTCTTAAACACCCTCTGCACCAGGATAGATGATTAACCCATTTTTTACGAAAGCACGTTGAGACAACTAACTGCTAAAAGCCACACTAAGGTAGAGAAGTGAGCAAGGTGTGAACTCAGATGTGCTAACTCAGTTAACTAAGTTTTTAAACTCTGAATCAAAACCCAGGGTCATCTTAGTATATTTGTAATGACCCAGGTGGGAAGATAGAATCAAATGAAACTGAATACAATTTAAAAGCAATGTCCAGACCTCAACTCTTGACAAGTTTTATTTTTAGTAAGAGAAGCCATTTGTGATTTTCAGATATAGAAAACAGCCTCTGAGAAACTTAGTATTTTGAAGTGTAGTTTATTTGATAAAGTAGTATTTTCATTTTTCCCATTTTTCCCCCACAGGATCTTTGGTTCTAGGTCATTTCTATCAGAGAGAAGTAGAAGTCGTTTAGGTGGGGATCAGTTTTTTTTTTCTCTTAACAATTGTTATGATTTTGCTTTTTCACAAGAGTCTACATGTAAATGAAAAGAGAAAAACATATCATATGCCATTGAATATTACTCATCCATCATCTTTTGAAATGCTAGTAGTATTTTTGTATGTTGGATATTTCTCCTAATCTCCTGTTCATCTTCACTGTAAGTGTCTTCATTTCATTCTTCCTGCTGACCCTTCCTGCTGAGGACTGGCCTTGAACTCTGTTTTGTAGGGCTTCCCCTCTGGAAGAAAACATGGTCACCATGCAGCAGGGACCACACAACTCACTGAAGGAGACTAAGCTGATATCCTGGAGATGTAGGCCAAAGTGAAGATGTAGGCCAAAGTGAAACCTGCTCAGAGCACTACATGTAATAAGACTGCACAGTCCTTCTCTTAAGTAGCTTCTAATTTGTCTATTGTGCTTGCTAGTTAAAAAAAAGAAAAAAAAAAGATTAAATCTTGAGAACCACTGAACTAGATTACGTTACCTTTCAGATTAGGAGTTAAAAAATAGTGAGTATGGTCAACTACCCTAGTGCCTTTAGGAAAACAATGGGATCAATGCTTCAACTATTTTTGAATAGTACACAGCCCACGTGTTACCTGGCATTGTCCCATTCACATAGCCATTGACTGTGTACATTAGGGATGATGTCTGGTTCCAGCTTTTACTTTCATCAAACACAGCAAACATCAGTACATGTTGCTTGTCAAACATCTTCTGTATCCCATCCTCAGTTAGGGTGCCTGTGAAAAAAGACATACTTTTAATAGCATCCCAGATAGAAGGCTCTCATTAGCTATTCCTAGATAACAGAGTTTAAGATAAGCAGCCAATCATAATGATGTCAACTGTAAAGTGTTCTTATAAAAATAGCATCTATCAAGTAATAATGATTGAAGGCTTATTAAAATCCTGGTGCCACCTTGTTTTTTCTGGCACCTGATAGTCTTGAGGAATGGAGCTTTAAAAGTAACTTTGATCTGGCACAGAGAGAAAACATTTGGTGACTGTCAAGGCTTTAGTAAAAGTATCCATTTCTTCCAGTGTCAGTAAGTCAATGCAGGGACTTCCCTGGTGGTGCAGTGATTAAGAATCCACCTGCTGATGCAGGGGACACGGGTTCAAGTCCTGGTCCGGGAAGATCCCACATGTCGTGGAGCAACTAAGCCCGTGCACCACAACTACTGAGCCTGCACTCTAGAGCCTGCGCACCACAATGAAGAGTAGCCCCCACTCGCCACCAACTAGAAAAAGCCTGTGCACAGCAACAAAGACCCAACACAGCCATAAATAAATAAATAAATAAATAAATAAATAAATTTATATTAAAGAAAATAAGTTAATGCATAGGTACCCTAGCTCATTTGGTAAACGCATCACACTCCAAGTTTAATATAGCCATCTTGCTAGTACGCGTAATGGGACACTAGAGAATTGGTTGAGATTAATCCACTCTCATGAGTAAAAAATGCACCTGATAGTAAAATGAAAGAAGAGACTTTTATAATTTTAAATTTTTTTAAGTGTCATCACAGTATCTTCTATACCAGGCAATGAAAATATGTATTTGTATAGCGAATAAATGAATTAGGAATGAATGTAGGTATGGTATGCGTGTATGTATAGACAGATGGTGAATCCATCACATTATCTCCCACAGTGCAGTTTGTTGTGGTTGTTTGTTTTAATGAAAGATGGGATGAATTTGTTTGGGGTAAAATAAAAGTCCAAGCTTGCTCCTAAGAAGCCCAGCCATTGAAATTTCTTATAAAGTCAGTTGAGTGTGTTTGAAACCTACCACTCAAAGTGTTCAGCTTGTTTACAAGAAAGGAACCTGGAGTTTTGTGTGTTTATAGACCAAATTACCGACCCAAACCTCAGATATATTACTCAAAGTTCTTTCCAAGTACTCTCAGCAGAGTACGGACTGCTGTATACTTTCAAAAAGACTTGGCCTTGAGGTAAATGTTACGGATCATATGGGCATGGCAGCAGAACATACTCTCAGACAGAGATTTACTTGGGAGAGACTCCCAGGACCGAGATGAAGGAGGGGTTGAAGATTGCAGGAAGACTGCAAATCCTCAAATATCAGTGTCAAACAATGATCTGGTTTCTGCACCCTTCTCTGCTTGATTTACGAAAAGATACCAAGACACTTCCAAGCCTCATTCCATTATAGTATCTTTACCAATCCAACATCTTTGCTGTTTTGATTTTTTTTTTTTTACCTTTCTTACAAATAAGCAGAGGTCCAATCAGTCCAGAGTTGAAGTCATATACCAGATTTTCATAGGAGTAATAGATATATGTGAGGCATGGAGGGTCATCGTGGGTGGGCCCACTGTCCTCACTGATATTCCACTCATAGGTATATTCTTGGCCCGGAGCTACAGAATCATCCATCTTCTCCACAGGGAATGTGTGGTCAGGGTAAGAAGCACCTGGAGATGTAAAAGCCGTGAAAACATCTGGATAGTTTCTGAGAACAACTTTTTCATCACTCTCAAGTCTGGGGGAACATAAGTTCTCTATGAAGATATATATGCCTTTCTATAGAAAGCCTTCATTATTTGGAAAGATTCACATATATCCACTTCTATGTCTATGTAATTATAAAGGCTTTGATCCATGGTGATCTAAAGTGAACAAGAAATGTTACTAGTACATTATTTAAAGTTTAGCAAGTCAATTTTCCAGAGTATCTAAATAATTATTATTTAAATATAATCAGATAAGTGAATCACCTTTGACCAGAAAATCATCTCAGAATATGAAGATGGGTTATATCTTCTCTGTGATGTATGACAAGACATTTTTTTTAATTTTTAAATTTTTTATTGAAGTACAGTTGATTTACAGTGTTGTGTTAGTTTCTGATATACAGCAAAGTGATTCAATTATATAGCTATATCGATATCTTCTTTTATATATTATTTTCCATTATCATTTATTACAGGATATTGAATATAGTTCCCTGTGCTATACAGTAGGAGCTTGTTGCTTATCTATTTTATATATAGCAGTTTGTATCTGCTAATCCCAAAGACCTAATTTATCCCTCTCCCCTCCCCTTTCCCCTTTGGTAACCATAAGTTTGCTTTCTATGTCTTTGATCTGTTTCTGTTTTGTAAATAAGTTCATTTGTATCATATTCCATATTCCACATATAAGTTATATCATACGATATTTGTCTTTCTCTGTCTGACTTACTTCACTTAGTAGGATAATCTCTAGGTCCATCCATGTTGCTGCAAATGGCATTATTTCATTCTTTTTATGGCTGAGTAGTATTCCATTGTATATATATACCACGTCTTCTTTATCCATTCATCTGTCAATGGACATTTAGGTTGCTTCCATGTCTTGGCTATTGTAAATAATGCTGGTATGAACATTGGGGTATATGTATCTTTTCAGATTAGAGTTTTGTCCAGATATATGCCCAGGAGTGGGATTGCTGGATCATATGGCAACTCTATTTTTAGTTTTTTGAGGAACCTCCATTCTGTTTCCATAGTGGTTGCACCAATTTATGTTCCCACCAACAGTGTAGGAGGGTTCCCTTTTCTCCACACCCTCTCCAGCATTTGTTATTTGTAGGCTTTTAAATGATGCCATTCTGACTGGTGTGAAGTGATATCTCATTGTAGTTTTGATTTGCATTTCTCTAATAATTAGCAATATTGAGCATCTTTTCATGTGCCTATTGACCATCTTGTATGTCTTCTTTGGAATAGAAGTGACTATTCAGGTCTTCTGTCCATTTTTTGATTGGGTTGTTTGGTTTTTTTTGTTCTTGTTGTTGCTGTTATTGAGTTGTATGAGCTGTTTGCCCATTTTGGAGATTAAGTCCTTGTTGGCCACATCGTTTGCAAATATTTTCTCCCAGTCTGTAGGTAAGATATCTTATACTTAATCGCCTGTTAGCATGGGTTTAAGTGGTTGTAAGTACACTCAGATCTGTTTATATATGGTTTTGCTCTGCGTTTCATGTCTTCTTCCCAACTGATGCCACCCTTAGCCCTGTTTTATCAGTTTATCACATCTCCACCATCTGATTATCCCAACTCTTTCCCCAGAGTCTTAGAGTCTATCCCATATGCAGTCTAATTGTCCTTGTATAAAATATATCTACCGTCTGAAGTTTACATGCCTTACTTTGGTCCTTTGTGTACCCAAAGGCCCACTAGTAACACTTTCATGTGTATTCAACTTTCCCTACTGGTGAGAGACGGGGGAGGATATAGAAATGGTCTTCCTTATTGAAGAAAGGGAACTGTGATGCTGAAGAGTAAAAGCAGTGCAGAGGGTTGGGTGGGGCTTTCAACAACAAAGAGAAGATGTGGCTAGAGATGGAGCAAGTGAGGTCAGGAAGGGCAGAGGTCGTTGTCATAGATAGCACGTGGGAAGGACAGTTACTTCTGAGGCATTCCTCATTTAATTAGGTGAAAGTTTCACAGCACTCGCTGGTGCCAGGATTTATCTTCAGGATACAGTTATCTTTGTTTAGTACAACAGTCAATAAATTTCTTGAGGTGGAAGGTAAGACCATCAGACTGCAGATGTGGGTAGAAAATAAGGATCAGAAAAAAGAGCTAAAATGTCTTATATAATGGAGTAAAGGGCCAGTAGAAACTACTCTTCCTAAAGTGACTGTCGTTTTTGAAAACAAATGGTTAGTTTCTTTTCTTCCCTTCCCTCTTCCCTGTTCCTTTTCTTCTCCTCTTTATTCCTCCCCACTTCTTTCTCTCTCTCACTCAGTCGCCCTTCCTTTCATCATCTTTATTAAGGTATAAATTACAGGGCTTCCCTGGTGGCGCAGTGGTTGAGAGTCCGCCTGCCGATGCAGGGGACGCGGGTTCGTGCCCCGATCCCGGAGGATCCCACATGCCGCGGAGCGGCTGGGCCCGCGAGCCATGGCCGCGGAGCCTGTGTGTCCGGAGCCTGTGCTCCGCAACGGGAGAGGCCACAGCAGTGAGAGGCCCGCGTACAGCAAAAAAAAAAAAAGGTATAAATTACAAACAACACAATTCACCAATTTTAAGTACAATATTTGCTGAATTTTGACAGATAAGTACAGTTCTATAGCTACCATCACTATTAAGGTACAGATTTCCATCACTCCAAAAAGTTTCCATGTGCCATTTGTAGCCATACCTTTGCCTACACATGCAACCACTGATTTACTGGACACATGCAACCGCTGATTTACTTTCTGTCACTATGTTTTACTTTCCTATATTGTCATATAAATGGAATGACACATCGATTGTGTTTGATTATAGTTAGTATGGTATACCTTCAATCCTTTACTTTTTATCTTTGTCTTTAAAGTGGATTCCTTGAGTTCAGCTTAAAGTTGGGTGTTGCTTTTTATTCAATCTTAAAATCTCTTAGTTGTCATGTTCTTCCCATTTGCTTTTAATATAATTATTGATATGGTTGGGTTTAAATCTACCATTCTGCTATTGTTTTCTATTTGTCCATCTGGCTTTTATTCATTATTTTCTTTTCTTTCCTACTTTCTTTTGGATTAATTGAGTATTTTTTATGTTTCCTTTTTATCTCCACTATTGGTTTATTAGCTTTGTTTTGTTTTATTGGCGATGCCCTTCAGCTTACAAAATACAACTTTAACTTATCATGGTCTACCTTCAAATAATCTTACACCATTTTACTTATATTATAAGAAACTTGCAATAGTATATTTCCATCTTCCCCCTCCTAGCCTTTGTGCTATGGTTGTCATCCATTTCACTTCTACATATATAATATACCCCATAATAAACTGTCGTTATTTTTTGCTTTCCAGTTTAGATAATCAGTTATCTTTTTCAGAGATTAAAAATGAAGAAAATTACTCCATACTTAACCATTTCTGGAATTTTTATCCCTTCTTGTGGCCCCAAATATCTCTCTGATATAATCTTTTTCTGCCTAAAATACTTCTTTTAACATTTATTTTTCCTGGCCTGCTAATGAGAAATTGTTCCTGCTTTGTATGTCTAAAACAGTCTTTATTTTGCCTTCATTTTAAAAGGATATTTTTCCTTGGTGTAGAATGTCAAGTGGACAGATTGTCCCCATCCCCCCACACCCAGTACTTTAAAGATGTCCCTAACTATCTTCTGGCTCGCATTGTTTCTAATGATATCTGCTATCATTCTGTTTTTTTCCTCTGTGACTTTATTTTTAAATTAATTAATTAAATATATTTTTTGGCTGCATTGGGTCTTCATTGCTGCATGAAGGCTTTCTCTAGTTGCAATGAGCAGGGGCTACTCTTTGTTGTGGTGTGCGGGCTTCTCATTGCAGTGGCGCCTGTTGTTGTGGCATATGGGCTTAGCTGCTCCGCGGCATGTGGGATCTTCCCGGACCAGGGCTTGAACCCGTGTCCCCTGCATTGGCAGGCGGATTCTTAACCACTGTGCCACCAGGGAAGCCCCCTCTCTGTGACTTATTTCCTCTGACTGTTTTTAACATTTTCTCTTCATCACTGGTTTTCAGCAATTTGATTATGATGTGCCTTGGTGTGCTTTTATTCACGTTTCTTCTTCTTGGTTTTGTCAAGTCCCCTGACTTTGTAGGTTTATAGTTTTCATCACAGTTTGAAAGTTTTCAACCACTATTTCTTTGAATATTTTTTTCTGTCCCTTACTTTTCTAGGATTCTAATTACAGTTTACCCTTGAACAACATGGTTTAAACTGTGCAGGTACACTTATATGTGGTTTTTTTTCAACAAATATGTACTACACCATCCATGGTCGTTTGAATCTGCAGATGCAGAACCACAGATATAGAGGACAGACTAAAGTTACACATGGATTTTCGACTGTGTGGAGGGTTGGTGCCCCAGTCCTCACGTTGTTTAAGGGTTAATTGTACACATATGTCAGATCACTTGATATTGTCCCATAGTTCACTGAAGCTCTGTTCATTTTGTTCAGTCATTGTATTTGCATGTTTTATTTTGGATAGTTTCTATCGCTATGTATTAATGTTCTCCAATATTTCTTCTCCAGTGTCTAATGTGCTGTTAATCTCATCCAGTGTACTTACCATTTCAGCTATTGTATTTATCTATAGAAGTTCCATTTATTTTTTTTTTTAACATTCCATCTCTCTCCTCATCATGCTCACACTCTTCTCTACCTTCTAGAACATATGGAGAATATGTATAAGGGCTATCTTAATGTCTTTGCTTGCTAGTACTATCATTTCTTTTTTTAATTTAAATTTTATTTTAATATAGTTGATTCACAATGTTGTGCTAGTTTCAGGTGTGCAGCAGAGTGATTCAGTTATACATATACATATATTCATTCTTTTTTAGATTCTTTTCTCATACAGGTTATCTCAGAATATTGAGTAGAATTCCCTGTGCTATACAGTAGGTCCTTGTTGGTAATCTATCTTATATATAGTAGTGTGTGTATGTTCTTTTTCTGGATCTGTTTTTCTGGATTGATTTTTTTCTTGATTACAGGTAATGATTCTCCTGATTTTTTGAACACATTAATTTTTATTAACATTGTGAGTTTTACATGTTGGTTTTGGGATTTTATTGCATTCTTGTAATAAGTATTGGATTTTATGCTTACACATAGTTCAGACGCTTGGAATCAATTTTATACTTTCAAGTCTTATTTTTAAAGCTTTGTTATCTCCTGAGCAGCCTATAGTCTAGACTAATTTTGTCCAACTTCTGTTCCTTCTGGTGATTCTACCCAGTACCCATTTATTAGGAGGTCTTTCCACTTTTGATGGTGGGAACATACACTATTCCTGACCCTGTGTGTGGTCTAGGGATTGTTCAGTCTGTTTCTTTTTGGTGGTATTTACCTTACCATTAATACTTTCCTCACATACATGTGCATATTAGTACTTAGTTGAAGACTTGACAGGGCCTCTCACTGGATTTGCAAGAGCTCTTTCTCTGTGGCTGTACAATTCTCTCTAAGACTCTGCCCTACAAATCACAGGTTCCAGATACTATGGCCTACCCAGAGTCTAAACTCTATTTCTTCAACTCAAGGAGATTGCTGGGCTCTGTTTGGGTTCACCCTCATTGTGCTGTGCCCTGGAAACTCTCTCCAGGCAGAGGGCTCACCTCATTTGTTGTTATTCCCTCATGGATCATTCTCTTGCATTGTCTATTTTTCAATGTCTGAAAACTGTTTAATGTTATTTTGTCTGCCTGTCTAATTGTTAAGCAAAAGGGTAAATATGGTCCCTCATGTCCAAAAGCCAGACTCTGAGATGCTGAATTTCTATAAGAAATAGTTTATGCTGTAGCAGTGTCAGCTACCCTTGTCTAATTGCACATCATGAGGAAAATCTATTCCACTCAGAAACACTCATGTGAATTTGCATGTCATCAGCATACATTTGGGCTCTCCAGATGGGAGTGGGAAACAAGGAATATGCATCCATCAGCAATGGGGCATTTAGGCACTGCAGCAACATGCATTGCTGTACCACATGAGGTTCTGAGTATGGAAGTCATAAGATAGAAGATTTGAATAGGTACCTCTAGATTCACTGACATGTTCTCCATAGGACACCATTCTATGTATGGAAGAGAATACAACCAAACTTGAAGTAAAATTGTAGTCATGATTTCATTTGCTTTAGAGATAGGAAACAAAGATGGACTTTAATACCCTCAGAAGCTGCCAATTTATTGTAGATGATTAAGCTTAGAGCATAGGGGAACAAAAAGACTAGTTATGGATGGACCATAAAGTCTTTACTGAAGACAGGAGACTGAATCAGGTTACTATTAGGTCAACACAAATCCAACTGTGTCAACTCATTCCATCAAACTTTTGTCTTACCCACAGGATAAAGACTAAGTTTGTTACTATGGCAGCTGAAGTTATTCATGAGTTTGCCCAGTCTATCTATCCATTATCATCTCCATTTGTATCTCTATGTCACGCATATTTTGTACTGCACAGCAATTTACTATGTCTAAAATATATTCCAAGTTTCACTCCTCTCTGTATCTCTATAGGCATCACTCTAGGACAAGCCTAGACTCCAGAATTAGCCTTTTAACTGGTCACTGGGATTCTGGCATAAGAGGACCTTCATAATCTATTTCCCAGCCTGTAGACAGAATGATCCTGTAAAACCCCATATCTTACTTTGCCATTTTCCTGATTAAAATCCTGACAATGGCCTTTTATTTCTCAAAATCCTTAACATTGACCACAGGTCCATTTATGATCTACCCCTACTTCTCTCTCCATTCTCAACATGTGTGACTTTTCCCCTTGTTTACTATGTATCATTCACACTTGGGTCTCCTTTTAGTTTCCCAGAAATGCCAAGTTACATCCTAGCTCAGGGTCTTTGTAGACATTATTCCCTCTGCCTAGAGTGTTCTTCCTCCTTTTCTTCCTTTGGATAAATGTGTGCTCATCCTTCAGATGTCAAGTGTAGGCTTATTTCTTCCCCGATCTATGACTGTGCTATTTTTTTCTTCTTTTATAGCACTCACCACAATTTATAATTAAGTATTGATACGTGTGAGATTATATGATTAATTTTATTTCTTCCTACTAGATAATAATCATTTGTACCATGCACATTTCTGTCACTAGAATATGAGCGACTCAAAGACAGGTGCTGGATTGTATTTGTCTTAGTATCTCTGGTGCCTTTCATAGTACCTAGCATGGAGAAGGTGCTCAATGAATGTTTATTGAACTCTTAAGATTTAAGGTCCTGTGGTCTAGAAGCAAGGTCATAAAGTCTAAACTCATGTGTATGTTTGTTAGAATTGCATAGTATTAAAACATATTAAATGCCAACATTAACAATATGGAGATATTAAATAAGAATCTGCTTGCTGGTTTCTCTTAAAGAATAACAACAAAAACAAATAAAAACCTGGAGATCTGGTGACACGGGATCAAATTCCTGCATAGAATTTGGCTGGATCTGAGTTCTGGCTGCCCCCTTCAGATAGGACACTAGCTATCTGATCACCAGTCCCTACTGGACTAAATTTTTCATTGAATTACCCTCCTGGCTTCTGTAGGCATCTAAGTTTAAGCTTAACACGGGACTCTGTTGTATCTTTTTTTCCCCCACAAAAGATATCCTTTTGACACTGATAACCAATATTTAATAGGCTGAACTTTCACTCCTTTGGTAAAAAGGATTTGAGTGTTAAAATTATCAGGAGCTGAGAAATGTTAAAAGCTGAAATAACTTCCTGTGAATAATAATATTATTCCAGTCTAAGTCAAAAAGAAAAAAGAGTTTATGAGGAAGAATCTCTGCTAATAAACACAATGAATTATCTCTGGAAAGTTGCAAAATAGCTTTGGTAGCAAAGCACAAACAGGACTGATAAGGAGATCTGCCCTCTCAGATTAAACCTTTTCTGTTGACTGGAATTCTCATGGCAAGTTGTTGACTAAAGCTATGTTGAATCAAGCATGATGACCCTTATCAATGCTTCATGCTTTGTGATCTCATGAAGTTAAAAAATGATGTTTCTGGACATAATACTTCCACTGTTCCAACTGTGATTCTACTATAGGAAATTCCTATAGTAGCAAATGGAATTCATAAGCTCTCAAAAGGACAAAATGTGATATTCTTTGTAGGGTGAGAGAGAACTTTTGAAGTTCTTCCTCTTTCTCTGGATAAACATATCCTATAGGTCAGTTTACTCATTCCCTGACCTCTGATATATATCATATAATTTCACAAATATTTAATTAAAAATTGTGATGATACTATAATTAAAATATTTGTGAAATTATATGATTAACGATACTTTCTCCTGCTAGGCTGTGGGAGAAAGTACATGAGTTTGCGGGCAAGAATTGAAATTTCTTGGTTTTACCACTTGCTAACTGTGTGAATTTGCGAAAATTTCTTAACCTCCCTTTCAGCCTCAATTTTCTCATTCATAACTTAAGATAATATAATCATCTTCTAGCAACAATATTATCATTTTGATAGGTTTTGAGGACTGAAAAATATAGATAAAATGTCTGGCACCTAACCAATGCTATGGTAACCTGTGCTAATATACTTTAGTATTTTGGCTATTTCCTTTCCAAGCCATTTTTAAATTAATATAACCTCTTTCATTTATGAAGAAATGAATTTCATACTTCTGATATGATTTATCTTGTGTTCTTAATTTCTCTTAATACATGTGAGAAAGACTGAATCTATTCTAAAGGGGGTAAGAACTAGTAGTAAGATCAGGTAACTGCTCACAATCACTGGCAAAATTAATACGTTTCAGAGCAGGTGGAAAATAACACATGGTCTCTACTTTCCAATCTGGTCCTCAGTCCCTCAGTTTAGTTCAGTAATGATTGTCATCATCATCATCTATGTTCCAGGCTCTGGGCTAGGTGCCAGGGCACAAATGTAAGGAAGACAGCCTGAGACCTTGAGGGGCTCACAGACCAGTTAATAGTAGATTACATGCTGGTGCACTGGTTGTGATGGATTTCACTTCTAGATTTCTTCTAGGGCCACTTCAATGGAGAAGCCATAATCAGAACACATTGTTCAACTGTAATGACAGCAACCAATATAATTTTCTAAGAATCACGTAAGAGGCTCTAACACATGCTAGATATAGCAGTGTAACCAATTATCCAACAATATCAAATTTAATTTTAAATGATGTTACATATCCAGGTTTATTTGAACATATAGTGGTCTTTAATATCTACCTCATTGACCAGAGTAAATTACTGAGAATTTCACATTCACATGTTAGTTAAACATAAGATAAAGAGACAGCAGAAGCAAGAAGAACTACAATCCTGCAGCCTGTGGAACAAAAACCACATTCACAGAAAGATAGACAAGATGAAAAGGCAGAGGGCTATGTACCAGATGAAGGAACAAGATAAAACCCCAGAGAAACAACCAACTGAAGTGGAGATAGGCAACCTTCCAGAAAAAGAATTCAGAATAATGATAGTGAAGATGATCCAGAACCTTGGAAAAAGAATGGAGGCAAAGACCGAGAAGATGCTAGAAATGTTTAACAAAGACCTAGAAGAATTAAAGAACAAACAAACAGAGATGAACAATACAATAATTGAAATGAAAACTACACTAGAAGGAATCATTAGCAGAATAACTGAGGCAGAAGAACAGATAAGTGACCTGGAAGACAGAATGGTGGAATTCACTGCTGTGGACCAGAATAAAGAAAAAAGAATGAAAAGAAATGAAGACAGCCTAAGAGACTTCAGGGACAACATTAAACGCAACAACATTCGCATTATAGTGGTCCCAGAAGGATAAGAGAGAGAGAAAGGACCCAATAAAATATTTGAAGAGATTATAGTCAAAAACTTCCCTAACATGGGAAAGGAAATAGCCACCCAAGTCCAGGAAGCACAGAAAGTCCCATACAGGATAAACCCAAGGAGGAACATGCCGAGACACATAGTAATCAAATTGACAAAAATTAAAGACAAAGAAAAATTATTGAAAGCAGCAAGGGAAAAATGACAAATAAAATACAAGGGAGGGCTTCCCTGGTGGTGCAGTGGTTGAGAGTCTGCCTGCCGATGCAGGGGAGGCGGATTCATGTCCCAGTCCAGGAAGATCCCACATGCCGCAGAGTGGCTGGGCCCGTGAGCCATGGCCACTGGGGCTGCGTGTCCGGAGCCTGTGCTCCGCAATGGGAGAGGCCACAACAGTGAGAGGCCCATGTACCACAAAAAAAAACAAAACAAAACAAGGGAACTCCCATAAGGTTAACAGCTGATTTCTCAGCAGAAACTCTGTAAGCCAGAAGGGAGTGGCATGGTATACTTAAAGTGATGAAAGGGAAGAACCTACAACCAATATTACTCTACCTGGCAAGGATCTCATTCAGATTCAGTGGAAAAATCAAAAGCTTTACAGACAAGGAAAAGCAAAGAGAATTCAGCACCACCAAACCAGCTCTACAACAAATGCTAAAGGAACTTCTCTAAGTGGGAAACACAAGAGAAGAAAAGGACCTACAACTACAAACCCAAAACAATTAAGAAAATGGCAATAGGAACATACATATCAATAATTACCTTAACATGAATGGATTAAATGCTCCAACCAAAAGACACAGGCTTGCTGAATGGATACAAAAACAAGACCCATATATATGCTGTCTACAAGAGACCCACTTCAGTCCTAAGGACACATACAGACAGAAAGTCAGGGGATGGAAGAAGATATTCCATGCAAATGGAAATCAAAAGAAAGCTGGCATAGCAATACTCATATCAGATAAAATAGACTTTAAAATAAAGAATGTTAAAAAGAAACAAGGAAAGACACTACACAATGATCAAGGGATCAAACCAAGAAGAAGATATAACAATTATAAATATATATGTACCCAAAATAGGAGCACCTCAGTAAATAAGGCAACTGCTAAGAGCTATAAAAGAGGAAATCAACAATAACACAATAATAGTGGGGGACTTTAACACCTCACTTAAACCAATGGACAGATCAACCAAAATGAAAATAAATAAGGGAACAGAAGCTTTAAATGACACGATAGACCAGATAGATTTAATTGATATTTATAGGACATTCCATCCAAAAACAGCAGATTACACTTTCTTCTCAAGCGCACATGAAACATTCTCTAGGATAGATCACATCTTGGGTCACAAATCAAGCCTCAGTAAATTTAAGAAAGTTGAAGTCATATCAAGAATCTTTTTTGACCACAACGCTATGAGATTAGAAATAAATTACAGGGAAAAAAAATAAAAAACGCAAACACATAGAGGCTAAAGAATACATTACTAAATAACCAAGAGATCACTGAGGAAATCAAAGAGGAAATCAAAAACTACCTAGAGACAAATGACAATGAAAACACGATGATCCAAAACCTATGGGATGCAGCAAAGCAGTTCTAAGAGGGAAGTTTATAGCTATACAAGCCTACCTCAAGAAACAAGAAAAATCTCAAATAAACAATCTAACCTTACACCTAAAGGAACTAGAGAAAGAAGAACAAACAAAATCCAAAGTTAGCAGAAGGAAAGAAATCATAAAGATCAGAGCAGAAATAGATGAAATAGAAACAAAGTGAACAATAGCAAAGATAAATAAAACTAAAAGCTGGTTCCTTGAGAAGATAAACAAAATTGATAAACCGTTAGCCATACTCATCAAGAAAAAGAGGGAGAGGATTCAAATCAATAAAATTAGAAATGAGGGCCTCCCTGGTGGCGCAGTGGTTGAGAGTCCGCCTGCCGATGCAGGGGATACGGGTTCGTGCCCCGGTCTGGGAGGATCCCATATGCCGCGGAGCGGCTGGGCCCGTGAGCCATGGCCGCTGGGCCTGCGCATCCGGAGCCTGTGCTCCGCAACGGGAGAGGCCACAACAGTGAGAGGCCCGCATACCGCAAAAAAAAAAAAAAAAAAAAAAAAAAAAATTAGAAATGAAAAAGGAGAAGTTACAACAGACACTGCAGAAACACAAAGCATCCTAAGAGACTACTACAAGCAGCTCTATGCCAATAAAATGGACAACCTGGAAGAAATGGACAAATTCTTAGAAAGGTATAACCTTCCAAGACTGAATGAGGAGGAAACAGAAAATATGAACAGGCCAATCACAAGTAATGAACTTGAAACTGTGACTAAAAATCTTCCAACAAACAAAAGTCCAGGACTGGATGGCTTCACAGGTGAATTCAATCAAACATTTAGAGGAGAGCTAACACCCATCCTTCTCAAACTCTTCCACAAAATTGCAGAGGAAGGAACACTCCCAAACTCATTCTGTGAGGCCACCATCACCCTGATACCAAAACCAGACAAAGATACTACAAAAAAAGAAAATTACAGACCAATATCACTGATGAATATAGATGCAAAAGTCCTCAACAAAAATACTAGCAAACAGAATCCAACAACACATTAAAAGGATCATACACCATGATCAAGTGGGATTTATCCCAGGGATGCAAGGATTCTTCAATATATGCAAATCAATCAATGTGATACACCATATTAACAAATTGAAGAAGAAAAATCATAGGAACATCTCAATAGATGCAGAAAAGGCTTTTGACAAAATTCAACACCCATTTATGATAAAAACTCTCCAGAAAGTGGGCATAGAGGAAACCTACATCAACATAATATGACACGTACGACAAACCCACAGCAAACATCATACTCAATGGTGAAAAACTGAAAGTATTTACTCTAAGATCAAGAACAAGACCAGGATGTCCACTCTCACCACTATTATTCAACATAGTTTTGGAAGTCCTAACTGTGAAAATCAGAGAAGAAAAAGAAATAAAAGGAATACATATTGGAAAAGAAGAAGTAAAACTGTCACTGTTTGCAGATGACATGATACTATATACAGAGGATCCTAAAGATGCCACCAGAAAACTACTAGAGCTAATCAATGCATTTGGTAAAGTTGCAGGATACAAAATTAATGCACAGAAATCTCTTGCATTCCTGTACACTAATGATGAAAAATCTGAAAGAGAAATTAAGGATACACTCCCATTTACCATTGCAACAAAAAGAATAAAATACCTAGGAATATACCTACCTAGGGAGACAAAAGACCTGTATGCAGAAAACTATAATATACTGATGAAAGAAATTAAAGATGATACCAACAGATGGAGCGATAGACCATGTTCTTGGATTGGAAGAATCAATATTGTGAAAATGACTATACTACCCAAAGCAATCTACAGATTCAATGCAATCCCTATAAAATTACCAATGGCATTTTTTATGGAACTACAACAAAAAAATCTTAAAATTTGTATGGAGACACAAAAGACCCCGAATAGCCAAAGCAGTCTTGAGGGGAAAAAACGGAGCTAGAGGAATTAGACTCCCTGACATCAGACTATACTATAAAGCTACAGTAATCAAGACAATATGTTACTGGCACTAAAACAGAAACATAGATCAATGGAACAAGATAGAAAGCCCAGAGATAAACCCACACACCTGTGGTCAACTAATCTGTGACAAAGGAGGCAAGGATATACAATGGAGAAAAGACAGTCTGTTCAATAAGCGGTGCTGGGACAACTGGACAGCTACATGTAAAAGAATGAAATTAGAACATTCCCTAACACCATACACAAAAATAAACTCAAAATGGATTAGAGACCTAAATGTAAGATCGGACATACTAAAACTCTTAGAGGAAAACATAGGAAGAACACTCTTTGACATAAATTACAGCAAGATCTTTTTTGATCCACCTCCTAGAGTAATGGAAATATAAATTAACAAATGGTATCTAATGAAACTTCAAAGCTTTTGCACAGCAAAGGAAACCATAAACAATATGAAAAGACAATCCTTAGAATGTGAGAAAATATTTGCAAACGAATCAACAGCCAAAGGATTAATCTCCAAAATATATAAACAGCTCATGCAGCTCAATATTAAAAAAACAAACAACCCAATCCAAAAATGGGCAGAAGACCTAAATAGATGTTTCTCCAAAGAAGACATACAGATGGCCAAGAGGCACATGAAAAGCTGCTCAATATCACTAATTATTAGAGAAATGCAAATCAAAACTCCAGTGAGGTATCACCTCACACCAGTTAGAATGAGCATCATCAGAAAATCTACAAACAGCAAATGCTGGAGAGGGTGTGGAGAAAAGGGAACCCTCTTACACTACTGGTGGGAATGTAAATTGATACAGCCACTGTGGAGAACAGTATGGAGGTTCCTTAAAAAACTGAAAGTAGAATTACCATATGATCCAGCAATCCCACTACAGGGCATATACCCAGAGAAAACCATAGTTAAAAAAGAGACATGCAGGACTTCCCTGGTGGCGCAGTGGTTAAGAATCCGCCTGCCAATGCAGGGGACACGGGTTTGAGCCCTGGTCAGGGAAGATCCCACATGTCGTGGAGCAACTAAGCCCGTGTGCCACAACTACTGAGCCTGCGTGCCACAAGTACTGAAGCCCGTGTGCCTAGAGCCTGTGCTCCACAGCAAGAGAAGCCACTGCAATGAGGAGCCCATGCACTGCAGCGAAGAGTAGCCCCCATTCACCACAACTAAGAAAGCCTGTGCACAACAACGAAGACCCATAAATAAATAAATAAATAAATTTACAGAATAAAGTTGAAAAAAAAAAAAGACACATGCACCCCAATGTTCATTGCAGCACTGTTTACAATAACCATGTCATGGAAGCAACCTAAATGCCCATCAACAGACAAATGGATAAAGAAGATGTGGTAAATACATATAATGGAATATTACTCAGCCATAAAAAGAAATGAAATTGGGTCATTTGTTGAGACGTGGATGGATCTAGAGACTGTCTTACAGAGTGAAGCAAGTCAGAAAGAGAAAAACAAATATCGTATATTAATGCATATATGTGGAACCTAGAAAAATGGTACAGATGAACCGGTTAGCAGTGCAGAAATTCAGACCAGATGTAGAGAACATACGTATGAACACCAAGGAGGGAAAGCGGCAGGGGGGTTGTGGTGGTGGTGTGATGAATTGGGAGATTGGGATTGACATGTACACACTGATGTGTATAAAATGGATGACTAATAAGAACCTGCTGTATAACAAAATACATAAAATATAATTCAAAAATTTTAAAAGAGAATTATAAGTGGAATATATATAAAAACACATAAGATAAATTTCAAATAATTGAATGAATGATTTTAATTGTTACTATACTACTAAAAGATTAATTGTGAACATATTGAAACAAATAAATTTGCATATGGAGATAGATTCTGTAATTATACTGAGTGAGGATTACTAATGAGACAATTTGGGGATAATTTTTCAATGCTTTAATTCTTTTCATTCCAAAGTATTTTCTTTTACCTTTCATCTACAATAAAACAGGCATGTTGTATATTTGATTTTTCAACCTATATAACATGAGGTATGAAATATAAATAGCTATTTAGAGGAAGCATTTATGAAATACATTTTTGGCAAATCTGATTTTGACTTTGTAATCAAAACAAAAAGTTTAAAACTCTTAACCAAAAAGATGAGAAATAGACAGGAAAGACTATTATGCTAGAGCACAAAACGTCCTTGTTTAGCTTCTCACTAGAATAAATTCTTTATACAAGGGCAGCCCTTTATTTCATATTTTTTCAATTCTGTTCATTTCCTGCTTAGTCCATAGTCAGCTTTGTGATTTGTTTACCCTTGTCATGATGAACTAATTATTTGCCAAGAGGCTCTGAGTGTTTTTTTTTCAAATGTAAAATGGTGCGTACAAGCTTTGGAAAAGTTACATAAAGAGCCACTTTGGTCACCCATTAGGGTGCTTGTTCATGAAATCCTGCCTTGTTATTTATTTTTTTGGACAGCTCTTTTCCTCTCCATTTAATAAATTTAGTGAACAGTTCAGTGTGCATTTAAAGATTCAGAACATTCTTTTAGAAGCTATAATTTAGGCGGTGGGCAAATTAGAGTGCTGATGTTTTGTAAAGAGCCTGGTTTCATTGCACAGGGAGTGCAAGTCTCTTTCATAGGAGAGTTCATAGTTTTTAGATTTACAAGAATTATTATATTAGCCCTTACAATTTGTTTCAGGTATTTATCACATACTCAAAGAAGTATCTATATAAGCCCAAAATATCCAGATGCAAAGTGGAAAATGTAATTGACTACATGATGTCAAGCATTGGAATGTTTTGAAAAAATATTTTTTCATATAGAGAATTTGGCAACACTTAGATGCAAAGAACAATCTCTGGTGGAAAAGTTATTCATTTACTTGCTTGTTTATTTATTTATTACTTGGAGAGTTGGCTTACCAGCAGACAGCTGGATATTATAGAACTCATTTTGTTGTATAGTACTCATAATGCAACTCACACATTTAAATTATGAGAATATAAATCAAAGAATAATATTAAGATTCCCTCTGAAACAAACTTTTAAAGGTAATGGACCAAAACAGCTTCAGAAATCTTACTGGACAATAGAATTTGCTCAAATCAAACAGTTCAGCATGTACTGGCTGTAGAGTTTCTGAAATTTTAGCCTCAAATTGAAATTCTTTTAGTGATAAAAAGTTTTAAAATGATTAAGTACAGCTGCAGATATTTTATTTACTGGTTTAAAAACATATTCCTATTAAATACATTTCTAAAAGGAATGTTCTGTAAGCATTTTTATTAATCACAATTTGTCTATCCTGCCAAAAGGGTTACCCATCATTGTCCTACGTAACACTGTACACCTGGGGATGGGGTGTAACTGGGAGTAATTTGGAAACACCATGCTACAACTTGGCATTTATGTCAGTTGCTTCCAATTTATGGATGAAAGGCCATCATGAGACTTCCACACTAAATACAGTAACATCTTTCCTTGCCAGGACTCAGATTTCCAATTATCTCCTAGCTAAAGCATAGCCAAGTATTTAAAAAG
This sequence comes from Mesoplodon mirus, assembly GCF_964341445.2. Classification (NCBI taxonomy): domain Eukaryota; kingdom Metazoa; phylum Chordata; class Mammalia; order Artiodactyla; family Ziphiidae; genus Mesoplodon; species Mesoplodon mirus. The sequence goes on along the minus strand of NC_138978.1, from coordinate 172,030,999 downwards.
CAACAAGGTTCCTGGACAACCAAAATAAATGTTACATAATCCATGAATGAATGCTCAGGGTCTTTACCTGTAGACAATACCAGAGACTCTTTACCTGTAGACAATACCAGAGACAGTAATGTAGTTTGTTTACTCTTAGACTGCACACAGTTCTAACATTTGTGGATCTTTGTAAAATCTCAAAGTAGAGTGGAAGTAATGGTTTAGAAAGGGATTCAAATTTTCCTCCTTACTCTTCTGTTTTAAAAAAAAGTCTGGGAAAGTATAACATTTAGAAAGATTTGCATCCAAAGTGATTAAAGGAAAGTATCTTACACTTAAAGAAGGAAACCTCAAACTATCTGGAAAACATTCTTATCCAGAACAACTCATTCATTATGTCCTCCTGGACAACTGAAGTTTTCTATGCAATTTTAGTTCATTTTGTCATCTAAATTCCATCGTGGAGTTTTATTTCATTTGAGTGGAAATAAAATGACGAGCACTATATAAAGCCAAGGTCTTCATTCAATCTAAGCTTCTGGAAACCAAATTTAATGCCTGCAATATAAACAGCCATGAAAGAACCACAGCAATTACACTCTGCTTATTGTGTGCAACTATGTGCCAAAAACCTTAACATATATTATGACCAACCCTTGCAATAACTTTAGATGGGAGGAATTGCTATCCCCATTTTATAGATATAAAACTGAGAGTTAGAGGTAAAGGAAATTTTCTAGGTAAACTTAGGGTTCAAACCCAGGTCATTCTGGCTCTAAAGCCAGCATTCCTTCCATGGCTACCTTTTTCTTCTAGCTGCTGACAGTAGGTCTCCAAATCTTTAGTGGGGCTCAAGGATTAATTCACAGATAAGGAAGATTGCTGTCTAGGTTGGATCATTCACTGATTTGATCAAGCAGCCACACAGGCAAGAATTGAGTCCTCTCTCAAGCCACTTATATTGTTTCAACCTCTCACCATTCATCTCTCAAATATCTACCTCTGAGATAAAGGAATCTGGATTCTCTTGTAGCGGACTCAGCATGTAGTTAATTTCTTTCCACTCCTGAAAAAATAGTTCAAACCATAGAAGGAGGCTATGGGTGAGGGTGAGTGTCAGACATGAACGAGGAGGAGATGTTTGTTTTATCCTCAGAGAGGGCATGATAAAATGAATAGAAGCCTTGTCTTATTTTTTATTTTTATTTTTCACCGCAAAGGACACTTTTTAGCTGTTTACTAGATTTGCATCTCATTTCTAAGATAACATTTGACTTTCCCCATCAATCTGTGCTTACCTTTCTCAGACTCATGAAACCAGGGGCAATAACCAAGTGACCAATGGAAGTGGTGGGACCATTTTAAACAATTGCTCCTAAGTGATTCTGGCCATAGGGGAGTGTAGGGATAAATAAACAGTAAAGGAAGGGGGATACTGTTGCAAGGTTCATTCCCTGTGCAGACAGCTTAGCTGGAATACAAAGTCCACAACGCTTACCTCCTCCCACACCTGAAACAGAACCTGCATGGGACATTCTGAGGGTTCTCCCCTCGTGCATTGTGTTGCTGAATTCCTGATGCAGTCATCTGGAATCCTTATAAGTAGGTGATTCTTCACTATGTCACTGTGCCATTGCATGCTACCTCACCCAGAGTCTTGCCAAAGTGCCTTTTTAAGATGCCTGAAATTACAGTTAATGCTTCATTGTTTTTCCTCAAGCCAAATATTGAGTGATAATACTAATAGTCCTGGGGAGGTTAGTTAATTGACTTATTATCAGTCATTTATATGTTGTCAGAATGAGTTTGATAACAATTTACATAGGAAACAATAAATATAAAAGTCAGTTTCTAATCCCTATATTGTCAAATAAATATTAAATTATTTGAGCATATTTTAAAATTTTTAATTGAGATATAATTGACATATAACATTATAATTTGAACACATTTTGATTGAAGAATTACCTTTACCATCATAGCTAATATTTATCAAGTGCTTATTATATGCCACGCATTGTTCTAATATTTCATGACAACAAACCTATATGAAGTAAGTGTAATTACTACCCCCATTTTATAGATGAGAAAGATGAGGCACAGAGAGGTTAAGTAACTTTTCAAAAGTCACCTAGCTAATAAGTGTCTCAGCCAGGATTTGCACCAGGCATCTAGTTCCAGAACCTACATTGTAAACCACTCTCCTACTCAGTTCTTCTCTTCAAAGGTATATTGGCTGGAACACATGGGAAAAAGAAGATTTGTGAATCATGAAGGGTTAAAATTTATTTTTAAATGTTATTATACCAATATCTATTACAATATGGATAATTTTCTTATATCAGTTCCTAACAAAACTCTGCTGTGCTTAATGTGGTCTGAACATCAACATAATGGAAATAATCAGAACAATATCAACATGGGTATCAACCATCCTGTGGCTGATGTAGTCACTTTTATCACCACCATCTTCATGATCTTCACCATCACTGTTATCATCATCATCACTGTCATTATTTATTGAGGGCTTACCAGGTTCCAGGAACCATGTTTAGTTTGTTGCCTAAGTGATCTCATTTGATCCTCAAAGTAATCTTATGGAATGGGTATAATCGTTTTCATTTTATAGACGAGAAAACTGAGGCTCAGAGATGCTAAGGTCATAGAACCAGAAATTGTAAAGTTGGAATTTGAATTTAAGTCTGCCTTCAAAGCTTATGTTCTTAAGTACTTCACTATGTCCAAAATTTTAATACTACATCTACTACCACCGTCACCACCAAATATCACTTATTAAGTGCCATCTATGTGCCAGGCTAGTCCTATGCTGCTATTTCTAACTATGTCTCATGAGCCAAATCCAGTCAACTGCCTGTTTTTGTAAATAAAGTTTTCCTGGGACACAGCCATGTGCATCCATTTACATATCGTCTATGGCTGCTTTTGTACTAAAGAGTAGAGTTGAGTAGTTGCAACAGAGATTCCACAGCTCACATAGCCCAAAATATTTACTGGCTCTTCACAGAAAAGTATGCAGACCCCTGCCTTAACCCATCTTGCAATATATGTATTATTATCCTCATTTTGCAGAGGAACATATTGGAGTTCATAAAGATTAGGTAACTTGCCCATCCAACTATTAAAAAACAAGAACCTACCAAAAAACTGAGGTCCAGATGACCCCAGAACTTTTTCATTTTCCTCTTTGAAATCTACAAAGGCAACAACTTTTATAATTACCAGTTGCAGGAAAGAAGATTTCTCTAACTTGGTCAACAATATGGCTTAAAATGTTTGACACAGGTAGTAAAGAGTTGTAAGATTTCCCTTGTCAGAGGGATGTTAAATTCCTCTTACCTTCTGAGAATTTACTGTACTTAATTCCTTGAGGATGGATGCTTAAGGGCTTGTCTGCCTTATTCTTAAAGTGAACTTTCATGATGTCTCCAACTTCAGCATATAAAGTAGGCCCAAGAAGTCCTATGAAAACAAGGATTTAAAATATGTTTGTGTTCAGGATTACCAAGACAGAGCTGCTAAGCAAGAACAACATGCAGAAAACCCCACGGGTGATTGCCGTCATTCCTCTCAGTCCTGAGGTTGACCTGCTTATCTTCAACCTAGAAGGCTTTGCCAGCTCATTAACTCTATGTTACATGCAGGCAGATAAGGATGGGAAGGTAGAAACACTTGGCTTGGGCCCAAAGCTAGTTAAGAGAGTAGAAGAAATAGTTCTGACCATGTCCACCCCATTCTGATCCATTGTCATTCCTGGGGAGACTACCATCTTGGGTCAAGAAAGATGTTCATTTTCACTTATAATGTAGGAAGGGTGACTGGCTACTTTAGATCTCTCTGAAGGGGAGACCTCAGAGACCTAAATGAAGTCAGGGAGCAAATCAGACTGTTCTCTGGTCCTGAGGCAAATTCAAAGTCCCTGAGGCAGGAGCTTGATGTATCCAAAGAACAGTCAGACAAACAGTGTGGCCAGAGTGAGAAAAGTTGGGGGTGGAGGGGGCAGATCACCCGCTATGGGCCATGGTAAAGGCTCTGGATTTTCTTCTAAGTGAAATGGGAAATCACTGGAGCTTTGTGCAACAGAGAGACATGGTCTGATATGTTTTAAAAGTTCAACCTACTGGGCATATGCCCAGGGAAAAACATAATTCAAAAAGACACATGCACCCCAATGTTCAGCACTATTTACAATAGCCAGGACATGGAAACAACCTAAATGTCCATCGACAGATGAATGGATAAAGAAGATGTGGTACATATATACAGTGGAATATTACTCAGCCGTAAAAAGGAATGAAATTGGGTCATTTGTAGAGACATGGATGGACCTAGAGACTGTCATACAGAGTTAAGTCAGAAAGAGAAAAACAAACATCATATATTAACGCATATATGTGGAATCTAGAAAAACGGTACCGATGAACCCATTTGCAGGGCAGAAATAGAGACACAGATGTAGAGAACAAACGTATGGACACCAAGGGGGGAAAGCGGGGTGTGTGTGTGTGTGTGTGTGTGATGAATTGGGAGATTGAGATTGACATATATACACTAATATGTATAAAATAGATAACTAATAAGAACCCGCTGTATAAATAAATAAATAAATAAATATTTTTTTAAAGTTCATCCTAGCTGCTGTGTAGGAAACATTCTGTGTAGTGACAAGAGTGGAAGCAGAACAGGTGGTGTAAACGAGAGACAAAAGTGTATTGGGCCAGCATGTGTAGCAATGAAGTGGGGAGAAGAGGTTGGATTCTGGACATTTCAACCGTAGAGCCAGCAAATTTGCTGAGGAGTTGGATGTGGCACTTGAGAGAGAGAAGTCAAGGATGACACCAAGGTTTTTGATCTGAGCAACTGGATAAATAATGTTATCAGTTACTTTGATGGGGACACAGCGGGGAGAGCAGGTTAGGGTGCAGAAATCAAGAGTGAGGTTTCACTTACTACATCCCAGGCACTGTGCTAGGCTCTGGGGCCACATGGATAAATAAGGCACCATCCCTGTCCTTAAGGAGATCACAAGCTCGTTTAGAGATAGACATTCGGTAGGAGCTACTGCTGAGATATGGGCCAAGTGCTATGGGAGCAGAGAGGATGAAGGACCAATTCTGTCTGTGGAGTTGATATTTGAGTCAGATTTCTGAAGAATCGTATATTAGAATTTCCCAAAGTGTAGTCCTTGGATGCTCTGCATCAGAATCAGTGAGCGTCTAACTAAAAGGCAGACTCCCAAGTAAATACTGTCTCAACATCAATGAACCTGAGTCTCTGGAGGTGGGGTTTGGGAACCTGCATTTTAGATGTGTGTTCCTGAGTGATTCTGATGTCCTCTAAAGCTTGAGAACCTGTCACCGAAAGCCCTCTTTCAGACAATTGACTGTTCTGACTTCCAAGCCATCCATAAGCTCTCATGGGGTTGGCTTCTGCCCATTAGGAATCACAGGAGCAGGAAAGGGAAGTTACAGTCGTCATGGAGTTCAACTGGCATTTGTTCGCAGTGGTGATAATTATCAACATCCCTCTTGATATATTTGAGCACCCTAAGTCCTTACATTAAACCTCCCAATACATCTCTAAGGTAGATATTAAGATCTTTATTTTATAGATGAGGAAACTAAGCCTCAGAGAATTTAAATATCTTGCCCAATATTATACAGCTAATTAGAGGCAAAGCCATGATTTAAACTTAAATCTGTGTGATTCTAGATACTGAGCTTTTAACCACCTCTTTGTATTGCAGCCCCCCACCTTGTAGTTATTTATTCATTCAACAAATATTGAGTGCTCACATTATCCTAGGTGTTAGAATTGCAATGGTGAGTAAAATAGATGTAGCCCCTGCCTTCAAAGAGCTTAGAAAATAGAAGGAAAGACAGATTTTAACAAATGATCACACAAATATTGAATTACAAACTGTGGTTCATATTATGAAAGAAAAGTACAGGATTCTCTTAAGAGCATTTGACAGAGGCATCTAGTCTAATCTTAGAGGCAGGGAGGGAATCAGGGTTGGGAAATGCTTCCCTGAGGAAGTGATGCATTAACTGAAGTCCAAAGGCAAAGAGGCAAAGGGATAGACAGGGGCATTCCAGGGAGTGGGATTAGCATGTGCGAAGACCCTGAGGTGCCAGAAAACTTGGCCTATTCAGAAAACTGACAGCCATGGGAAGGTAGAGCTTAGTAGGTAAGAGAGATAGGCAGAAAGTGAAGCCAAAGGCATGATCAGAGGTCCAGTCACATAGGACCTTGTAGACCTCTTAGACTTTTGCTTTTTAACCTAAGAGTATGTGGAAGCAGGGATGTGACATGAACCACATATTGGTTTTTAAACCTCTGGCTGCATTTGTGGAGTGTGATCTGGGGAGAAACCAGAGTGAATGTTGAGAGAATAATAGATGGAAGGCTCCAGGAGAGAGATGTTGGTGACTTGACTTAGTTTAAAGTTAGGGCAATGGAGATAATAAGGAGAGAACGTATTAAAGAGCTATTTAGGAAATCAAATTGTCAGGACTTGATGGGTTGAACGGGGAGTGGAGGATGAGGGAGATCAAGTTTTCATGGATGGCTGATGAGGTTCTGGCTTGGAGGGCTGGGTGGATGAGGGTGCCATTCTCTGAAATGGACGATGTTGTGGGAGGGTTTTGTTTGGTGGGTGTGGTAGGCAGGATAATGGCCTCCCAGAGATGTCCCTGTCCTAATCCCTGGGACCCATGAATATGCTACCTTATATGGCAAAATGGATTCTGTGGATGTGATCAAGTTAAAGATCATTGATACTCTAGTTTCCTAGATTATCCAGGTGGGCCCAATGTAATCATAAAATCTCTCATAAAAGGAATGCAGGAGTATCTGAGTTAGCAATTGGAAGATGCTACCTGCTGGCTTTGAAGATGGAGGAAGGGGCCATGAGCCCATGAGTGCAGGTGGCTTCTAGTAACTGGAAGAGGCACGGGAACGATTCTCCCCTAGAGCCTCCAGAAGAAATAGAGCTCTACGAACACCTTGATTTTAACCCAGTGAAACTCATTTTGGATTTCTGGCCTCAGGAGCTCTAAGATAATAAATTTGTGTTGTTTTATGCCCCTAAATTTGTGGTGATGTGTTGCAGCAATAGAAAACTAATTTCCTATTAGCATTGATAAAATGTGATCTCTGAGATAGAGGTCCTATCTTTCCCCAACTCCTATCTTTCCACACACTTATTCCTTTCACTGAACTCCAGTCCTAGAGTTTATATTGACCTTGTGCCTGAAGCTTTTTGTTTGTGTGTTTTTATGTTAGTTCTGCACAGGGCCATGGAGGCCACATAGTTTAATCCTCATTTTAGAGATGGTTACAAAGCCTGGGAAGTGGGTGCAGAGAGTGACTGGGTGGCATTGCTGGGTGTAGAATTCAGTTCTCTGGACTCTTGAACCAAAGCTTTCTTTAGTACCTTCTTCAGGGCAGGTCAGATCCCCCACTTTCCTGGAACAGTCCCAACGTCCACACCATTTTTTACTCCTGGCCACGTATGACTTCACTGGCTGACCCCTCTCTTCTGGCTGCTACCCTCAGTCCTAGCTCCCAGCAGAAGTCCCCACTGGCTACTCCCACCTCCCAGAATGCCCCTGAGCCCAATCAGGTGCTGACTGCTGTCATATTGTCCACTGCATTTTGATGCCGTGGTTGCCTTGCTCAGTTGATTTGTTTGTTGGCATCACATGGCTGCAAATGCCAGATGCCCAGAATAAGTCTTCTAAGTTATTTAACCTCTTACTGCAATGAGTTCTTTGGAATATTTATTTAGCCTCCCTATCTGCTTCTTCAGAATTAATGCAAAACAAAGGGATGTTTTTATAAATACAAACCAAATACCTTCATGCATGTAGGCAAACACATGGCTGAATGTTGTTTGAGCTGCTGTTTAGTTCCTCTATTAGCCAGATGGCCTAAGACCTTTTCCACCCTCTCCTCAGTGCCCAAAGCCAAATTGGGGGAAGGAGTGGCCTATCTTGAGATCCCAGGAAGTTAGCATAGCATGTACCCAATTTCTTGCAGTTTTGGAGTTGGAAAGGACTGCAGGAGGTCAGCTAATGCAATCCCCTGCTCTCAGGTGAATAATGTGTTGCAGAATACAGGGCAGCCCATTGTTGCTGTTAATATAAAACTCCTTTGGGGACAAACATTTCACAGTCTTCCTGGAAAATACACAGAGACTCAAAACTAGCCATTTTAGAGCCCAAGATAGGATTTCTGAAAATGAGCCTGGCCCCTCCACCTGTCCACATGTCCACAAACCTCACTGGACAGGTGTCTCATCAGACCTCCAGTCCTGTAGCCTTAGCCTCACCTGTAATTACAATAACTTCTGGGCTCATGCTGAAGAAATGGGGCACATGGCTAGAATCATACCCACCAGATGGGTGGAGCAGGAAATAAGCTTAAGGTACAAAGAAGAGAGAACTAGGCAATGGAATGAGGAAGGCCACATAGTCAGTGGCAGTGTTCACACCAGATCTTATTAAAAATCTGAGACTTCCTTTACATCAGGTTTGCCCCCTAGTATCAATTATTATAGGGTTACAGAGATGAATGAGACACCACCCCTGTGCTCCAAGGGTTCATAATTAAGCAACTTTGGGAGTTCAGGAAGAGGTTGCATGAAAATGAATGTTAAAATGCCTCAGAGTTCACATAAAACAAATATGTTACGAGATACACTGGGGTTGACAGAAAGGTAATATGTTAAGTGTACCAGGCTTAAACATAAATCAACTATCAAGGTCTACTTCTAGCTTATGAGGTTGAATCAGGAAATCACTACAAAATTAATCATCTCCAAGGATTTTGGTCACAGTCTTCTCCTCTTCAAAAATGAGCACAGGGGGGCCTCCCTGGTGGCGCAGTGGTTGAGAGTCCGCCTGCCGATGCAGGGGATACGGGTTCGTGCCCCGGTCTGGGAGGATCCCATATGCCGCGGAGCGGCTGGGCCCGTGAGCCATGGCCGCTGGGCCTGCGCGTCCGGAGCCTGTGCTCCGCAACGGGGGAGGCCACAACAGTGAGAGGCCCGCATACCGCAAAAAAAAAAAAAAAAAAAAAAAAAAAAAAAAAAAAATGAGCACAGGGAACTCTACCTAATAAACTGTGGTAACCTAAATGGGAGGGAAGTCCAAAAGGGAGGGGCTATCTGTATGTATATGGCTGATTCATCTAGTTGTGCAGTGGAGGCTAACACAACATTGTAAAGCAACCATACTCCAATAAAAATTAATTTTAAAAAATGCTTGATGCCTCTGTATCACCTGAAACAGCAGTCCCCAACCATTTTGGTACCAGGGTCCGGTTTTGTCAAAGACAGTTTTTCCACGGACCAGGGCAGGGGATGGTTTTGGGATGATTCAAGCGCATTACATTTATTGTGCACTTTATTTCTATTATTATTACACTGTAATATATAATGAAATAATTATACAACTCACCATAATGCAGAATCAGTGGGAGCCCTGCACTTGTTTTCCTGCAACTAGATGGTCCCATCTGGGGGTGTTGGGAGACAGTGACACCCGAAGTGTGTTGCTTATGTCCGGTCTACTCTGTAAGATGCAGCTTAGTTGTCACTTGCCACTCACTGATAGGGTTGCAAGCAATTGATTTATTATGGTCTCCCTGAAGTCAAACCTCTCTGCTAATGATAATCTGTATTTGCAGCCGCTCCCCAGCGCTAGCATCACTGCCTCAGCTCTACCTCAGATCATCAGGCATTAGACTCTCATAAGGAACGCGCAACCTAGATCCCTCACATGCACAGTTCACAGTAGGGTCCTATGAGAATCTAATGATCTGACAGGAGGCGGAGCTCAGGCGGTAATGTGAGCAATGGGGAAGGGCTGTAAATACAGATGAAGCTTCTCTGGCTCCCTGCTCACCTCTTGCTGTGCAGCCCGGTTCCTAACAGGCCACAGACTGGTACCAGTCTGTAGCCCGGGGGTTGGGGACGCCTGACCTAAAAGGCAGTCTGCAGCCTGGCACTGCTCCTTCTATCCCTTACTGCACTCAGCACAATGGCTGACACAGTACATTCAAATTCAGTGAACTTGGCAAAAGTCACAAAAAGGAGAGCTCTGAATCTCTGCCCAATTCCTCTTTTCCCAGGCCTAATGAATATGTTTCCCAGCTCGTCTTCCCTTTACCCACTTACAACTTAATTTAATTAAATAGTTCTTAAATATCTACCGTACATACTAAGCTTGAAGCTGGATCTATAAAAATGAATAGACTACAGAGTCTGTAGAGGACAGGAGATCCTTTAATTTCCTGACCAAAATGACAAACTTAATTTTATTAGTAACCTTCTTAATAAAAGGTTACTCACCTGGTCCCTTGCCAGGCTCCCCACCCAGCCCCCCATGAAGGTTAGTATCTCTTCCACCTCAGGCTGATCTAACCCAGCTTTGAATCACATCACTTCCTGTTTCTTCTGAGTCTGGCTCCATCAGTTATTCTCCCTCAGATGTTTTTATCCTCTCCTTTTCTATTGGATTCTTCCCTTGAGCACTTAGATATTTTAAGTCACTGTCATTCTTTTTTAAATAAAACTCTTAAAATATCCTTAAACCCCTCAATCCCTCCCAGAACTACCCTATTTCTCCTCCCATTTGGAGCCAAGTTTCAGGAAAGAGTTATCTATGTAAGTTCCTCCTACTTACATTTCCTCACCTTCCATTCACTTCCATTCCATCTCCGTTAGCAGGGGAAGTGGCACCAGGGAAACCAGGTAAAGAGAGAGTTTCAAGAAGGGGGAGCATTACATGTCCTAGTAATGTCAAGTGAGAAAGTAACTGGAAAGAAACCATTGGTCTGGCATCTAAGAGGTCATGGGGCCCCTTTTTGGAGAGTAATTTGATATGATAGAGAATGAAATGCACCAATCACACAGGAAATTGGTAGTGAAGGAAAGGGGAGAAAAGGCAGAGTCAAGGGGAGATTTTTTTTTGAGATGGGATGTTAATTTGAACATAAGTTGTGTTCTGTTTTATTGTTGAGGATTTTTGACGGAAGGGAAGTCTCCAGTTAAGGAAAGATTGAAGATAAAGGGAGATCCGAGGAGGAGGCAGGACAAGATGGAATGAATAAAAGAGATAGAAGGACGAGTCTGGGGAAGATGACAGGTCTTCACCTGGTTGGGGGGAAGGATGAGTGAATTACTGACTAGGGGACCTAACTGCAGGAAGCTCTCTCTTAATGGCCTTTATCAGTTCTGTGAACTATGTTACCATATTTACCATATTTACGATCCCAGAAACCCATTCAGCCTACTTTCCTTAATTAAAAAGGAGGTGAGGAAAAAAAGAGGAGATTTTTCTCTAAAAATTATAGCTGTTATATACATCACACTAAATAAAACAGAAGAGATGGGAAAGATAGATGCAAAAGAATCAGCCATATACAGTTCCTTTAAATGAGTCTTGGGACCCAGCTAATGATCATTTGCTAAGGCTCATCTGTGCTCACTAAACTAGACCATAAGCTCCAGGAAGGCAGGAGATGTGTCTCTCTTGTCCAGTGTGGCATCCATAGTGCCTAGTTCATTCATAGTGCCTAGTTCAATGTCCACTGTGGCATACATAGTGCCTAGTTCAATTGAGTACCCACAGCAGGTGTTCAATAATAGTTTGTTAGATGAATGAATAAAAATTCAAACACTTAGAAGTTTTGTTTAGCTTTTTTTAAAATCACAGTTAAAAACAGCTGGCTTCATGGGCATGAGACCCATGAAATTACACAGGGCCCCACGCTCAGAAGGGCCCCTAGTTTGGCTTAATGCTTTGCTTTTCTCAATTCTCAATACTATGAATAAGAGCTCTACCAATTACCTAGCCAAAATAACAAAAACACATTTCTATAAAATATCGCTAAATGAATACTTTAGATATATATCAATATCAAATTATCCTTAGAGCTTTATCTTTAAAATTGAAAAATATATTTCAGGCTTACCTGAAGTTCTGGATTGTGGTTTTTCTTTCTGAAAATATGCTTCATACTCTCTGTAGACAATTTTCTTAAAGGAGGTTGCAAAAGTATTCGAACTGGAAATAAAATAAATTTGAAAGGCTTACATGACATCTACTTTGCACATTACAACAAAATATATCTCTCATGTCCTCAGACTTTTACTAGAAATAACAGTATTTTTAACTGCAGTTCAGAAGCCCAAGGTCTTATAAATATGAACAATAAGCGAAGTTAATAAAATAATTATTGGTGTCTTCAAGAATATTCTGTTGTGATAACCATTCTTTCACAAATTTAGTCTGCCCTAACCAATCCTGTTACTCAGAATCAATTTTCTAAAATACAACCCAAGATGATAGTGTGAACCCAAACTTTAGGCTTAGATTTTAAATGATTAAAGACATGACCAAATCCCTTATGAATAAATATGTGAGCTGTTTTTCAACTCATCAGTCAAATACAGTCTTATGTGACTGGGGAACATTGTAAAGAACTATTGATTTGGTGGACTCTATTTCTCACTGAGAAGCTGAAGATAGCTAATGGAGTCAAGGCCCTGAGATTCATATAGGAAACAAACAAATGAAAAACCTAAGTCTCGGAAAGTTTAAGTAACTTGCCCAAGGAGAATCAGTGGATAATGGCAAAGCCAGGATTCAAAAACCATTGTACAGTCATCCCTTGGTATCTGTGGGAGGTTGGTTCCAGGATGACCCTGGATGCCAAAATCTGTAGATGTTCAAGTCCCTTATATAAAACAGACTAGTACAGTTATCCCTCTGTATCTGCGGGTTCCATATCCACAGATACCAAGGGATGACTGTTTTCATGGTTAAAAATTCAGAGAGGGCAGTAGGGAGAGTACTGGGATACTTTCCCATCTTTTTCTTCAGTGTCTCTAAAGATGGGCACATGATTCCTATCCTTGTCTTAAACTCAAAGATGAAGGAAAGATAATTAGGGGAAATTTCTTACCAATGTCTAAACCAGTTGCCCATATTGGCTTTGTTATGCTTCCTAATCCAGAGAGTGGCCCCACTATAATTAGGGCGTAACAGAGAGGGATACTAATCATATTTGCCATGATGTCTATGTAGCACAGAAGCTAAGAGAACTGGTTGTAGATTCAGAATGTCTGGGTTTGAATCCTGTGTCTACTCCTTGTTAACTATATAACCTTGAAAAGTTTATTTAATCAATTTGTGCCTCTGTTTCTGTAATTGTGAGCTGGGACTAATAGTAAAATCTCCCTCACAGAACTGTTACAAGTTTTAGGTAAGTTAATACCTACAAAAGGTTTAGAGCTGACACATTGTAAATATTCAATGCATGTTAACTAGTAGTATTTTAAAAATATAATGAAAATTGGATTTTAGCTTTCATGTTTTCCCGGTGAGCAGAAAAAATCTGTAATTATAGTCATTCTCATAATTTTAAAATGTAAGATACAAGAACTGTGTTAATATTTGGAAGCAGAATTAAAGGAGGCATGAGTAAGTATTTTTGGAATGGCTAGCTATTGAAGGTGGTGGGTTCTCAGTCACTGGAAGCATTCAAGTAGAAAGTAGACAACTATTTGCTAGGGGTATTTGTGCTTTGGGTGTGGGGAAAAGTAAGAAGTTAAAACATGAAAGTTGAAAATGAGTTAAACAACCTCATAGAGTTTTTAGAGCCCAAGAACCCTAGGATTCTGTATGTTAGTTTGTGTCCCTAGTGTGGAGGTCCATTTTTATTTATCTGTGGTGGTAATTTTGTGTGTTTAGTTTTTTTTTTTTTTTTGGTACGCGGGCCTCTCACTGTTGTGGCCTCTCCCGTTGCGGAGCACAGGCTCCGGACGCGCAGGCTCAGCGGCCATGGCTCACGGGCCCAGCTGCTCCGCGGAATGTGGGATCTTCCCGGACCGGGGCACGAACCCGTGTCCCCTGCATCGGCAGGCGGACTCTCAACCACTGCGCCACCAGGGAAGCCCGTGTGTTTAGTTTTATGTACAATTGAAACGTAGCTCCCGTCCCTAACCCTAGATCTTTAAATACAGGAGTATAGGTGACAGTATAAAATTTTTACTAAGAAAAATTAGTCTTTTATGTGGAGTAATTTTAATAGAGGTGTGTTTCCTAATATGTTTCCCTGTGTATATTATGTGTGTATACTGAGGTATATTTATTTTAATTTGAACAATTGAATTGCTATTGGAAAATAATTTGTTAAAGATGACATGAATTCAAACAATATGCATGATGAATTTTCCATTTATGAGGACTATTTAAGGATGCTTTATTCATAATAAAATCATATAAAGCTAGAACACTTGAGGAAAAATACATATGTACTTTTTTCAATATCTGTTACTATATACATGTGACTGAACATGTTTCCTTAGGGAAATTTTCAAAAACATTCACTTCAGCCCCAGAGCAAGAATAAAAGATATATTTCACCTCTAAAAGGCACTGTCCTGCCAATATTACATGAAATAAGGAAAGATCTTTGCTTTGTGCTAAAATACACTTTAGCAAAGGATGGAGTTGTCTATGTTGATTTCTTTATAGTGAGTATCATTAGCTCTAGGTGTAGGGCAATTTAGAACAAGTTCTTAGTTTAAGCAGCCAGATACAAGGTTAGATTTTTCACATAAAAGTACTAGAAAGAAATGACATGATTTGAGGTTCAAAAATATGGACAGTTGGTCTGGATTATCACTGTATGGTTTTGACTCAGTAATTGATACCAGAGGATTTCCCAGAATTTCCCAGAATTCTGGAAATTCAGCCACAGAGAGGATAAGATGATCAATCATGGCTTCCTATGTGAATTCACCATATGAATCAGGGTTTTGCCCTATGTGATTCTGCCTCCAAAATTCTGCTTGTTATTCTTGTTAATTACAGAAGAAAGAACAAACTCCAAAGCATAAGCACAGTGTGACACAGGAAAGCCAGCAACCAAGTTAGTGTTCTACCCAAGAGCAGGACAATTAATGTTGGAAAGACTGCTACTTCCTTTGGGGTTTTAGTTAGCAGCAGTTCTCTAAGGGTGTGGGTGTGACCTAGGTTATCACCTTGAAATACAATACTTTAAATGTATTTAAATGTACAATATTTAAATAAGAAGTCCCCCTTTTTTTATATATAAAAAAAGAGGGACTTATTATGATTACAAGACCAAGATGCAATGTCCTCCAAAATAACCCAATTACAAAGAAAAGGTTTTGAAAGGGTAAAGTTATACACTAAAAGGCTTAAAACATTACAATATTTTCTTGGCAGATTGCTTTGGTTTCGAAACTGTAAAAGAGGAACATCTTTCACAATCGCTTAAACTGTGATGTTAAGTTAAAAAAAAAAAGTCACACTAAGAGGTTTACCATTAAAAGAAATAAAAACATAACTAACTGGAAATATTGAGTAGAACCTATGATTTGTTTAATTTCTGTGAAGTCTTATTTTTAACCTTCCAATTAGGAAAAATAGTTTGCAACTCAAATACAGTTTTATTATTTAACCCCCCTCTAAGTCACATATGCCTTTTAATAGTGACTCTATCAAAATAGCCAGAGTAGACCATATCCCAGGGAGTGATTAAGAATGAGAGAAAAATGAAGTCACACGAAGCAGAAAAAAGGTAAAAAACAACAATGTTGCATTTTTATGAACTGAGGATGTTTTGAAAGTCACTTATAAGAAAACAACAAAATTATGGCAGTTGTTATCGAATAACCTGCTTATAATAAAGTACACAGTGTACACCTTTAGTTTTAGAAGATGAAGTTATGTGGACATGGAATAAATAATATGTAACTAGAAGTTTAATAATATACTAGACTACTAAAAATCTGGAACAGGAGTGAAGAGGTAGGTACCTGGTGCTTTTGAATCAATCAATATATTAAATCAACAATCAGTCATACTAACAAAACTGTATTAACAGCAAACTTGAAATAGCATCTAGCCAGTCAAACAATATTTTCTATATCCTCAGAATGATAAACTTGTATTATTGGAGGCAAAATGAGCATCCACCAAGCTTATTTTATTCATTATACTCTACTATTAATTGTATTTACCTACGTGAAGTTTAAAAAAAATTTAAAAAGTAATGGAATTGCAAAGGGAATGCTTTCTAAAACAAATAGATTGTCCTCCCTAAAGAAGCCCACCGGTCGCCATGCCTGCCTTACCTAAGGTATGTGGACTCGGGGCGATAGTTCCAGCTGATGCTCTGAGCAGCCACGTAGAACTGCCTTAGCCGCGCTGCTTCAGCCCCTAGGCTCCCCCAGCCTGCCCAGCTGGAGCCCAGGACCACGAGGACCCAGAGGCAAGGGCAAGCTGGGAACATGGTTCCTTTCCTGCCTCTGCCTCAGCCGATTGCGCCCGGCTCGGCCGGGCTTGGCCGCTGTCGGGACTGCAGTGAGCGCCGCGAGGCTGCGGGTGGCAGTGTCCTCCTCCTCTTCAGCTCCCCCAGGCGTCGCGGCAGCTGCAGCCCGTGCTGTCCCCACCTCCTGGGGCCTTTCCAGGCTGGGGTTGACTAGGTCACTGCTCCAGGTATTAGGGAGAGCAACCAGGTTAGTGACTGTTTTACTACCGGTGGAGAAAGGGCAGCAATCAGCGGCTCTAGCAGGCAGGGCAGTGCTCAGGGATTCGTGAGACGGGGCAACACTGTCCTCCCAGCTTCCATCTGCTCAGTAGCCCCTCATCAGACCCCGCCACCATAAACACTGCCTGGGGCAGAGTTCACACTTACCAGGCGCTCTGCAATTCCCAGGGCAGTGGGACCCAAATCCCTTCACCACACTGCTCTCCTTCTGATGTGAGGAAGAGGGCCCTATGCCCTGTTACTGGCACAGAAATATTGTATTTTCAGGTGGTGAGGAAGCAAGGGGATGGTCACGTGAATGGGGCCTGCTGGCCTGGCCCACTTTACTGACTTCTACCCATGCACAGTTCTGTCTTTTAAAAAATATATATGTATATTGAAATATAGTTGATTCAGTGTTGTGTTAGTTTCACGTATACAGCAAAGTGATTCATATATATATATATATATATATATATATATATATATAAAATATATAAACATATAATTTTTAGATTATTTTCCACTATAGGTTATTATAAAAGATTGAGTAGAGTTCCCTGTGCTATACAATAGGTCCTTGTTGTTTACCTATTTTATATATAGTAGTGTGTATAGTTTAATCCCAAACTCCTAACTTATTGCTCCCCCCTTTCCCCTTTGGTAACCACAAGTTTGTTTTCTATGTCTGTGAGTCTATTTTTGTTTTGTAAGTAAGGTCATTTGTATCATTTTTTTAGATTCCACATATAAGCAATATATGATATCTGTCTTTCTCTGTTGCACAGTTCTGTCTTGATAAGGGCCTGTGGCCACCTAAGGCAGTGACAGAGGAGAGGGCTTAAAGAGCTTCACTGAGAGAATCAGACCAGATTTCAATCCCACTTTACTAGCTGTGTTCTCTTGGATAAGTTACACAACCTCTCTGGATCTCAATTTTGACACCTGCAAAACAGGGATGATAATAATAGTTTTTTCTGATAGGGTGGTTGGGAGGATAAAAGAACACTGTGAAGTATATAATTCCTAGCAGTTGGAAAGCACACAGCATGTGTTGATTACTATGATTATATTTTTCCTGCCTCCAGGGCCCTTTATGTATCTCGGAGGATCTGGCTGTTTCACGTGGCCTTAAGATATGATTTTGCTATTTATAGAGAATCTGAAAATTATCTTGTCTGAAGCATCCTTATGACTTATCCCAGGTCCTCTGAATCTACATGCCTCCAAGCTTCTATGATTTGTCTCAACAGATTCAATAAATTGTAATTTAGCACCTCACATGAGATCTCTATGATGTCTTTAGTCTCCTCAACATATGGTCTCTGTCTTTGCTTCTTGACTGATATTATTTGATCAACTCAGACTGTCCACTCTCTAAAGTCCAATCAGAGTTCTATCTCCTTGATTCTGGGCCAAATTGACTTTTCCATTTTATGAATTCCTACCACACTCTTCAAATAACATACTGATGTTGATTACTCTCTATCACTTTGTATTGGTGTCTATTGGGTCCCCAACTAGATTATAAGCTATTCGAGAACAGGAACGGTGAATGCCTTATCCTTCTGTATCTATATCAGTGGTTCGCAAAGCTGATAAACCATCAGAATTCCCTGGGACGATTTTACAAAAGGCAGATTCTGACTCAGGAGACAGGGTGATAATCATCATCCTATAACACAGAGCCTAGTGATTGGCATAAAGTAAGCAGTCAGAGATGCTATGTACAGTATATGAGTGAAACTTTTTTTTTTTTTTTTTTGCGGTACGCGGGTCTCTACTGTTGTGGCCTCTCCTGTTCTGGAGCACAGGCTCCGGACGCGCAGGCTCAGCGGCCATGGTTCACGGGCCCAGCAGCTCTGCGGCATGTGGGATCTTCCCGGACCAGGGCACGAACCCGTGTCCCCTGCGTCGGCAGGCGGACTCTCAACCACTGCGCCACCAGGGAAGCCCCCTGAGTGAAACTTTTTAAAAGCAATGTGTCCCTAAATCCCAAGGTTACTACCAAAATTCTTGCAAAATCTTGTAACCTTTAGTTACACTTTCACCATTTTTATTTGCGTGTTTTATTTGCATTTTTATTTGCATGTTTACCTAGTCTGTGTGGCATGTTCATTGCCTCACATTTCACAGAGAGGACAATTATATTGTTTGGCTCTATATATTTTGTATCAGTTTCAGACAACTACTGTGTAACTTTCAATAACCTATTTATTAAGCATGTGAATTAAAGAACGTGTAAAACACACTCAGGTGATGAAGGCACTTTTCTGCTTCTCTGATTTTCTTGTGTGTTTATGGTGGTGGTAAGATACATATTTGCTCACTGACGGGTTGAGCTTGTAATTGGGACTACTGTGATTGTGCATTACATTCATGTATGCAAAGTGAAGGACACAGATCTTATTCAACAAAGTGTCAAATAATAGAACATGGCATTTGGGGGAATCCTTTTAATTAGACATTTGAGTATTGGTCTTTGGGTCCTCTGGGGGAGAATGACCGGTAGAGGGAGGTCTACAGTGACATGTACCTTCCTGTCTTGATTCTTAGTCTTCTGCAGCCTCTGGTGCCATCCAGAGGCTTCTCTTGAAGCCTCACAGCAGAGGTCTAAAAGCCTTCACAAACAGCAAGCAGTGAAGACCCAGGAAATCCTACAGAAATTCCCTCAAGTCAGAGATACCTCCTGCCTTCCAGCAATGTAGAGGATGATTTCCTCCAATCCAAAAATAGAGAGGCATTCTTATTTTTCTGCAGTCTGGTCTTCTGGTGAGTCAGATGCTCCAGGCTCTAGTTAATTAGTATCTCAAGTGACAGCTGGGGGCAAAGCCCACAGACCACGGCAGAAACATTCAGTCCCAGCTTCTGAGGCTTGTGTTGGAGGAAGAGGAACTGGAGCAGGAAGGGGTGGTGGGTGGAGAGTTGGGGTTTGTGGTACAGTCCTTCTGCTCTGGTCCAGAGCTAATCTAAAGGAAATTCCACGCCCTTTATTCACAAGTATTTACAGAAAACTGCGGCAAATAAGCTACAGTTATAGTCAAGTCTGTCGGGAAGGCTGATGTTCAAAAATAGGATCCTGTGGAGGTTGAGTGAGGTGACCAAGAGAAGGACGAGTCTCTGAAAATGAGACAAAAAATTAAAATAATTACATTTTCCCGAAAAAGATAAAAGAAAGCTCTCATCATATGTACCTCCTAAGGCTTAGTATAATCTTTTTCTAGATTCCAGATATTCTGCCATCTAGGCTACTTCTCTTAGGAAACTCAACCCTTCACTGAGCTTTTTGGGAGAGAGAAGTTATCATATTACTTTTGTTTTCCTAGAAGGTCGCATAGGGAATTGGCTCCATAAAGTCTGTAAAATTTTTCTAGCACTCGTGACTTCTGGTGATCAAGCAAAGCTGCAGTATCAGTACTACCTAACAGCCAGTAATTGAATGTCATACATCCTGACATAAGTTATGTCTAATTAGAACATTTCTATCCTGGAGGAAATGGAAATCTTCTTACGAACTCACTTTCTATTGTCACTCTACTGCTATACCCGTCCCCAACTGCCAACACAATTTCCTGCATGGTTTGAACATTTAATACATGGTTAACATGTGACTCATGATTGTATAAAGAAAAGTCAAGCTTTATATTCTTCCTTTTTCTCCTACTGTTCTATTTTCTTCAAAAATACTTTCACAGATAACTTACCTTAAGGGCTTGGGTCAAATGCAGCATTTGTAAAAACTCCGTATGTTCCTAGGTGGCTAAATAAGAGAAACACAAAGATGACCTGCGATATTATGCTTTGTCCTTGACCCCAGTCCTGCACATAGTTCCTCCAGAGACCATGGATTACCATCCCACCCCTGGAATTCTCTGCTTTTAGTGGGAAAGAAGAATAAAACCAAAGAGATTTTCAAGATCCCACTTAACAGCTCTGGGTAATTTGCATTGCACTTTATACCCATGTTATTGTTGATGCTTTAGGTACTGAATACTTGCTATGCCCCTGCTGCAGCTTCTTCTTGGTGAATTATAAAATTCCAGCCTTGATACTTGATCACGTGGCAATAGTTTTCAAAGAATGGTAGTACTGCTCCCTATAGGCATTTTTTGATTTTCATAATGATCAAGACTTACTATTGACATTTAAGCAGGGGCCATGGGTGCTGGATGTCCTAATATGCCTGGGGTGCAAAAGAATTGTCTTACACACTCCACATAACTTTAGAATAGCTACTCAACGTTCATGGAGGTGAAAAATCTCTGAGCCTGCAACTTAACTGCTTTACATATAAATATTAAATTTTTTGTGCATCTTTTAAAATGTAATTGCCATGTGAATTAAGGGAAGATAATAACAGGTTTTCCAACTCTTAACCAGAGTTGTTCATCATTTTAAAAAATCAGGTTGGTGTTGGCAACAGTTCTGATACTGTTTGAATCACTAACAGAATATTCCTCTCAGTTGACCTTTATGCTGTTGCCTTCACAGTGATTCTGTTTGAATGAAGGTACAAGCCTCTGATGACACCACAGCCTCTGCTAGTGTAGTGCTTCAGCTCTAGCATTTTATTTCCAAGTCACTTTCCCTTGTATTGCTCCTTTATATTATCATTAGGGCACCTATTGATTTTTAAAAACATTATGTAGGGCTTCCCTGGTGGCACAGTGGTTGAGAGTCCGCCTGCCAATGCAGGGGACGCGGGTTTGTGCCCTGGTCCGGGAAGATCCCACATGCCGCGGAGCGGCTGGGCCCGTGAGCCATGGCCGCTGAGCCTGCACGTCCGGAGCCTGTGCTCCGCAATGGGAGAGGCCGCAACAGTGAGAGGCCCGCGTACCGTAAAAAACAAAACAAGACAAAAAACATTATGTATTACTAGGACCTATTATCTGTATATTTTCAGAACTAGTCAAGGGGACATTGCCAAAGATTTGTTTCATAAAGGGGTCATCTGTATAATCATTCTGACATACTACAGTGAATTAAAAAGTCAAACTAGAAAAACGTAATCATAAAACATTTCCATCTTACCTTTGAGGGTTCAAGGGGCTTTTTCCTTCATCTGAAATAAGCAAGAAGACACAGAAGATTGGTTTAAGAGTAAAAAATGTGATGAGGGAGAAAGGTCATCAGTGATAAGGATTATTGGGGAGAGTCAGCAGACCGATTTCCAGATGGGCTCATTATGAGACACGTGTAGGGAATATCCCTCCCTAAGAGGTGGGACCTGTTTTAGGCTAAATTAAACGTTCAACGATATGTAACTCCAGAGTCCGCTCATCTTTCTCCTCTTCCCTTTTAGTAACAACCTCTCCTCCTGCCTCTGGTCCCTGCCTTCATCTTCTTCGCTACTCTTGGTTGTTGTTGAGACCATTGGCTCTCGAAACTCATTTCTTTGGCACTGGAGGCCCTCTATCTCTGCATCCTTTGTCACACTCCCTCAGTCGTGATTTGGGCAAGCTAAGCGAGTAAACAAATCCAAACCAACGTAACAGTGGATGTTTTTCTCCCCTGATCACATATGTGATTGGGGGCCTCCTGTCTTAATCCAAACAATGGACTCTGATAGTGGAAAACTTTAAACATGGCAGCAGGTCTGTCAATCATCCCATGGGTAGATAAAAAAGGAAAAGCATCTCATGCCTAAATACATTTAGAAAATATTAAGTGACATGAAGATGAACAAGTATACTTATTACAGGGCATGACTGAGCCTTCAGTGTAATAATGAATGTGCACTTTGAATTTGCAGGGGAGGGACACAGTATGCAGCATTTTCCTAGTATTTGACCATAGAAACCTAGAAAGTTTAAAATCAAATTGGGACAGGTCAAGGGAAAATTCCCCATCTCCACAAATGAATTTATTTATTATAAAGAGATTGGAGGATGGGTGGCTGCTGGTCCCTCTCCACGGTCCAGAGGGTTCCCTGGAAATGTCTCAAAACTAAAGAAAGAACTTGGGGAAAATGCAGGAATACGGTGATTCCTACATGGTAACGGAGATAAGGATTCAGGTCTTAGGAGCTCTCACCTCTGCCTTCTGGATTTGGTTAACCAGGCACGGATGTTGCATGGAGGGACTGGTTGTAGCTTTTTGGTCTTTAAGTAGTGTTATTGTTTGTCTATTGTCCTATTTACTCCCTCACAGAAGAGTATATGAGGGAACATTAGAAAACCAGCCTAATGCAATGGTGGCTTTGTGAAGGGAGAGAGCATGAGAATAGGAAAAAAGGGGTTCTTCCTCTGAGCAGTTAAAAATAGGGAGGGTGGGAGGGAGGGCGACATAAGAGGGAAGAGATATGGGGATATATGTATACGTATAACGGATTCACTTTGTTATAAAGCAGAAACTAACACACCATTGTAAAGCAGTTATACTCCAGTAAAGATGTTAAAAAAAAATAGGTGTGGAAATCTCAATTCCATGAGAATGCTGGCAGGTAGTTTTAACATAGCCACTTTCTGTTCCTGGATTTGAGCATCCCTGACCCCTCTGATACCCCCACTTACTTTCCATGAGGAAAGATGAGGAGACCCATTAGCTTATTAGAAGAGAATTGGCTTATTATTGGCTTCTCTTGTTGCAGAGCACAGGCTTCAGTAGTTGTGGCATATGGGCTCAGTAGTTGTGGCATGCGGGCTCTAGAGCACATGCTCAGTAGTTGTGGTGCGTGGGCTTAGTTGCTCCATGGCATGGGGATCTTCTCGGACCAGGACTCGAACCTGTGTCCCCTGCACTGGCAGGCGGATACTTAACTGCAGATTCTGTGTCATCAGGGAAGCCCCTTGTTTTCTTTTAATGCCAGTGTTTTCAGACATGAACTACTGAGGTTGTTGTTTCACTGCCCTGCCCCAAATCACATGAAAGAAGAAAATAAGGAGAATATTCTTTCCTATTTACCTTTTTGTCTGCAACGCTTTCTTAACAGAGCCAGGAGTAGCCCACCCGTCACTAAACCTGTTGTAGAAGCCACTGCTCCACCAAAGTAAGTCAAGGCTTCCTGGATAGTCAATGGCCTCGCTGCAAAATAAACACATGCACACATGCAAGACATAGGAAGGGTATTGTGCAGAAGACTATCAGTCCCCCAGGAGGTCCCCAAGAACTCTAAAATATGAGATTAAGTAAGTCATCAAAGGTCCTGGCAGTGCTAACGACCCAGCACAAAAAGATCTGGAAGTCATAAACCACTGCAACAGAATGGGATGCCCGCAGGGCCTGATTTTCTTCCTAATGCTTAAATATCAAACATAATTTCCAAAGGAGTCAGGGTAAGGACTTAATAAAAGGAATTAGATGATTAAATGGTAGACACAATAAATGGAAGTTTGGATAAACAAAGTAAACTGTGGGTAATTGGGGGGGCAATTGAAGATTTTTATGTGATGAAAAGTAGTTACAACAAACTGCTAGAGATAAGAAATGAAAAAAAGGGAGGGGGATGAAATAAACCTTACAAACAGATGGAGCTTAATTAAGGAAGATATATTATATTTTTGGAGGTATATGTTAAACAAAGATCTTCTGAGATAATAAATTAGGATTCTGCATTAAATAACCTTCAGTTTAAAACATTTTGAAACTTCAATATATACTACACACAGATTATAAAGAAATGAGAGTATTCATTTCACAAACTGGAGCTTTGAAAAAGGAGTGGTGATTGTTTACACAGTCACTGAATTTGATTCCCACTGCTCTGCATGAGGTACAGAGACGCTGTCTGATTCATTGTGAAACAATTATTAATGCAGGAGAAACCCAGTGATGGAAAGCAACCACTGTCAGAAATACTCAGAGGAGAAACACTGATTTCATTATTTTCCATATCAAAGCGACTTCCTAACCCATATGAGAAATAAACCTTGGCACGCTGGCATGATAGCTGACCACTGGCCATTCTCTTGGCACACTGTTCTCGCTGAGCCACTAAGTAAACGACCCTCTGGGCAATGGAAGCTGCAGGTTGATCCATAGCTGAAATTTCCCCAAGGGTTGGAGCAGTTCATCACTATTGGCTCAGTAACGTGTAGCTTGGAGCATTTGACAGCTGCAGAAAAAAAGAATGCAGGAAAAACAAACATATAGAATGAACATAAAAGAAATTATGGATTCATTTGAAACCTGGCTAGCGTTGCCATTAGATGAGGTAGAATACAAAAGATCAGAAAGGAAATGAGCTACTTTTGACATTCGCACTAGCCCTTCCAACATCACATGTCCTAAGATATCCACTCAAAGAATGATAGCCAAAGAACTAGAAGGGGCACATAGTGGCAATTCAATAAATACCTGCCAGTGGATTGGTCGATTTTACCTACCAAAATACTATTTACAAAATTTTGCTTCTCAAAAACACTGTTGTCCTAAATGTCATTATTACTACCATTGGCAATAAGCTGGCATGTCAGCACATATTTCTTAAAATAACAAGTGTTCAGCATAGCTGGCCTCTGGACGTTGGAAAGAGGCAGAGACTTCCATACTCATTAAACTATTTGTCAGGGAATTTCAGGCTATTCTCCTAAATTTGTGGATAGAAAACTAAATATAACTCAAATTTAACTCAACTCAGGAAACTGAATTTAACTCAGACAAATGTTATTGAGCAACAGTGACATTTTCAAAGCACTGTGCTGTGCTTCCTAGGGAATACAGTGATGAAAGAGACACAGTGCTTCGTGCACAGGGCGATAGGTCTTCAAGAGGTATCAGTCATGATTTATCTTTTTATTTAGCTTCCAATTATGAAAATACGGAACATTTACACTGCCACATCATTAACAGAATTGTAACTTATATTTCACAATTCATATAGCTGGTTTCATGTTTAGCGTGTGTATTGTTCTAACACGTTTTGGACATTTACAAATGTTTCCTCCTTTAGGTCTTTGAGTACCAGGGCATTACCTTGTGACATAAGGAAAGGGAAAAGTTGGTATGCCTGTTGCACATTGCTTCTAATTGGGATTGGTGTGGATTTCATGGAGGAGCTGACACGTGAAGTGGTCACGTGGTCATTGGGGTTGGATGGGATTTCGACAGGCATGTACAGTGACTAGCTTGCTGGAAGATTGCATCAGAACTGCCTGTTCCTTTTCACATTACCTCTGCATGCTGGAGCTACTGCTGTCCATTGTCCAGAAGGTCTGCATCGGAGAGCACTATCTCCCATGAGTGTGAATCCAGCTTTGCATCCAAAGTGGCAAGTGGTATTCAAACCAAAGTTTCCCAGATGATGCTGACAGGACATTGTTCCTTGCTTTGGAGTGACGAGAGATGGGCATTGCACCTCTACAGTAGGAGCTGATACTATGTCTGTTGTGAGAAAATGTTTCAATTTAGAGAACTCCCAATTAGAAGGAGCACAACAGAGTTAAGACTGACATGGGGGGCTTCCCTGGTGGGGCAGTGGTTGAGAGTCCGCCTGCCGATGCAGGGGATACGGGTTCGTGCCCCGGTCTGGGAAGATCCCACATGCTGCGGAACGGCTGGTCCCGTGAGCCATGGCCGCTGAGCCTGCGCGTCCAGAGCCTGTGCTCTGCAACAGGAGAGGCCCCAACTGTGAGAGGCCCGCGTACCGCAAAAAAAAAAAAAAAAAAAAAAAAAGACTGACGTGGAATAACTGCCTTCCACTCCTTTCATAATCAGGGAGGTTCTAGCAATAGCTCCTTAAGGAAGTTAAGGAAAACTATTAAAATCAGGTATGGAAAACCAGATGAGAAAAATGATCTAAAATTGTCCTTGGAGAGATGATTCTCCTGGCCAGAAGAAGAAATTGGAGGTGGAGGGGGGGGGCATCCATGTTACTGATACTAAAAACAAAACAAAACAAAACCAGAGTAATTGGTGCAGAAATATAAGAGTTCAGTAGAAAGAGAAATATGTAGAGGCCAATTGCTTGCTCAGTGCTGCTTTATTGGGAGGTGGTATTGTCCTCTGGCCAAAGGTCAGCATGAAATGTGAGGCATGGATATTGCCACTGGCTGTCACTAAGTTGCCACGTGACAGAAAGATGGCAGTTGACCCCTCTCTGTTTCAGTTCCTTGATTTGAAATACTGGACCGGTGACTACACCCCTAGTGTTCTCTCCTGGCGATGAAGCAATGGAAACCATTCAATCAACTCAACAAAGCTCTTTGAGACAAAGAGGCCACAATTACAAAAGAAAATCTGTGCTTAAGAATTGGTGTTATCTTTTATTCACAAATGTGAAAAAGTCCTGTCACTCCTTGTACATTTTTTAATCCAGGCTGTGTTTCCTAGACCCCAGGAGATAACCCACTTCATGACAAGAAGTGGAGCTTTCACAGTAATAATGTCATGTGTACCTGACACATACTAAGAGTGTATATAAGTGTTTGTTATTTTTGTTGAGGAAATTTCCAGAAGAAGAGCTGTCCCGGCAAGTGTATCCTGTTTTACCGTCACAGGTCGGTCGGGGTGCTGTCCATCTTCCAGAAGCTGTGCATTCAACATGGTTGGACCCCTCCAGCTTAAAGCCCTTGTTACAGGAGAAATAGCAGGTGGAGCCAGCAGTGAATACTCCATGAGTGTCAGGACAATCCAGGCTTCCCTGCTCTGGGGCAGATAGTTCTGGACACTTGATGGCTGGAGAATCAAATCAAGAATGTCACAATCTCCAAATTGATTTGGAAGCCCTGTTTTGCACCAAATTTATTCATTCACATTTTCAGCAAATATTAACTACTTATTGAGCTCCCGCTGTGTCAGGTGTTTTGCTAGGTAGCAGGCATTTCACAATGAGCACAGCAGGTCATGAAGTACAAAGGGCAGGGGGAGGGACGGTGGGCTTGCCGAGAGGAGTATAGGAAGAAGTCACAACAACAAAGAAGTCAAGGATTTAGGCAGTCATCCTCAAGAATTCACAACTTCATCCTCTTCTCTCTACGCCTGCTGCTTTAGAGACCTCATAGCCTCCCCCCAGCTCTCACTGTCCTATCTGTATAAATGCAGTCCAGGTTTTCACTTCTGTCCTTCCTCCTGCCTGAGACTACTTCCAGTTAGATATCCTGCTGTCTCCACAAATTCAACACGTCTAAACCTGCAATGATCATCTTGGGTCCTAAACGACTGTTTCTTCCATTTGGATCCCCAGGCTTTTTTTTTTTTTTTTTTAAACCACAGTTTCATAGCACAGGAAAGCTCAAAACCTCCTGGTGAAGCTCGATTAGTTCCTGGGAAGTCCCTGAACTGACCTTGTGTGTTCTTGCCTCTGGTTCTTGGCTCGCACTGCCCTAAATTTCTTTCAATTTTTACTGAATAAAATCCCACCCATCCTCTAGGATCCAAATGAACACAGCCTCTCTAACGCCTCTGCTGATCACTGCAACCTGAAGTCTTCTCCTCTGAGCGCATCAGTTTTTTCTTTGAACTCATATGCTGTCATATCACATGTCATCTCTTCCCTCTTCTCCTGGATAGAAAGCTCCTAAAACCCAAGAACCGTAAATCTTTGTGTCTCCCACAATTCACACTGCAGGATGTCAAGAGGTGGTGCTCAACCACCTTATGCCAAATGGATGAGCAAATGAATTTTTAATTTACTATTTCCCTCAAAAACTGTTTTGATAAGTTATTGCAGTTACTTGTTTCTCTTAGGATCATGTCTTTCTCCCCACGAAGGTCTCTGACATGACTGTTATTTATCAACAAATATTGGATTATTGACAAACTGAGGGACTATTCTTTCTTTAAATCCAAGACTATCTGAAAGCAATGCCTTGATCAGATAAGGCTCATTTTGCTTAGCTATTTTGCTTTTTAAAAAAAATCTCTTGAAGTCCTATGTAGTGCCTCATGGAAAAGTGATGTATTGGCTTTTACATATTGGCCCATGTGCTTTTTGGTGGCAGGCTATTCACTGAAGGATTGTGGCTCCTTACTGTGTGAATCCATTCAAATAGCCAAAGTAACATACTGAATTTTGGTTTAGAACTCTCAAATTTTTGAGTAATTAATAAATCCATGCCTGGCACATCAATTCCATTTATCAAACATTTATTAAACATATCTATTGGTGTAAGTCATAGACATTAAATCATTTATCAACATTTTCACTAAAATAACTTTTTCAATATCTCCAAGAATTTTATATTTAAACCCAAGAAAATACATAATGTCAATTGCATGAGAGCAGGGACCTTGTCAGCTCTTTTCAACACTGTATCCCAGGCAACAGTGCCTGGCACAAAGTAGGGGGTCCAAAAATATTTGTCAAGTGAACGAATAAGTTAGCACAATTTAATTTGGACACATTCTAACAAGTATTTTTACATGGTGTGAAAAGAAACAAGAGGAGTTACTATTTTAAAAAATTGATTTAAGTGACCCCTCGTATACAAAGAGAATTACTACAGCATTAAATCTACTTGGAGGATATTGCTTTGGTCTCAGTCTTGTCAGTCTTTTTCTGACAAGGTTATAGATATGGCCTTTTGTAGCTAGGAAAGTCTCTAATCCTTCTTCTGTAAACATGAACCTTGTTGAATCTAAGGACGAACTTGTGTAAGGAAGCATGTTTTCCTGTCTGAGGGGCAGCTTTGGTGAGGTTCATGGAAGCCTAACCAGAACGGGCAAGTGGTGGGCACTCAGCAAACACGGGCTGAATTAAATTTGTGGAGTTGTCAAGGAAGTTGTTGGAGTGAAGGGGCCTAGTGCAGATGTAGAGGAAGAGATTTTTACTAAGGAATGACCTCTGTGGGTGACTTTAAAGAGTAGTCATATTCTTGAGCCTACTCTAAAACTTTACCAAAACCTGAGTCATTACAAGAAGAATAGAAAATGGATAAGGGTTGCTTTTATCACCATACTTAATGCTCTATATTTGTGGACTTAAAGGCAGTGCTGCCTACTGGAAAGGTCTTCATTGATATTTTTCTGTAATCCATGAAGTAGCTGTACATGATTGCCTGTGACTTCATGAATTATTGGCATCACTGGCACTCTATTATTATCTTATGACATATTTAGTTAATTCTCTGTTTCTTTGTATTATCTCTTTTTACTTGAGTTGGATACAGTTTTGTCAAGAATTTTTTGCAAAGAAGATATATTATAAATAATAAATTTAATTGAGTTGGCTGTTCTAAACTCAAATTTTTAAAATAAAGGCTAGGAATCTTCATGGAGTCAGAGGAATGCTGGGGGAGTGGAGAAATAAAACAGATGTGAGCGAGCCAGGCCAGAGCTTAGAGGGCACCAGTTTGCTATATTTTAGAACTTGGATGAGCAAGGATGTGGCAGAAGGGCAGAGCTAGGATTGGGATTTGAAACCAGGACCCATCCCTCCCCATCAAGGTGAGGTTAGTCATTACGAGTTGGGTCCAGCAGCCAAACATGGTCTCCAGAGGGCCAATGACAAAGTGATTGGGAAAACAGTCATCTGTGTCAGGATAGTGGCTCAACAGGTGGTGACATGGGGGACACAGAAACCGGATATAAGCAATTCAGCACTGCTTAGGTTCAGGGAAAGGAATTCAGGTCCTGGGGTGGGGCAAAGGCTGGGAGGAGACTGGAAAATACAGGCAGAGCTCAGGTCCTAGAGAGACCAGGAAACTGGCTTTCTAACTAAAAGGGAAATATCTGTGGACCTACTCAAAAAATGGAACCTCACATTGTGCTGTGAAGCAGGCGACTCAGCATTGCACCTGCCACACCACCCCTCCTTACTTGGTGGCCCTCAAGCCTCTGTGATATAGCCCAGGACTCTGAAAAACACTATGTGAAAAATCAAGGTTCAGTGCTGAAGGGTTAAAAATTCATGGACTCAGACATATGGGAAAAGAAGAGGAACTATCTGCCTAAATCTAGAGAATAAATTTAGAGAATGAGGTAGAAACACAGGTACAAAAGCCAGAGCTAATGATCAGGTGCACACAGGGTTGACAATTCCAAAGCCCATAGTTGACTAAAGCTGCTGCCCCTGGTCAAGTTTGGTTCTAGACACTGGGTAGGGCTAGGCCTGAAGGGTGGTGGGCAAATGCCATCTCGTGTGGAGAAAAGGAGGTGGAAAGGAGTGAGGGGAATGAGGGCTTCAGAGATTACAGATTTAGCAACCATGTTGATTGCATATATGATTTAAACTTTAGTGAGATATTTCTTAGGGATTTTTTATTCTTTAGCTTTAAAACAGAATGTGGAAAAACAGAGCTTATGATAAATGCCCATGGAATAAACAAACGAGTGATTGAGAAATAAGTGATGAAGCCTTAATGTTATCAGTCATAAATGTTCTAGATTCCTCCGGTGGCTTGTAGTATATCTTTTTAACAGCAGGTGATAGCATTTTGTCCTTTAGTCTACAGAATTCGTGTCCAGGGAAGAGACCTCAGAGTTGTTGTTGTTGTTTTTTTACATCATTATTGGAGTATAATTGCTTTAAAATGTTGTGTTAGTTTCTGCTGTATACAAAGTGAATAAGCTGTTTGTGTACATATATCCCCATACCCTCTCCCTCTTGCGTCTCCCTCCCACCCTCCCTATCCCACCCCTCTAAGTGGACACAAAGCACCGAGCTGATCTCCCTGTGCTATGCGGCTGCTTCCCACTAGCTATCTATTTTACATTTGGTAGTGTATCTATGTCCATGCCACTCTCTCACCTCATCACAGCTTCCCCTCCCCGCCGTGTCCACAAGTCCCTTCTGTACGTCTGCGGCTTTATTCCTGTCCTGTCCCTCGGTTCATTAGAACCACTTTTTTTTAGATTCCATTTATATGTGTTAGCATACGGAGACCTCAGAGTTGATCTTGCTCACTCCTCTCCTTTTGGAATCGAGAAAATCAAGGGTGTGACATGATTTACATGGTCCATGACTCCACGGAAGAGCAATACAGGTCTTTGGATATTAATCTAGTGCTCATTCCACGAGAAGGAATACGTATTTAGCTCTTTTCACTAATAGATTTCTATCAACATATTGTCTCATTTGATCACTCATTTCGGCAACTAGACAAGAGCAGTGGAAAAGAGTAAATTTACAAGTGACTGACCCGGGATTTAGAAACCTGCCACTGTGTGGCAGTGTAGTGTAGTGTAGTGGTAAAAGCTCTGGCCCTGTAATCAGGCTAGACCTGGGTTTGAATCCTAACTCCTTACTTCCTATCTATTAGATCTTTGCCAGCTATTTATCTTCCATTTCCTCATCTTTAAAACGGGGAGAGTGATAACCATACTGAGGATTGTTGTGTGGATTGAATGCAAAAAATGCATATGAAATAGCTGGTAGTTATTTACACAAGCAATAAAAATTAGCTATTACTGCTGGTATAGTACACAGAACAATAGAACAATGGCAACTTTTTTTTTTTTTTTTTTTTTTTGCGGTACGCGGGCCTCTCACTGTTGTGCCCTCTCCCGTTGCGGAGCACAGGCTCCGGACGCGCAGGCTCAGCGGCCATGGCTCACGGACCCAGCCGCTCCGCGGCATGTGGGATCTTCCCGGACCAGGGCATGAACCCATGTCCCCTGCATCGGCAGGCGGACTCCCAACCACTGAGCCACCAGGGAAGCCCCAATGGCAACTTTTGAAAGTAAACATGAGCTATAAATTAATCAATTCATACACTTCTATTTTAGAGCATACTATATACTAGGTAGGTGTCAGTCAGATGTTTCGGGAGAATCAAAGACAGATAAGGTCTGGCCCTTGCCTTTGAGAATCTACTAATTCATTGTCAATAGGGCTTGAGCTTGAATAAATTTAACCAGTAAATGATAAGCTTCAATTCAACAGATACTTGTCACACACCTACTTTTTTTTTCTGTCTAGTTGCTGCAGGAAATACAAAGGTGAATGCGGCACAGTTCCTGCCCTCAAGGAGCTCATAATCCATATAGAAGTTGAGCAAGGAGAAACATACACAAATAGATAAACTGTGACATCCTTGAGGGGTTGGGTTGAAATCACATCCATCCCTGAGTAAGCTCAGTGTCTGGGGCTTAGTAGTGCTCAGCGAAGGTGGATGTGGGAATGAATGAGTAAGAGTGTAGTAGAAAAATTCTTTATAATGAAGTAAAAGTCCCAGTAACATAGCTGAACTTCATCACTTACTAATAGTGTGAATTTCGACAAGTTACATAATCTCCGAGCCTCTATTTTCTCATCTGTAAAATAGAGACAATACTGCCTGTCCTCATTATTTTAGAATTGTAATAAACATCAAATGTCACAGTGACACTAAAGCACATTATAAAACTATGAAATGTTTAAAGTTATTATTATAAGACTATTCAGAGAAGACTTCCCTGGTGGCACGGTGGTTAAGAATCCACGTGCCAATGTAGGGGACATGGGTTCAAGCCCTGGTCTGGGAAGATCCCACATGCTGCAGAGCAACTAAGCCCATGTGCCACAACTACTGCCTGAGCTCTAGAGCCCGTGAGCCACAACTACTAAAGCCCGTGCACCTAGAGCCCGCGCTCTGCAACAAGAGAAGCCACTGCAATGAGAAGCCCGCACACCACAATGAACAGTAGCCCCCATTCACCATGAATAAAGAATGCCCGTGCGCAGCAATAAAAACCCAATGCAGCAAATAAATAAATAAATATTTTTAAAAAAGAATATTCAGAGAGAGAGAGAGAAAAGCTTTTGGTCTAGATGGTTATGCTTTGTGGAGAAAGCTTCCTTTAGCTTAAGAACAGGTTTACATGAACTCCTGATGATCCTCCATTCTATACTGTTACTTGAGAAGCTGTAAGAGAGGATAGACCCATGGTCCTACCGTCGCACGTTGGTGGGGAATCTGTCCAGTGTCCAGATGGAGTACAGTCCAATCTTTCCGGTCCAGATAAAGAGAATCCCTCATCACAGGTGAACTGACATGTGGTCTTATAACTGGAATCTCCAAGAGGCTGGACACAGGTCTTTGTTCCATTCTGAGGGTTCGGGAGAGGTGCGCAGGTAACGGCTACCGTGGGCATGGCCAAGGAGGAGAGAGGAGGTTGTTTTAGAACACAACAACTTAAATCAGTGTGTGTGTGTGTGTGTGTGTGTGTGTGTGTGTGTGTGTCCTTAACATACCAGGGCAGCGTGGGGCTAGAAATGATTGTTTGAATTTCATGGTGCTTTGTCACCAGGTAGAAGTCTTGTACATGTGAAATAGCAGCAGTTGACAGTGGATTGGTATCCTGAAATGCTCACCCCCAAAGAGCTTTAGAGGTGATTTAAAAGGGAGCTGGTGCTTTGTTGGGAAAGATAGTGATGCAGCTCATGTTAGTTGCTCCTGGACAGGAGAAGGACTGGCTGCTTCCTTGATACCTTCTTCAGAGATAGACCTAATCACCTTGCCATAAAACAATGACAGGTGATTTGAAATAGGGAAATGGAGTAATACTTTTTCCCCTTCCAGAAGTTCCTTCCCCCAACCAAGTGGTGGAAAGAATCTGGGTCCAACGCCTGCCTCTGTTACTTACTAGCAATGTATCTCTGGACAATAAGCTTTCTGAATCTTAGTTGCTTCATCTATGAAATGGGAGATAAAACAATCCTTGCCTTGCAGGGATCCTCAGTTATATAAAATAATAGGTTAACTAAATCATAGGCAAAAATTAAATTTAAAAATATTTTAACAATCACGGGCCTCCCTGGTGGCGCAGTGGTTGAAAGTCCACCTGCCGATGCAGGGGATACGGGTTCGTGCCCCGGTCTGGGAGGATCCCATATGCCGCGGAGCGGCTGGGCCCGTGAGCCATGGCTGCTGAGCCTGCGCATCCGGAGCCTGTGCTCCGCAACGGGAGAGGCCACAACAGTGAGAGGCCCACGTACCGCAAAAAAAAAAAAAAAAAATTTTAACAATCATGACACAAAGTAGGCACATAATGTAACTGGCCATCTGCAGATGCGCTTCCCACCAGTCTCATCCTACAATGACCAGCCCCAGATGACACTACTTGTTCACCTACAAAAAACAGTAAATAAGATCTCATGGTTCTTTGCCACAGCTTATCCATGTGGAGTTTGTGGTGCTGGAGGACTTGATTTGGTTGGAGATCATGCTCTGTGACTTTTGGCAAGTCACTTAACCCCTCTGAGCCTCAATATGTTCACCTTTAAAATGTGGAGAATAGCATTAAATAGCTCTCAGGATTTTTACAAGGCTAAAAAGTGAAAACACTCTGTATGCAAATGTTAATGGCTGCCAAGATATCCCTCAGCCAATTAGTGAAATAAAACTCAGATTAAACATATTGGCATTAAAAAATGAAGGCTAAGAGAACGCATGGTTTAGGGTGTTTCTTCTTCACTGTTTGGCCTGATTGGGTAGTGTATGGCTTTAGACCAGAGACAGTGGTGGAGTGGATGAACATAGGGCCATTTCCACTGATTTGAACTGCTTGAGGTCTTGAGAGCATTTTCTGTTTCTCTTTCTCTCTCTTCCCTTCCTCCCTTCTCCTTTCCAGCTACATTTCACCCCCAACCCCCAATCTCATCCCTTTGTCGAAAGGCCTAGTTATTTTCTGCCACTTGAAAAGTCTTTCTGTATTCAGTGTGGGAGTGGTGGGTAAGGGAGAGTAGGCAAGTCAAGAAGCCTATAAACTGTAAGGACAAATTGGGAGGGTGTTGGTACCATGAGTCCGTTTGCAGCTCTTTTGCGGCCTTGCCTTCTGATAGCTCGGGTGGGGATACAGGGGCAAGGGGGACCTTGGAAAGGGAAATTGAGAACACCCTCTCAAGAGCATTACAACAGCTTGTGAGTGCAAGCTTCGTGGTACCTTCCTGTGCAGACCACATTTGGGTATTTCACTTGATGCTCGCCCAGCAACAAGAGGAGAAAGTTCAGTCAGAGTAAACAAAGAACTAAAAGCGGAAGGGAAGTGGAAGGTCACAGGAAGCCATGGTGAGTGTGAGCCTCCTTGCTGTGAAACACCCACAGGTGGGCCGGTGTGGGGCAATGAACTGCAATCTGTGCCCTGAACAGCCCAGGGTTGTTTGGAAGGGTGCTAAGCATTGTAACACCCCCCTCAGGGACTCCAAGTTCTTCCCCAAAGCTGTGTGGACTTTGTAGCATATCCAGCCTTCAGTGTAGCCCAGGTGACAGCTGAAGAGCCAAGGTCACAAGCCTCACCTTGGTCTCTGCAGACCCAGCTCAGAAGGTGTGCCCATCCCTAGCCCCTGTGGCTTGCCATGCTCTCTTGTGCCTGGGGCTAAAGGACATGTAGTTCTATTGAGTTGGTCAGCCTCTTTGTTCGTTCGTTTGTTCATTCATTCACTCACTGTTGACCTAACTTAACAGTAGTGAGTATGTGTGTGTGCATGTGTGTGCTTGTGTGGGACCTGAAATAGCAAGTGGTTTCCTTTTTATTAAAAACATGTTTCTGCCTGCTTTCACTCATGTTGGAAGTGGGTACGAAGTGAAAAGCAAAGGCAAACAATGCAGAATTGGCTAGTATTTTACCTACCTAATTTTATTATTAAAATTGTATATATATAAAAAATACTAATCATAAAAATACTAATCATATGGAGGAAAAAGTGGGAAAATATTGGAAGAATTCATACAAGAATGGAGAAACATAACCAGTGTCTGTTTTAGGGTTGGGTATTTGGGGGAGGTATTTAAGAGGATTTTTTTGTTTCTCTATTTCCTTATTTTTCTGTAGCTTTTATAAATAAAAATTTTATTGTTTAAAAGCAGTATTGGGCTTCCCTGGAGGCGCAGTGGTTGAGAGTCCGCCTGCCGATGCAGGGGACACGGGTTTGTGCCCTGGTCCGGGAAGATCCCACATGCCGCGGAGCGGCTGGGCCCGTGATCCATGGCCGCTTAGCCTGCGCGTCCAGAGCCTGTGCTCCGCAACGGGAGAGGCCACAACAGTGAGAGTCCCGCGTGCCGCAAAAACAAAACAAAACAAAACAAAAAGCAGTATTTGCCATGAATATAAGTAAATAATTGGATACACTGAGTAGAAAAAGGAATGGGGAGTATAAAAAGCGTACATCTGTCCTTCAGTTCCTAAACACAGATGATTAGAACCAGTTCTATTCCGTACAATAACTGCCTTTACTTTATATCAAGTGTAATGCAGACTAATATGCTTATGCTGAACATATATATACTTTTTTTCTTCTGAGAATCCTGTTGACCTTGCATGTACAGATTAGTTTCTTCCTCTTTTCATCAGTCTTCACTTTATCCTAAGTGGATTTCTCCAGTCTTAACACA
This sequence comes from Mesoplodon mirus, assembly GCF_964341445.2. Classification (NCBI taxonomy): domain Eukaryota; kingdom Metazoa; phylum Chordata; class Mammalia; order Artiodactyla; family Ziphiidae; genus Mesoplodon; species Mesoplodon mirus. Next base: position 171,994,238 of record NC_138978.1, on the reverse strand, counting down.
GCTCTTGGAGGATGTTTGCAGCCAGGCACCTGTAAATTCTGCCCCTCCCATTCCACTATTAAACCCGGGAGTTAGCCCCCATTCCACCATTGACTCCGTGGTTCCTAGGAGCAAAGTGCCAGATCAGTCTTGGAACAACCATCTTGAGGCTAGTTCTTCCCTCTGGCCTTCTTTCCAGATACTGTCTTGAGCCAAGTGAGAACAGTCCACCTGGTTCATGATAGGAGCCTTCATGCCCTGGGAAAGGCCCCAGGACAGAGCTGGCACCAGGCCACCACCATACCCCCCTGCCACCTTCCTGTTGCCAGACATCCTGTCGCTTGTGGTACCTGCCTAGCCCCTGAAGGCATTTGCATTTTGGATCCCTGGGTTACGTGATGACAGTGTTTATTCATTTTCCAGTCCATTTCAAGTTTCTGTCCCCTAGACAGTTACCACCTTTAAAATACAGCTTTGTAAAATAAGCCTACAGTTTATTTCCAAGACACTGGAAAGAATTCATTTTACCTTGGCATTCTGGAAAAGGAGCATTCCAGTTCCCCGTATCCAAGCATTGCAGCACACTTGCTCCCACCAGGAGAAAGCCTTCATCACAGGTGAAGCTGCAGGTCGACTGGTACCTAAAGGCGCCAAAGGGATGGGAGCAGTTCACCTGGGCCTTGTTTGAGGCTGGCAGATACTGGCACTGCAGCGCTAAGGAGTGAGGAAGTGAGAAAGTAAGGGAGTGAGGAAAGTAATAAACAAGTACTCATTGATTTCCACCCCTTAACTCTTTCTAGTGCCAACAGGAGGGATTTCTGAATTGGGCACGTTTAACCTGGAGGACGAGAAAAGTGTCATGTAATCCCAATGCCAAATGAAGGACTTTATGAGGAAATGTTGAGCCATCATTAAGCATTTGGCAATATGTATTCATAGTTTTAAAAATATCGCACTTTTGGACCCAAGAATCTATGCTCAGTATGTAACAAGATGCATATCAAACATCAGTTCAGAGAATTTTGATCATGATATTATTTGTGAGAGGAAAATATTGAAAATGAACATAAATGCCACTAATTAGAGGCCAAAAATTAACTATCGTGGATCCACGAAGGGAATGTGATATATTTCACCTTGGAAAGATATGGGAGGTGTCTCAATGCACAACGTCAAGTGAAAAAGCAGGATAAACATTATATACACACCATGATCTCAATCATATAATGCAGATGGCCACAAAGGGAGAGAACACATGTATTCTATATATATTAAGTCTTTTCTCATCTTTAAAAGGGGAGCAATGGTTTTAACTACCTCATGGAGTTCGACTGACATGCTCAGTAAATATTATCTATTATTGTTATTACTAATAGTAGTAGCGGCAGCAGAAGTGGTAGCAATAGTCGTAAAATCATTACAGCTATGCATCAGATGCAGACCGTGAACGTCAGAGTGGGAGACGCTAGGAAGGCCTACCAGGGGAGTTACTGAAACCACATATCTAGGTGCTTAAGAGAATGGTCAATTCTCTCTTCTGGATGATTAGACATTGACCTGACTGGAGACAAGAATGTCTCCAGTGACCCCTTACGACCCTCTCCTTTTAAGCATGTCAGAGGGCTCTCTGTGTCTTTGTCTCTCAGACAGTACATTCCCCGTACATCCCATTCCCCTCGCTAAGCCTCACCATCATGTTGTATGATGATCTATTCCTCTACTGCCTCACTTGTTTTTTCCAATGTTTTAACTGTAGTAAAATACACATAGCATAGCCTAAAACTTATCTTTTACCACTTAACCATTTCTAAGTGTACATTGCAGTGGGATTAAGTACATTCATATTTTTGTGCAACTATCACCACCATCCATCTTCAGAACATTTAACAGCAACTACCTATTCCTCCTCTAGGCCCCAGCAACAACCATTCCACTTTCTGTCTCAGTGATTCTGACTTCTCTAAGTACCTCCTGTATGTGGAATCATTCAGTACTTGTCTTTTTGTGATTGGCTTACTATACTCAGCATAATGTCCTTGAGATTCATCCATGTTGTAGCATATGTCAGAATTTCCTTCCTTTTTAAGGCCGAATAATACTCCATTGTATGTATGGATATACCACATTTTTCTTATCCATTCGTCTATCATGGACACTTGGGTTGCTTCCACATTTTGACTGTTATGAAAAATGCTGCTATGAACGTGGGCGTATCCATCTCTCTTCAAGGCCCTACTTTCAAACCACTGCCTCATTTTAAAATCAAGTATACTTAGACCCAAGGGTTCACATAAATTGCTTGGGATCTCACATGAAGTACCAATATTTTCATTTCTGGGACATAAATTCTGTGTGGGGTACCTCTTGTAAAAAAAAATAATCTTTGTGACTTCCCCATGCCTCAGTTCTTCAAGAACAAAATATTGAGAACATGAACTGTTAAAGGAGATCACTTTGTAAAATCAGATCAGAGACATATGATTTACAAGGTAATGTTATGATCATTATTTTACCTACATTTGTAAAGCTCATAGCAGTTTTTTTTTAAATAAGTTTATTTATTTTATTTTATTTATTTTTGGCTGCGTTGGGCCTTCGTTGCTGTGCACAGGCTTTCTCTAGTTGCAACGAGCGGGGGCTACTCTTTGTTGTGGAGCACAGGCTCTAGGCGCCCAGGCTTCAGTAGTTGTGGTGCGCAGGCTCAGTAGTTGTGGCTCACAGACTTAGTTACTCTGTGGCATGTGAGATCTTCCAGGACCAGAAATGGAACCTGTGCCCTGCATTGGCAGATGGACTCTTAACCACTGTGCCACGAGGGAAGTCCCTCGTAGCATTTTCAAGCTTGCATTTACACATATTAATCCACAACCACTAGTGAGGTGGGTAACGGAGATAACAGTACTCTTATTTTGCAGGTGACACTGAGTTTCAGAGAGACCAAAAGCTTGTTGCCAGGAAATGACAGAACTGGACTAAATGTCTTGTCATTACCCTTCCACTGTTCCATGCTGTTCCTCATGCATAATTCTTTCCTCCCAGCCCCCCCACCCCCTTCATGCCAACTCACGACATCCATGTCAGTTCATGCAGCCCTCGCCTTGCGTTTCAGGATACTGTAATGAACACATGCCTAAGACTGCCCTCACTCACCACTTCATCCCGAGTGCCCACACAAAGGGCCTGGCACATAACAGAGTCTTAGTGAATGTTTGAATAATAAATGAATGATAGAGCTAAATGCACATGCTGATGCCTTTCATAAGCTGAGAGGCAGGGAAGCAACGTTATGCTATCACAGTACCTTGACAGACTGGGGCTGGCGCTGTCCACTGTCCCAGATCAGCACATCGAACTGTGTCAGCTCCTCTCAGTGTGAAACCCTTAGCACAGTGAAAGCTACAGTTGCTGTTGTACTGAAACACTCTCGAAGACAGGGAGCAATCCATGCTTCCGTGGACAGGACTCTCCAGAGGCTCACAGGCAATGGCTAAATGGAAAAAGTGATTGTCTGATACTGGGCAGTAGAAAGGCTCAATTCTTTCTCAGAAGAGCCCCTTGAGAGATGCCCCATCTTTTCGACCCACACTGTCAGTATATGCAGAACCCTAAATCCTCCTTTGTCGAAAAGAGGTATGTGCCGGGTACACCTTGCCATGTCCCTCTTTACCTGGATCACTCACCTGCCCTTCAAGTCTCAGCTTAGACTTCACTTTCCTTAAGAAGCCTTCCCTGCCCACCCCAGCTCGGGCTAGAAGCTCTTCCAGTGTGCTCCCTGTTCTTGAGCTGTTCATGCATTATTGTAATTCTGCCCCTTAGACCACAGTCTCCTTGAGGCTGGTGTCATTCATCCAGAGCTGTATTCCCAGAGCCTGGCAGTGTTTTGGGCATTGAAGGTGCTCTTTAAATATTTACTGGCAATATCTGTGAAATTGGATCTGGAAGGAGGAGATATAGAGCAGGCTGGACTTTTAAGGAAAAGGCTGGAACAACATAGCTTATTGTTGGCACTCTAATACCGAGCACTATTAAATGATCCTGAAAGAGCCTTGTCTCTTGAACACAGGATGTCATCCTAATCAGACTGCAATTGCCAAGTGAGTGCAGCCCAAGGTCAGTTCCTGAGCACAATTAAGCCCCGAGTGACCTCAGTTCTGATAAAGACTGGCTTCCTCCTGCTCTTCCTTGACAAAGCATTTCATCTCCAGGATACTCCTGGAGTTTATCAGAGTATAAAGACTACCTGTACACTGTGACCTTAGACCTCTCTTTTTTACAGAATCAGGGCATTTAAGCCCCTCTAGTGTTTCTTTCTTACTTGGCAGATGAGAAAAGTGAGGTTCAGAAATTTTAAGTGACATCCCTAAGGTCTTACATGTAGAGAGTAGTAGAGCTGGGTTTATAATCCAGGTCTCCCGGGAATTCCCTAACCCAACATTTAATTTCCCCCATCCTAGTCCCCATTTTTGCTTTAGAAGATGAAGGTGTGAGGCAATTACACAGCATTCAGTTTTGTGGTATTAGCTAACTGCCTAGAATTGTGTCACACCCTCTTTTTCAATGCAGTGTTCCTTTGATCCTTTGTCAAAGGCTACCACTGAGGGCTATGATGAGCAATCTCTCTCTGTGTCCTAATAGCCACTGTTCTGACTCCATCTGAAGTGTAGGAAGGACACTGACCCACAGCTTCTATACACCAATGAGGCAGGGAGGGAAAAAAGAGGCAGAGACAAAGGCTCTCTGCGAGGTACGTTATACAAGCTATTTAATTGTATACTTTTTATATATTTCATTGAAGCTCCTTGCAATTCGTAGCTCATTTCATGGAGGAGAAAACCATGCCTCCCGGATGCTGAACAACCTGTTTCAGTGCCAGAGCCTGGAGGAGGTCACCCTGATGTTAAGAGCCCTTGATCTTTCCACTGTGCTGTGACTCCTTCCCGGTGCACTGGGGGCTGCTAATGAAAAATCCTACCCTCGAAGGCTGGCAAGGGTGCAGTCCCCCAGCCAGGGCCAGTGCAGCAGAGTGTGTCCCAGCCTCTCACTCGATGGTCAGGTTCACATTCAAATTTGTAGCTGGAGCCATTGCAAAGGCAGTGAGGGGATGGACACAGTCCAGGGTTCCTTTGCTAGGGGCTTCCGGGAGCTGACACTGCGTAGCTGGAGAGAGCAACCAAGGACAGAGAGAAAGGTACTGAGGAAGGAGAAAAACCATGCCCACAGCTAGAGAGCAATGGTGAATCCACCTCTGGAAATCCACGTGGCGCTAGGAATCTGTAAGGTTCAGGAGACCCTAGTGATGTTTGTCCAGACTTGTATGTAGTACCAGGCTTCAGGGGGACCTAAATCTCTTTAAAATAAAAGACTCCTTCAAGCTTTTTCTAATGTCCTTTATTCCCTTTACTGCTATAAACCTGTCCTGGTAGGTCTTCTAGTGTCTACTTACAGATGTAGATGCTACCCTTTCCCTCTTACGTGAAATTTATGAATGAGGTCGTTCTGAAATTGCTTGAGGACAGTGAGTTTTGGGGAAAGGAGGACTTTTAAATGTTGTTTTAAATAAGTAGTAAAATCAGCATCTTTTTTTTTTTTCTAGAGCCTGACACTCTTTTCCTATCCCAGATGAACACAATCTAGCTGAGTGGTAGGTAAAAGGAGAGTCAAGTTGTGGTGATTCAGGCCAGTTTCTCCATAAGCTAGTCAGTTTCATCTGTGCTCCCATCAAGAACCAGGTGCAGTGGACATTATACATCCCCAACTGCCTGAAACTCACCTTGACACACTGGAGCTGGGGCTGTCCACACCCCCGAGGCTGTGCACTGCACCACCTTTGGCCCAACTAATGCAAATCCCTCTTCGCAGCTGAAGCTGCAGCTGGACTGGTGCTGGAATGCTTTTGCAGAGTGGAAACAGGTCATGCTTCCTTGCTCAGGAGACTTCAGGGGTGGGCACTGGACAGCTAGAAACAACCACAGAACAATGGCATGAGACCTTAGATTATGCCTAGCACCTTGGAAGCCTTGAGATGCCGCAACAGCTGTCTGCATCTTCCCAAAGTGTCAGGCAGGTGATGAACTTTGGTGGTTAAATGGTACTTTCAATAGCTGTTTGGAAAGATCCAAGCATCCTTTTGTTGTTTACTTTTTAAAGAAGCAAGGTAAAATTATCAAATTAATAATACCAACCCCTAAATCATTATGGTACTCTGTTCACTTTGCAATTAATGAAGGGAGAAGGACCCTTTTGTATTGCTTTTGCCTGAGAATCAAGAGCTAAACTGACTACCTCACTCCACAGATACAAAATCATGAAAGTTAAAATTAGTGTTACTCGGGTTGACGGGTAATAGTCATCAGCAGAATTTCCCATCTAATGTAGATCCTCATCATTTCCCTTGTCTTTGAAATGGGGGAAGCTTGTTCTCCCCTCTGAAATTCTAGTTGTGAGTGAAGATGGGAAGCACTGGGTCTACGTACCTACACACTGTGGGGGCGTATTCGTCCAGATTCCAGAAGCCAAACATTCCAGCTCACTGGGTCCATTCAGTGTGTACCCTTCAGCGCAGTGGAAGCTGCACTGTGTGTTGAAAGGGAAGTTTCCCAGAGGGTGACTGCAGTTCATGAGCATGTGCTGAGGGAGGTCAAATTCGCTGCACTCTGTGACTGTGGGGATGAAATATTGATTTCTTTCTTTGCGGGTGGAAAGACAATGTCAAGTTTGCTAAAAACTGAGCTGTTTGTATAACCCACCCAAACCAATCTCCCTGGACTTCTAACCCAACCTGTTCATCTTTAGCTTTGTATTGGTTGCATCTTGGGAAATAATCATTCTTTCACTGGTTTTTATTCCCAACAAGCAAAATTAGCCTGAAAGAGTTCTCTTTGTTTTACTGCCTTTTCATTTCCCTTTTACCTTTGGAGATTTGGGGAGGAAATGCTCTCTCTAAGAATAAAGTGTTTTAACCCTGAGTGTGTGTCTCTGACAACTCGAGTGAGGCAGACTGACAGATGGTAGAGAGAGGCCCTGGGACTAGCCTTTACTCACGGGAGCAACTCCAACATGATTTTCTTCCTGGCATCGCCTCTAGCACAAGACCAATGACCACGATACTCTCAACAAAATAGTGGCCTCACCATATTCACATTCTGGTCCATAGAATCCAGAGTAACAGGAGCAGGTGTAGTTTCCGATGGTCTCAATGCACTCTCCTTGCTTGCTGCAGGACATATCCTGGCAGGAGGCTGCATGGGTACAGAAGGGTCAGAATCATGGGCATTCCAAGGAGGTGTGAAGAAAAGCTGGACTCATTCCAAGTCACAGACTTAGTCCCACTTGGGTAAGCTTGATCTAGCCAGACAACAGAAAAACCACAGCACCCCCTGGAGAGCCAGCTTGTTTCTGTGAAGGACACTGTCGGAGCCTGCTGGAGCATTCCCTGGCTTCTATTTTAGGCTGCGTTTAGTGTTGCCTGAAGAGGGGTTGCCATGTGTGAACACAGAGGGACAAATGGAGCCACCAATACATGTGTAGACAGTGAAACTCCTCTGTGTGGTACGAAATAGTTGTGGCTTTTAACTAAGAGCGTTCATAGAGTTGTATTTTTATGGAAACTCCTATGACAAATATCACAGCATGGAGGTTAGGAACCAGGGGTGGCCGGGGTCCTGCATACATAGTCAGAATCCGTGCTCCACTCCCTAATATTATGTGACCTCAGGCAAGTTACTTCTTTGAGCCCAACCTGCCCACTGTTAGGGCCAGATTTCTTCCATCTTTGGTCTAAGTCTATGCCCGACACCACGTGGCGGAGGTGGCTGAATGAGCAGCTGAATGAGATGTTTAAGACCTACTCATGGTCAAGGACAAATGACCTTATGGGGAACTGTGTCACAAGTCTAAATATGCCAGATTTAGATGGTACAGAGATGACTGGCCTGCCAGGCCCTCCTCACTAAGTCTATGCCACTTGGGTGACAGCACAGAGGAGGGGCAGAGTTTCTTTCCTGTAAGAGACTTGTTGAGGGTGTATGTACTGTGCCCTTGGTGGTAGATTAGTATTAGAATTGATACCATGAAAGCACTGAGAGTGTTGTTATTGATGAGGTCACAGCTGGGAGCAAGGTCTGTGGCTGGACTCTTTTCTGGTGGTGTTACCTAAGCCCAGCCAACCATGGGTCTACATTGGGGTCTGTCACAAGAGGAAATCCATATGTCACAGAGCGGGTTGTGCTATTTGGTCTCTATATTCCCTCTTCACCCTGAGATGCTGTAGCTCTATAAGCCATGCAGTGTTCTACAGCAGGAAGTTCTGATGGCAGCCAGTGAGTTTGGTGAAGCTGCACTGAACCACTGGGAAGGGTTCCAGGTAAAGAGAAGATGCAGGAAGCAACAGGAGCTTCTAAATAGAAGTTTGGTCCATGTCTTCCACCCTATTCACCTTGACCCACCAGTGCCTTATAGTAATACCTGCCTGCCCTATGCTCTTGGAGCATAAACATTTTGTTCTGACTGTAGCTTCCTCAGGATCTCAGATCTCTAGGAATGGAAAAACAGCCAATGTTCTGTATTCTATTCCATTTCAGGGTTTCCAGGCAGGTTAATTACTTATCTATTTCTTGGATCTCCAGGAAAGAACATAATGGTGATTCAATGAATCAATCTTTTTTTTTTCCTTGACACCTTGTTCTGAGGTCTACGAAATCCTGACATTTAGGGAATTATTCCAGCCTAGTTTTTTTGTTGCAGTGCAGTGTACCTATCTATTTCTCATCTATCTCCCACAGAGAACTGATGGTTCCCTACATTCTTTACATCTTGGACGGCAAAATGGCAATCCATGCCTAGAGTATTGTATTAGTGGAGGTGGAAGCCAACTGTGTTAGGGTGAAATTGTACCAATTAGTGATGCCTGCCATTGTTGCAGCCTAGAGGGGTGGCCTTGTTCATTATCATTCATGCCAGTAATTTGCAATCTCTTTTCTTCCTTGCAAGCTTTATTGAGGAAGACTATCTTGCAGATATGGAGGCTGAAGTTTGAGTGGGGAGGGGAAGCAGTGGCCTATTGGAACCTCTCGTGGCAGCCAAGATAATCTGATCAGGACAGTTGTAGGGAGGCACAGCCCAGGAAGGGTAGGGAGCTGACTAAGAGAGCAGTAGGATGAGCTAACACTCTGGTAATGTCTGTCCTGGCCTATAAAGAACAGGTCATTATTTTATTTATTAAATATGATAATAAGTTATTTGTAAAACGAGATCTGACTACATGACAATGTGTGTATGGATATGTTTCCCCTCAGCTAGGAGGCTGTATGAGGAGAGGGAGAAAGTACAGGGAATACACTATACTCTGTATTCTGTTCCATTATTGTTGAGGGCTTCTGAGGGGAGGTGTTTATAATCTAACAAATTTAGAACATATATAGCAGAGTGTGGCATCTGTAAGATGATTTATTGAAGAAGAAGCTTCAGAGTATTCAGGACTCCCTTGTCCAGGGCAGTCCATACTCTCCCTAGCTACAGTGTTTGTATGCTACCCAGGGCAAGGTGGGCTCCTCTGAATGGGAAGCCACATCAGAAAGATGGAATCAGTTCTGGCACGAGGCGCCTGACCACAGGAAGACCAAGCTTTCACGCAGGTCTGCTTACTCTGGAATCTGGAGAGTGGAGAATCAAATATACTCACAGGATCTCACCTTCAGTTACCTCTTCCCTTTCCTCACCCCTCATCCCCTACCGAAGTCCAATGGACCTGGAGATATGTTGCTGTTGAAGGGAATCTGTAAAGCACTGTCATCCTTGGTCATGTTCTCAAATTGCCTCCTGAGAATGTTGAGCAAAGAGTGTGGTTGCATATGTGGCTAAAAATACCACCTTCGGAGTAAACATGAGTTTGAAACTGGCTCCATCATCAAGGAACTTAGAATCTTGGGCAGGTTCTTGAATAGCTCTGAACCTTTCCCTCATCAGCAAAATGAGGGCAGTAGAAGGAGCTGATTGATGAGGTTCTCATGAGGACTAAATGCAACTAATACTAAATAGACTAACGACACATGAACTAATAGTAATGCCTGGAACATACTGATGGTTCGATAGGTATTCGTTACAACTGTATCTCCTAGAGGCAAGGCCAAGTTCCCTCTCAACTTACACAGTCTCTTATTCTAGGGCACAGTGGTACAAAAAAGCTCTGGACATAAATTTTAGGAGACAAATCTCCTGAGCATCTATTTCATCAATTATAAATTAGAAGGGTGGACCAGATGATATTAAAATTTCCTTCTGGCTTCAAAAGGCCAGTTTTCTCTAACCCTGAACTTCAAGGTGCTCAATAATGCTGACTGATTGACAGTTTACTCTTTGTTTTCATGTCCCTGACTTTGAGACTCAAGGTTATTGACTCGGGGGCTATATTAACGAACCAGGGAAGGCATTTTTTATAAACAGTCAGATTTCAGAGCAGAGAAGGCCCTACCTGTATAGCACAGTGCCCGCTTTTTTTTCCCGCAGGGCTCATCATTCCACTTGCCGGGGGCTGACAAACTCTTGATGTAGATCTCCACGCAGTCCTGGTTGTTCTTCTTGTTGTTGGGCTCGTTGTCAGCCCAGTTCTCAGCCTCCTTGGTGAGAGTCTTTTTGGTTCCCACCCAGGTCCATTGATTGTTGATCTTTCGGATCCCAATCCAGTAGTAAGAACTGTAGTAAGGTATGGCCTCATTGAGGTAAGCAATCTCATTTTTATTCTGGATAGCTACTAAATCCGTGTAGTACTTCTGGCAGAACGCCCGGGAATAATTCCATGAATATGATTTGTTGCTGTAGTGATAGGTCCACGCTGCCACTTCTTTCTGGTTAATTAGTTCTAAGTAAAGGAAAGTGTGGGTCAGGTTAGCACCCCTAATGAGAAGGAGATTGTGAGCATAAGTACACTTCTGTGTAGTCAGATGAGTTTGACTAGAAGACAAATACCAAAAACATGACCTTTTTATGTCTCATCTAGTTGTTTTAAGGAAAAAGAGTGGTTTCCATCTTTTACTTGAAAGTATACATTAAGTCGGAATAAGAAAATGTCCTCTTCTGAGGATCCTTGGTATTCAAGAGCTGGAATCATAAGATACCAGAGTTGGAAGGGACCGTAGAGGTCATCTAATCTTCTCCTTTTATAAATGGAGGAGACATTACATAATTTGCCCAAGCCAAAAGTAAATGACATGTAAAATGTCTCAATGGCTGCCTCATATCTCCAGGTGCTACCTCTTCACAGGGAAAGTAAGATGCTTTATGATCTGGCACCTACCTGCTGGTCCAGCCTCATCACCCACCATATTTACTTTTTTAGCAAAACGTTAAGTCCCACTTCCATGCCTTTGCACGTGCTCTTGCTGCTCTTCTGGCTGCCCTGCCCACTTTGGCGTGGTAACTTTCCTCCCTTACTTTCCTGACTTCTCCAGGTGGGCTTGGTATTCAGCTCCCACTGCACCCTTCTCTGTCTCCATCTCCCTTACTGCCAGGTATTGCAGCATCTGTCTATATGACATGGGTCGCAAGTGCTAGATTTTGAATCCTGATGGTGGTCTCCTTTTACCTCTGGATTCTTAACACCAAGCACAGAGCCTGGCACTTAACAGGCATTCGCTGCATACTTGTTGGGTGAAACACAACAGGTTTGTGGCAGAGGCTCATTGTCCCTCCCGGTTTGCAATCTTACACTCATCCCACTGCTCTGGGCTGTTTCCCTTTGATAAATTACTCTACTTCCTCCATCTCTGCTTACTCACTTGTTAAAATAGGGCTTAAAACAGGCCTTTTAAAGAGATGTTTGTGAACTCAAGTGAAATAAAGAATGTGCCCCTTAAAGGTATAAAGGGCACTATGGTGCGAGGTATTGTTATCCTAGCAGGTGGGATCTCACCCCAGCCAGAAGAGGCCAGTTCCCATGTGAAGAGGTGTACAATGTAAGCAATCAAACCTGGAAATGGCTCTATTTCCTGTTTATAAAGTCTCGTTCCTATTCAACCTTCTTCTTTGCTGCCCACAAGAGGGTCGTTTCCGTTGGTCCCTCCCTCACAGGCACCTCTGTGGCATTTTTTTTGCCTGAAGACTTTATTCTGATGTCACCAGGGCTGCATACTGGCTTGCATGGACTCTAGGCAGTTTTGCCTTTGGAGTTCCCTTCCTCAATAATAAAATATTAAACACTGTATTTTATAACTGCATTGGTATAAAGATGAACATATTAGTATTATACACTAAAACATTGGGGGGGGGCCTAGAAGGAAATGATTTTTAAAGAAATTAAGGCATTTTTATGGGTCCCTAAACGTAACGTGGGCCTGTGTCTATTGAGTCTAATGGATACGTTGGCCCTGGGTATATCTGTTTACGTTCTTCCTGAAGCCTTTTCTACCAATAGGATGGTGTCGGGTACATTTTTCCTCCAGGAATCTGGGCTTGAACTGTTTTCTAATACCTCATAACAACTGGCTGCCATCCTTAACTTCTCCCACTTGAAGTTACCCTAACCACTGAGGGCCAGGTGAAGGGTTAGCATAAACTTTACCAGAGATCAGGGCACTGAAGCAAAAGAGTTGGGTGGTTCTGAAGACCACTCTCTGAAATCTCCAGTTCCAGATGGCTTTTAGGCAGCTGGCCTGTAATAAGAAAAGAAAACTTCCTTTTAGTATCCATGTGCAATCACTGTGGCCAAAAACTTCTAGTTAATAACCATGGTATTGAGTTACAATCCTGCCTGTTTCCATTAGTGGGTGGCTCAAGCCTTCTGCTCCCTTTTTATTTCTCACTGCTCTGCTTGAGTCCTACCCCAGTTGGACACTGCATCAAGGCTCAGGACAAAATTCATTTCTACATTCATTCCACAAATATTTATTGAGTAACTACTTTGTGCCACTAGTATTTGCTTTTCTGACATAGTTTGTAATATTTATGTAAATAAACACTGTCATTATTATTATGCAATAATCTCCCTTTAAGAACTGGTATGCCATACCCAAGAGTACTAAGAAGTCACACAGAAACTCCATGATCCATACGGTTGTCTGACCTATACTTGGATGTACAGAGCATCAACTAATTGTGCTGTGCTATGTCGTCTATCCTGTATTATCGACCTATGTTTTCTTTTCTTGCTTTATCATTTCAGCATATATCTATAATATTATCCAATGCTTAATGTATACATGTATATATACATATATATTTAATTTTATTAATATATGAATAATAAACTTATTCCCCTTGGATCTATAGCAAGTATGATTTCTCATGAGCTCCCTTCTGTTGGGATTTCATCAAATCTATTAACATTTTTAAAGTGTTTTTAGACAAATAAGTTCTGTAAATGTTCATCCAACACCCTCATGTTACACATGAAAATACTGAAGGTTGAAGAGTCTAAAGTAACATTCAAAAGGACAGAAGCAGAGCCTGACTTTGAAACAAGAGCTTTTTCCACTTTACTTTTTTACTTTTGTAAACCTCCAGGCTTTCAAATCCATGCTGCGTTGTTGTCAATGAGAGAATATGTGACATGACCAAGCCTAGCTGCCGCATCTGTACTCATCCAGAGCTACCCCAATATAACCACCAACATAAAAATTGTGCGTTTGCTTTGCAACTGAAGTTTTATTGCTCTTCCGGCCAGATTGCTACTCCAAACCCTTCCCATATAGAAATTCTCAATTGCCACAGCTGGGCTCCAGAGATGGATGATGTAGGCTGTATGGGGAGGGTGGGTGGTGGTAGTGTGTGTGTGCACGTGCACAGTGCATATACACTGTTGACTACAGCCAGACCAGACAGTGAGGTGGATACAACACAGATCAGTGCAAGTCTCCCAGATAGTGGGGTTATCTTTGTATAAGAAGCCTGGCACTTTTCCATCTAGGAGTTTCTGAATATTGGCTTTAATAAGCAGGCACATTTTGTGTTCTTATGAACTAGGACACTGATCAACTGGCCTCTGCAGTTGAGGCCTCTGGCCTCAAACACTGGGAGTATCATAATGTTACGATTTATAGTGCTGTTTATTTGCACAGGAAGTATGGTGATAATCCCTTAGTGGAAACTTAATCCCATGGAGTTCTCTGTGGATTGTATTATATCACCAGCTATTATTAGTACCATATTTCTATTCAGTACCCAAAGAGTACCATGCCAGGTTCTACAGCAGAAATCTTTAAACCAGAATGAGCCTGGCTTCCCAAGGGGTACACAGACAAGGAGGATTTAAGTAAATCTGTGTTCAGGTTCTCAACTCCAACATGTGCAGTTTCCTAAAACCAATCTGCCTACAAATGTGTCCTTCTCCCATTTTATAAAAGAAATCATACCTTTTATAACTTGACTCTTATTTATCATTAGGCCTTGCCTCTGTATGTGAAAAACATCAGTGGGTGTGCCAAACAGAGACCATCCAAAATATTGGTTTAGATCTTGACAACTTGAATGCTTCAAATGATAGTGTAACAAGTCTGTTTCAAGTCCAGTGGTTTCCATTTCTCTCTTTTCATCAGCTTTGATGAAGACCCACTTAAGTTGTCAGATGCTAGACCATTGACTAAATGTTGATAATACATCACTATGTAATTTGGGACATGAAACTTGGAAGGAATTCAAAGAATTGAGAGACATTGCTATAATAAGCTTCCATTTCCATTTACTTAGTCATATGAATAAAAGTCCTTAATGCTTAAAAATCCTCAAAAAATGAAATTTAGGAATAGAATTGATGCTGAACTTGTTTGATTATATCAATAAATAATATTCATACAAGGTTACATGAATAGGGAAAAAGCCCCTCTTCTCATGTAGAGATGCATCTTCAACAGCATTTTAAATAGGGAAGTTTAAATTACTTATCAAAATTTGTAGTATGGGGCTTCCCTGGTGGCGCAGTGGTTGAGAGTCCGCCTGCCGATGCAGGGGACACGGGTTCGTGCCCCGGTCCAGGAAGATCCCACATGCCGCGGAGCAGCTGGGCCCGTGAGCCATGGCCACTAAGCCTGCACGTCCGGTGCCTGTGCTCCGCAACGGGAGAGGCCACAACAGTGAGAGGCCCACGTAACGCAAAAAAAAAAAAAAAAAAATTTGTAGTATGTTTATGCTATTTTATTTAATTGTGTACTAAAAGTAATTGTCATGCTAACTCAATCAAAAAGGTGAAGAATTTAGCAGAGATGTATGGTTTCAGAAAATTGCATCTTTTACATTTCAACTTAATTATGTTTTTATTTGTGTAAAGAAGTATGATATAGTGATCAATAAAATACTTTAACCTTAAAAATGAATTAGATTTAAATTCTGTAGAGGAAGTGAAATAGAAATAGGTATTAAAGAAGAGAAAATGAATAATATAAAATTCCCTATTATTAGAAACTAGTTTATGTTTTTTTTAAGTGATAAGTGTTATCAGATCACTATGGTATTTTATTCCATTGGATAAATCCTAGGGAATGATGTTATATTTATTTACTGTAAAAGGCCAATCTTTATAATGTACTGGCAATTCCATCTTTTATTTAAAAACTTATGATGAAAAATTTTAGCTCTCCACTTAGAAAGGTTCAAGAGGTTATTTAGTTTTTCAGAATTTTTTTGGAGGTACAGAAGCAAAACTATTGCTGGTGAAGAGGACAGTAGTGCAGCCTAATGAAGGGGACCTCAATATTTGCCTTTGAAACTCTACTGCGTTTCTTCTTGGGTAGATTGGAGGAGGATCGCAGTGTTTTTAATCTAGTGGTGCTCTCCCTGTGCCCTTAGAAAGTGGTTTTCTTCCTGTAGAGAGTATTTCTAGGGGTTTCTCTGGCTTTGGGACCAGCTCAAGGAAGTGTGTTGGGACAGTGACCAGGTGAGGCTCCTATTCCCTATCTCCATTCCCAACTCCTCCCACTGTCCCAACAGAGCTGTTTTATGTTTTAACTTGTTTGTTTAAACTTTTCAGTATGGTTTGGTTTAAACAAAATATATATAGAGAGAAACAGAGTGCTAGTTTTGAACATTTTAAGGTTTTAGAGGACTGGTAAGTGCTTCTGATCAAGACATAATAGCTAAGAAAGGAAAATGCAAGTCATTGTGTGTCCCCTGCTTTAATCTGACCATACTTTTCTGTTTTTTAAAATCAAATACCAAGGATCACCTCTCATAGAATGTTTGAGAGCTGTAGGAAACCGTAAAGATAACTCCAGATCAATTAGGCATTTCTCCAGCATTCTTCAGTGGGTCTTTTGGACCATGGATGCTCAAGATGGGACCACCATCACTGCCTATCACTGAGACTCAGCGAATTTAGATGATTTGCCGAAGCTTCCGTACCAGAATGTATGTTGGGTTAAGACAGTGATTCTTATTTTCACAGAACTCGTGTACTCCTTTGAAAGTCTGATAAAACCCATAGTCAGGATTCTTTTTTAAAAAATTGCAGACTTGCAACTTTTTAGACAATTTCAGAAGGTTCATGGACCCCAAGTTCAAATCTCTGTTAACTGTAAAGCAGCACCTTGACTCATTGGCAACTGACAAGGGTTTTGTGTGTGGGTGTGGAGGATGAATGATGCTTAAACATCTTCATTCGAGTAATAATTTCCCTCTGAAACTTGCTTGGGGTGGGTAAGCCTTTTCACATCTGCCCCTGCTCTCACTGTCATCTTTAGGACAGGGGTCTACATTGGTGAACAGTTAAGGACTCTGTCCTGGTGTTTGTTACTAAACAAGTTAAGTGTTGAAACACCAGGAAATGCCTTTCTAGGAGGAGCAGCCCATGTGCTCTGCTAATTTTCACTTTAATGTTCTTTGGCAACCTGCTTCAAACTGGAAGTCACTGGGAAGGAGTCTGAGATGGGGTCATTAGAATAACATCCTGTGACTGTGTAAACCTTCATGAAGGCTGCTTTGCACCGTGGTAATCTTTAATTTTACTTTTCAAATAACTAAAAGTGATTGCAGGGTGAAGAGAGAGGCAGAGACAAACTAGAAGGAGCCAGAAGTGTTTCTCCCTCGACCTTTGCATAGAAAGAGGTAGTAAATGCCAGTAGGAATCCCATGGCTGCCAGCATTCTGGGTGGCTTATAAAGTTGGCAGGAATGGTACCATAGAAAGGCGATTGTGGGACGGGGGCGGAGTCAAGATGGCATACTATGAGGATGTGGAATTCGCATCTCTGCATAACTAGGGCACCTACCAGGCACCGGTGGGGGACCACGGACACCTAAGGGGACGGGAGGAACCCCCAGCAACCGGGTAGGACATGGCGCATTGCGGGGAGTGAGGGGGGAGGAGAAGGGGGGCAGGACAGGACTCGTGCCCCTGAGGGGAGGCTAGGGGAAGGGAAGGGATCCCACACCTGAAGGGGGAAATTGGGGGACCATTGGGAGGGCAGAGGATCAATAGGGAGCATGGCCAGGTTTCCCCTGTCCACTTGGGCCCCCAGGAGCCTGCTGAGGTCCTGGGCCTGATCCTCTGCCCACCAAGGCCCCCTCCAGCCGCGCGGGGCCTGAGGGAGTGGGAGGGAGGGAAGGGGGAGCAAAAGTAAAGGCCGGATCTCCGGGACCCGGACCCCTGAGGGGTGACTGGGGGAGGGGAGGAGTTCCTACACCCAGCGGGACCCACCCACGGTTAGGGGTCCAGCGGCGATGGGGGAGACCCTGGGGGAGACGGTGGGGGAGGGGCGCGGAGGGACAGAAGGGAACGCAGCCAGCGCTTTCCCTGTCCGCTTAGGCACGGGGAGCCTGTTGGGCTCCAGGGCCTAATTCTCTGCCCTCGGAGCCTCCCGCAGAGCCCAAGACCCGCCCCTACACCCCCACCCAGGGCCCTACCTCTACACTCGGAGACCCCTTCCTGAGACGCCCTCCAACGTGTTGGGCCTAAACCCCACCCACACACCCTCACCCAGGACCTTGCCGCCAAACTAGGCAACTCCACACTCCCAGTGCTGTCTCTCCCCTTCTGCACAGGTCCTAAGCAGAGGCCCCGCCCCATGCTTGAACTCGCCCTGCTTAGGCCCTGCCCCCAGGGCCTTTTCTGGCTGCATGGGTCCTGAGCCTAGGCCTCGCCCATCCCTAAGGGGTGCTACTGGCACAAAAACAGAAATATAGATCAATGGAACAAGATAGAAAGCCCAGAGATAAACCCACGCACATTTGGTCACCTTATCTTTGACAAAGGAGGCAAGAATAAACAGTAGAGAAAAGACAGCCTCTTCGATAAGTGGTGCTGGAAAAAATGGACAGCTACATGTAAAAGAATGAAATTAGAACATACCCTAACACCAAACACAAAAATATACTCAAAATTGATTAAAGACCTAAAGGTAAGGCCAGACACTATAAAACTCTTAGAGGAAAACATAGGCAGAACACTTCATGACATAAATCACAGCAAGATCCTTTTTGACCCACCTCCTAGAGTAATGGAAATAACAACAAAAATAAACAAATGGGACCTAATTAAAAGCTTTTACACAGCAAAGGAAACCACAAACAAGACCAAAAGACAACCCTCTGAATGGGAGAAAATATTTGCAAATGAAACAATGGACAAAGGATTAATCTCCAAAATGTACAAGCAGCTCATGCAGCTCAATATCACGAAAACAAACAACCCAATCCAAAAATGGGCAGAAGACCTAAATAGACATTTCTCCAAAGAAAACATACATACTTTCCTCCTGAGCATGAAGTCTGCAATCCACATGCAAAACAAACATATGAGCACACACAGCTGGAGGCAGCTGCTGGCAGAGGTTTCTTAGGGCAAGGGATATGACTTACTCATGTCTGAATCCCAGCCATAGTACAGAGCAGATGCTTAATCCTTAATAAATATGTTATAGATGAATGAATGAATAAGTGAAAAATGGCAAGGGAATGACTAAAAGTAAGATAGAGGCGTGCTGAATGGGAAAATGTTGGAGAAATATGTGATAATTAGAACTAAGTACAATATGGTTACAGCAGCGATCGTATCAAATGTAAAGGTGTATTATTAGGTAGAAGAATATAATACGGCTGTGCAAAAAAAAATATGTTCTCGGCACTTGGTCTCATTCTCTTTGAGTATGAGAGAAACAAGGGGCATGATGGCTCGCATCCCATGTGAGAGAACAACGGAGAAGGACTCACTCACTTAAACTCCATGCGGGCGGCAGATGGGGATAAGTGGAAGAGAAGTGGGGGAATCAGGACTTACCATAGCTGGTGTGTCTCAGGAAAGCCTGGAGAAGCATCAAATAGCGGCAGCTCTTAGAAGAGGGAGAGGTGAAGGCAAATTCCATGTAACTCTCTGGAGTGGGTGTGTCCCTTTGAAAGGCTCCAGCACCGAAGAAGGCTCATATAAGGGATGCATGTTCTTATGAACAGACAGTATCACTGACCCGAGCTCCATAACCTACCTGCCCACAGAGACCCTGAAGTCCTCCATCAGGTGGGACCAGGGAGGGAACACCGAGGATCCCTTCACATCAATCTGCCATCAAATCCTATTGACTTTACCTTCTGATGAGATACCTGGCCATTCTCCAGATTTCCACTTTATTGCTGCAGCACTAATTCAGACATTATCATTTCCTTCCTGGACCAGAGAAATCATCTTCTCACTGGTCACTTCTTCTCAAGATTACCCATCTCCAGTTCTTTATCTCTAATGCTGTCTGAATAATATTCCTAACACAAAATCTGATCATATTGCTTCACTACTTAAAATCCATCAGCTGTTCCTACTCCCTGAGCAGTACATACCAGCTCCTTAAGATGACACTGTGAGACTCTTCAAGATGAGGCTTCTTCCTATTTGTCTAGTCCCATCTCCTGCCATTACACCTCAATTACACCCTGCCCCCACCACAATTCTACGGTGCATTTATAACACGACATCTTGTACTTTCCAGAATGCACGGTATATTCCCCATGTTCTTTTTATGCCCAGAGCGCCCTCTCCTTCTGTGGATGCCTAGCTCTAAAAGTCCAAGAGTCTCCTCCTCAAAGGAGCCTTCCCTATTACCAATCCCTTCCTCCCCGCCCCAAGATAGGCACGCCCTTGTTATTGCCTGTGTCCTTTCCCATTATTTATTTCAATAACTATCGATTTATTAAGTGCCTACAATGTGTCAGGCACTGTTATAGGCACTGGCAATTAAAATGATAAAAGAAGACACGATTCCTTTCCTCATGAAATGTACATTCTGTGGAAGACAGACAATGAAACAAACACCAATATATACACAACAGTACTGAACGAGTAAACATAAAAAATAGAAGACAGTGATAAGTGCTTGGTAGAGAATTAAAGCCAGGTTATGTGATAGAGTGACAGGGTGCTTACATTAGGCAGGGAGGGAGGTCAGGGAAGACCTCTCTAAAAAGGTGGCATTTAAGCTGAGAGCAGAATGACCAGAAGAAACCAGTGAGAAGCAGGAGGAAAAGCATTAAAGACAGAAGGAAATGCTAATGTGAAGGCTTTAAGGTGGAAGGAAAATGTGGAGTGTTCAAAGAACATGAAAACATCAGTGTCGCTGGAATGCAGTGAGCAAGGGTAGAAGAGTATGAGATGAAGCTGGGGACAGATCACTCTGGGCTTTAGGAACTAAAACAAGGGGGTGAGGTTTTTGTTCTAAGTGCAAGACAAATGGAGCAGCAAGTAGATTTTAAGAGAGGTAGTGATGTGGTCTGATTGCTGCTGAAAATTGGGAAGTCCTAGAGGTTAGTTGAAAAGAAGTTGGTCTGGAGTCAGATCTTGTGAGTTTGAAATGACGGTTGCAGAAGGGATCCAATTGCCAGGGTTTTGAACAGAGAAGCTTCCTGAATAGATGCATCTAATGATGGTGTTTCTTTTTTGTAATTTGAGGTAATATTTATAATCTGTAGCCTTTCAAATTAAAAAGCAGCAAGTCTACAGGTGGTTTTAAACAAATGATTTCTCTTCAACATTTATTTACATATACTTCTAGCACACTGCTAGGTGCATGGTGGGGCACCGAATAAATATTTGCAAATGTTGGATATTATAATATCTACAAAATCAGTTTGTTTTATCTTAGAAATTTCTTATGGGAAAGAAAGGAAATTAAAGAGGGTCAATGAGAATACAAAGGGTGAAGGCAGATAGGAGAGTCATTGAAGAGACAAAACTATACAACTTGTCGGTGGCAGAGTCTAGATTTTCAAGGCAGTACAACTGATTTCATATTATTTCCCTTAAGTTTATGGGTGATGGTGGTAATATAGCACAGATATCAGTGGCCTCAGCTTAAAGGCAGAAAATGAAACAGTGAAACAAAGAGGTCTATAAGCCAAATGGCAAATAGAAATAAAGACATGAAGAGGAGCCCAGTACAACATCAACACTAAGAATCAAAGTATACATATATATATATATATATATATACACACACATATATATGTATTTAGACTCCTGATCACCGTTATTTAGGATGAAATATTAGCATTAAATATAAAGTAGCATATTAAAAGAATTTTTAAGCCATTTGGACCATGGCTGAGCTATATCTCTACAAACATAAAGGATTCATTTTGTGTATTTGACTTTATAAAATTTCTGTTTTGCTTTTCAAACAGAGAAATGAGTCACTTAGAAGACAATGTAATAATAAATTCCACTTATGAAACATCATGTGCCTACCCTCTAAGGTCAGGTCCAGAGTCTTTTCCCAGTACTGCCTGTTATGTAGTAAGTCACTCTGATGTTTGAGGGTTTGATTAATAAGCTTCCACTTACAAAATTCTGAAACTGCACTTTCTAAGAGCTAGCAGCCAGCCCAGGAGAGCGGGAACAACTTAATTACATTTTGAAAAATAGGTAATGTCTGGGGACTCCCTGCAGTTATACATAAAGCTCAGTGTTTATGTGGATGTCTGCATTTTCATCTGCGAAAAGGAGTTGTACCTTTTGTCAGAATCTCAAAGAACTCCATGATTCAATCTGGTAACATTCCTTTAAAATAGAGGAGGATCCCAAAGAGAATAGACGGAAGAAAGAAATAACTGTTCATTCATTTAAGTTGACCAATACAGGAAAATTATGCAAGAGATAAGACAAAAGTAAACCACATTCTTACATCATTGGAGTTCAAACTCAGGACAGACTCAGACTCCTTCCTCTTCTTTTCATCGTCCTTTTATCCCTATTCTCCCCAACCTGGAAAATTCTCATTACCAGTATTTGAAAATTGTACTATAATAAAGCAAAGAGATGGAGTGAATTGGGTATAAGTGCTCCTTTCTTCTGGTATCCCATAGAAAGGGACTCAAAAACAGGGACAGTCTGGCTCCTCTCTAGCCACAGACTGCAGGATTGTAGACCCTAGGACTGTATGAGATATGCCTCGTAAGTCGAGGGTAAAACTCTGTGTGTGTCTTATCTAGGGTAATGTTAATGAGTTCAAGAAAGCCTTTTTCCTTGGATCTTCCCTGGATCCCAAATCCCACTAAACCCCAAGAATTTTCTCTTTTTGGTAACAATAACAGCTAACATTTACTAATCCACAACTATGTGCCAGGCTCATACCTAAATGCTTTTCAGTGTAAACTTATTTAATCCTCACAATGATGCTACAAAGTAGAGTACTATTATTCTGTCCATTTTATAGATGAGGAAACTGAGTCACTAACAAGACTGAGAGCTGAAGCAGAAATGGGAACTGTGTGAATACTCCACATTAGTCCCAGAAGACTCTTAGGGCTCAGAGAAAGAAATAGGCGAGCTGGGGATGAGAAAACATTTAACTGTAGTCTTGTCCCAGGGCACTTGCTCAGCCTTGCATTCAACCCAGACAGAAGAGCAATCCTGGAGAAGGGGGTTGAGGGTTAACCAAGGTTTGCTCCAAGAGAGTCCCTGTAAGCCCTGCTAGGAAAAACAGCAGCTGTAGAGTCACAGGACGGAAGTTCAGATCCAGACAACATCAAGCCTAACAGTGTACCTTAGGTAAAACACCTAGCCTCTCTGTAAGACACGGCAGCTTCATTTGTAACATGGACATAGCAATTCACAAGCATGTGGGGAGGGTCAAAGTGGACAGCAGGTTTTGAAATGCTTACAAACTCTGAAGGGCTACTCAACATAAAGCTCCATGATTACTGCTCTTCCTCATTTTCGGAAGCTTTACCTGCCTGACTCAGCTCCAAACCGCTTCAACTCAACCACTTTCCATAGCAAAGAGAAATGAACTTACCATCTCCTCTGTGACACAGCCAGCTTACTGCCGTCTGTGCAGCCCAGACTTCTTATAGTCTTGCTGCCTCCCCTCAGCTGTCAGGCTGTTTAGAAAAGCAACTTCCTATTCACTTTCCTGAAAGTCACCACAGCCCTTCCCATGAAGTTAGAATGTAGATAATACAGGAGCAGTGTTGGCAGCTTAGTAATAACAGTCACCGAGGAGGCGGGCCGGGGGGGTTTTCCGACTTCCATGGGAGGTGGTCCACAGACAGGGGTGAGTGCGAATCACTCCTGGACATTCCAGGCTGAGTAGGGTAGGAACCCGCAATGGTCAGGTTTCCTTTGACGATAATATGAGCTCCAATTTAAGGTCATATATTGGAAAATTCACTTTGTCTTCATCATAATGTCTTAGTGTAAGTTTTCCAGTTACTGTGAAGTCTCAGTGAATGTTTTCTATTCCAGCAGGCTTCTGACGGATAAGGGACAAATATAGTAACAAAAAATAATTAGGTGGGAAAGGGAAAGCCACTGAGGGTTTTCTGGCAATTGGAGGGGTTGTTGGAAGGACTTTGGGAGTGAAAATATAAAACAGACATGGGTCATTATTAGAAAGGGACCTCTGCTTCTTAAATCAGAAAAAAGATGTAAAAATGGTTAGTGTGGGGAAGTAAAAGGCTGTGTGGCACAGTGGTTTAGAGACCCCACTTGGCTCCATGTGTGGCTCTCCTTTAGCCAAACTACTTAAACTCTCTACACCTTTTTTTTTAAACTGTGAAATAGAATGATTATAGCAGAACTTCTCTTACAGGGCTGTTATGTGATTAAATGAATTGATATGTGGCGAGTGCTTGAAACAATATCTGGTCCACAGTTAGCACTCAACAAATGTAGGCTATTATTATTACTTTTCAGATTTGCCATCAGACAGCAACATCAAGTATCAAGCATTTAGTGTCAAGTCAGAAAACCGTAACTCCAATTTATCCCCTTGGAATTCTAGTTGTGCAGTAGTGGGTGTTTTCTTCATTCACTCCATGATTATCATAGCTTGTAAACAGGCATCTCATGGATCGATTAAAAATGGGATAAAATGGAAAAATCTGGAAGTCCAAAGATAAAGATGATTTAAAGAGCTTGGGCCTGCATTTGCACTTGGGAATTTGGGACAAAGAGGAAAGGATTAATACGTGGTAGAAATAGAAAGCCTGGTGACGGAGGCGGTGATAGAGGAATGGTAGCAGGAGGACAAGGGATGCTGAGAGAGGGGAAAGCACAGGGGACTCTGGGCAGCATGATGCAGAGGTTTAGAGCCAGACTGCCTGCCTCCACCGCCTACAAGCTGTGTGACCTTGCAAGTTACTATCTTCCTGTGACTCAGTTCCCTCAGCTGTGTTAACAAATAAGGATAATAGTCATCAGTTATCACCACATGGAAATGTTTGGACAGTTATATGGATATACGTGTGAAGTGCTCAGAACACTCCCTGGGACACTGCAAGTGCCGTGGATGTGCTAGCTATTATTTTTCTAAGACTTGCCTCCACTTCCTCCTGTTCTTATTTTCACTCTCCAGATCCTCTTCTTTACATTGCCTTATTTTAAAAAAAAATTTCTCAGATGGATATGAGGGAAGGTGCTATGTAGATCCTAGGTTCTACCAACAATGTGTTTTAAGTGGGATAATGTTAAATTTTAGGGAGTGTGAGGGGAGTAGAAAAGGATTCCAAGGAATAGGAATGGAAGGAAAATACCATTGACTTTGTTTAAAGGCTGTTCAGGCTGAATACCATTTGCTTGAATGGATTTAGTCTATGTAGAAAATCTATATTGTTTCTAATTATGTGGCCACTAAAAACAGGATGATTCTAATATAATGTAATTAGTAGTGTTACTTCTCTGTTTCATATCATGTTTTCTCATCTCTTCATATTGTACTAGAAATTCCCAAAGGGCAGGGCCCCTTTTTATATTAGTCTTGCTTTTCCTGTAATATCTAGCAGAGGGTAAATAGACACCCAACAAATACTTGTTGATTCATTTATTAGATGGATGGCTCTGGGTAGACACAATAAAAGTGTCCCCTCCCATCTTCCTCTCTGAATTCTATTTATATTATTTCAGTGGTGCATTCATATACACAGGAAATATTAAAGCTCCTTCAAGGCTTCAGGCATTGAGCTAACACTAGGGATTCAATAATGAGCAAAACCTTTGTGGAACTCAGAGTTGTTTTATTTAGAGGTGGGGCATTGGATATTAGATTAAAATCACACAATTAAATGCAAGAAGAAAAAAAATGATGTGGGGAAACTTTCTAGGCCAGTTGAGGCTTGGAGTAGCCCAGGAGCTACCAGATAGCCACAGTGGCTGGAGGGTTGGGAAGGAAGCTGGGTTAGGGAGCACCCAGACCATGTCGGGTCCCACAGGCCATGTTAAGGTGGTACCTTCATGTGTAGCATCTGTCATCTAGTCAAATAGAAGGCAGTTAATTCTAAGGGAAGTTCCACCTGCACAGCTGGTCCTCTACTCATAGAAGACTAGGGAACTTTCTACAGAATAGTCTGTAGGATGACAAGTTAGAACTTCAAAAAAAGAACATATATCTTTCCCCCCTCACTGTTAATGTAATACATGTTTGTTGTAAAGAAAAGAAAAACATAGAGTAGGGAAAAAATTATCCAAAGTACTGTCACCAATGGAATTGGAATCACATTGTATATTCAGCACAAAGCTTTTGTCATTTGATAATATATCATAAACCTTTCTGATACAATATTTCTGCTCTAGTTACAACGAAAAAAAAAAAACCCTAAGTGTCTGTCACTCCCCTGATGGCTGACATAGTCATGGACAAAGATGTCAACTCTCCCCACATAGCTTTTGGAAGATACCCTACACAAATTTCATGAACTGCTAACTCTTCCCACTGAAATTCTATTTAAATTGGTCTGTGGTATTATACTCAAGCATTTTGTTTCTCTATCTTTGCTCTGCAGTTTTTGAAAGGGAAGGAAAGGCAAGGGAATCAGTCATTGGCCAAGGTCTCAAACAGTAAACATGAACCTTCACAAAACTATCTACACACATAACCTTAAATAGAAATTAGATTCTCAGGACACATTCCATATTACCCCATTTATGCCCACTTAGCCCCAACCAGAGTTTCATTTATTTGTCCTACACATTTTTGTTATGGCCCATTCTGCGCTATCTTCTAAGCTACTCTCTGAAGACACACAGATGAATAAGACGCAGTCCCGGCCCTGACGTAGCTCAAAGACAAGTGAAGAGATGGGTAGAGAAACATAATTGTAACAATATGGAGGACACGGTGTATACACACATGTTCTTGTGTGAGCTCCACGAAAAGATATCTGACTCAGTCTGATGACAGCAGTGGAGAGGTGGTTGGAAAGGATGCTTAGAGGAGGTGACCACTGAGCTGAATAGAATAAGTTAGATTCTTTTGTGCAAGCTCAGTGGTTGGACATGCACATACAGAAAATGCTCTAAACTCAGCAGATGAATTAGGAAGTGGTTTTTGTATTAAAAGTATTTTTATCCTTCCAAGAACATATTGTGTCTGGGGCCCTTTGATCACCGTAAGTCTGTGATAACCACAAAAGTGTTATCACCCACAGCTGAACGCTAGAAAGACAATTAAATTGGTGACCTGTTTGTACATGAACACCACTCATAGACTCTTTCAAAGTCGCTGAGGAAGTGAAACAGAGATAGTGTTACATTTTTGAGTTACTATAATAGAGCCCCTATTCTTGGGCCAGACCCTATGCTAAGCATTTTAAAAGCTGTATCTCATTGAATCCTCACAACAGCCTTATGGGTTAGTTCCAATCTGCACAGCTGGCTCATCTACTCAGAGATTATTATGATACACATTTTATTAAAAAGTAAATTACAGGGCTTCCCTGGTGGCACAGTGGTTGAGAGTCTGCCTGCCGATGCAGGGGACGCGGGTTTGTGCCCCGGTCCGGGAAGATCCCACATGCTGCAGAGCGGCTGGGCCCGTGAGCCATGGCCGCTGAGCCTGCGCGTCTGGAGCCTGTGCTCCGCAATGGGAGAGGCCACAACCGTGAGAGGCCCGCGTACCGCAAAAAATAAAAAATAAAAATAAATAAAAAGTAAATTATAGCTTGGAGGGTTAAATATCTTGCTCAACATGACAGAGCTAATAAATGGAAAAGATGGGATTCAAATTCAAGTCCAGCTGAAATGGCACTACACTAAAATGTGAGTTTTTCATTAAACTCTTTAAAAAGCACTTCAAATAATTCTATGCTCCTGGCTCCTAATAAAAGGGAATTGTCTTACCAAGATGTATGATAGCCTCCTAGGGATTTGCTCTCCTTTAACAATGAAGAGATGGGGAAAGGCGTCATTTGAGATTTTAATTTGGGTGACTCAGTTGTACTTAAACTGTGCTTAATAAGTGTTCTTCTCTTTCTATAGCTGGAGCTTGCTGTTTTACTCTTTGTTATTACAATAAAACTATACTTTTTTAGTTCATCTGTCAATGTAATTAATAAAACAGTTTCCACAGGAAAATAATATTTTGCTAAAATGAAAATATAAAAGTAATGTATTATTTTATAAAAGATCCATACCATACAGAAAGACAAAAAAAAAAGTGAAAATCATCCATTATATCACCCTACCCAAAGATAACCACTGTTAACTTGGTAGGCTTTCAGAATTTTTTAATTCATATATTCACAAAAAGTTTTTCAACAAAAATAGATTTAAGTTTTATTTTTTATATTTTGGTTCTTAAAAGTAAACCATATACTAAGGACATCTTTTCATGTTAATAAATATATACCTACCTCAGCCTTTATAAGGGCTGTATAATATTCCATTTATAATGCACCATAACTTATTTAAAATATCCCATATTGATGAAAATCTTACTATTATAAACAACACTGCAGAACATCTTAGGATATTTATCTTTGCCTACATTTGTCCTATAACTTCTCTAGGAAAATTTCTAGAAGTGGATTTACTAGGCCAAAGTATATTTGCACTTAAAATGATGACAAATATTATTTCATTATCCTCCAGATAAAAGTATTAATTTGAACTCTCACGAGTAGTATATGAAAGCGTCCATTTCCTCACTTTTTCTCTAATACTCACTTTATCAGTTTTAAAAAACTTGGCCAAGCTGGTAAACAGCTACAACAAAAATCTCATTTTTCTACTTTTTAGGACTTAGATTACTATGGAACTTACCCAATCTGTAATGTTTTGAGAAAGTAACACAAAACATTGGGGCACTGCATAAAGATGCCTTGGATGTCACCTCCTGCCACTTTGCAAGCTTGGGGACTTTGGTGCAGTCACTGGCAGTGAAGCATGAATGGTGGCAGGTTCAACAGAGGTGAAAAACAAATGAAAAGATAGATGTCCAAAACACAAACATGGATTACTCTCTGGGTTTCGTGGCTGCTGCTTTTGTGGTTGTTCAGCTTCTGCTTGCCTGCCTTTTACAGGATTGGTCAGTTGGCTCACTTTTAGAAAATTAGGTTATTTTATTACTGAGTTCTGGGGACTACATTGCTAGAAAATGGTTAAACTCAAAGAGGAGAATTCTGGTAAACATGAACCTGAATAATGAAAACTCCATATATACTCTGGAACACTTGGCACCCAAATATCTTGGTTATCAAAATGGGTCATTGAATGAAATACATATAAACTCCAGCTGTGACATTAAACAATAGATCATAATATAATAAAGAAGTAGAAAATCAGCAACTGTATAAAGTCATTTAGCTGGAAGTAATCAAATCAAGTCTGAGTTATTGATCCTCAAGTAATTCTGTGATCCTAGCCCTTGATAAGAGGGAATTGTTTTTCTCAGAGATTTAATAGCCTCCCTGAGGATTTACTTATGAGATGATGGGGACCCTGAATGACCCTAAATGAAATGTTGGGGTCCCACTGCTGCAAGGCAAGTTTAGTTCTAGATGTTATTATCCAAGGGGCAGAGTGGTTCTTTCTGAATGGAGTGGTCTGCTGGTAATTGCTAAACACCTTTTGGGTTGAATCCATTTTATCCATTCTACCTTACTCGGAACTTCAAAGTTTCAGTAGTCTGCTTTTTATAAATACTTGGGCTGTGTGGCCTTGGACAAGTGGCTCGACTTCCCTTAGTTCAGTTTTCCCTTTGTGACCTATTGTAAACAATGAAGAGGTTGCATAATGCACCATGACCAACTGGGATTTACTCCAGGAAGACAAAACTGTTTTAACATTAGAAAATCAATTATGTAGTTCTTCATATTAACAGATTAAAGAAGAAAAAAATGTAACCTTCTCAATACACAAAAAAATGTTTAGTGAAGTTCAACATCCATTTATTTTAAAAAATTAGAATGTTAGGAAACTTTCGTAATGTGATAAATGTTATCTACAAAGAAAATCTATAGTAAGCATTATACTGAATGGTGAAACACTGTAAACATTCCCTTTAAGATCAGTAACAAGACAGGATCCCATTATTTCCACTTCTATTCAATATAGTTCTATATGTCTTAGACAAGAAATAAAAAACAAAGAATAGAGAATGTTCTAATTTCATTCTTTTACATGTAGCCATCCAGTTTTCCCAGCACCACTTATTGAAGAGACTGTCTTTTCTCCATTGTATATTCTTGCCTTCTTTGTTGCAGATTAATTGACCATAAGTACATGAGTTTACTTCTGGCTTTCTATTCTGTTCTATTGATTTATGTGTCTGTTTTTGTGTCAGTACGATACTGCTTTGGTCACTATAGTTTTGTAGTATAGTCTGAAGTCAGGAAGAGTGATTCCTCCAGCTCTGTTCTTCTTTCTCAAGATTGTTTTGGCTATTCAGGGTCTATTGTGTTTCTACACAAATTTTGAAATTATTTGTTCTAGTTCTTTGAAAAATGCCATTGGTCTTTTGATAGGGATTGCATTGAATCTGTAGATTGCCTTGGGTAGTATGGTCATTTTAATGATATTAATTCTTCCAATCCAAGAACATGGTATCTTTCCATCTGTGTTGTCTTCAATTTCTTTCAACAGTGTCTTATAGTTTTCCTAGTATAGGTCTTTTACCTCTTTGGGTAGGTTTATTCCTAGATATTTTATTCTTTTTGATGAGATGGTAAATAGTATTTTTTTTTAATTTCTCTTTCTGATATATTGTTGTTAGTGTATAGAAATGGAACAGATTTATGTATATTAATTTTGTATCCTCAACTTTACTGAATTCATTGATGAGTTCTAGTAGTCTTCTGGTGGCATCTTTAGGATTTTCTATGTATAGTATCATGCCATCTGCAAACAGTGACAGTTTTACTTCTTTTCCAATTTGGATTCCTTTTTATTTCTTTTCCTTCTCTGATGCTGTGGATAGGACTTCCAAAACTATGTTGAATAAAAGTTGTGAGAGTGGACATCCGTGACTTGTTCCTGATCTTAGAGGAAATGCTTTCAGCTTTTCACCATTGAGTATGATATTAGCTGTGAGTTTGTCATATATGGCCTTTCTTATGTTGAGGTATGTTCCCTCTATGTCCACTTCCTGGAGAGTTTTTATCAGAAATGGATGTTTGATTTTATCAAAAGCTTTTTCTGCATCTATTGAGGTGATTATATGGTTTTTGTTCTTCAGTTTGTTAATGTGTTCTGCCATTTGCAAAAACATGGATGGACTTGGAGGGTATTATGCTAAGTGAAATAAGTCAGACAGAGAAAGACAAATACTGTATGATATCACTTATGTGTGGAATCTAAAAAGTACAAGAACTGGTGAATATAACAAAAAAGAAACAGACTCACAGATATAGAGAACAGTCTAGTGGTTACCAGTAGGGAGAGGGAAGTGGGGAGGGGCAATATAAGGGTAGGGGATTAAGAAGCACAAACTATTATGTATCAAATAAGCTACAAGGATATATTGTACAACACAGGGAATATAGGCAATATTTTATACAACTATAAATGGAGTATAATCTTTAAAAATTGTGAATTACTATATTGTACACCTGAAACATATAATATTGTACACTAACTATACTTCAATTAAAAAAAAGACAAGGAATAAAAGGAAAAAAGATGTAAGGACTGGAGAATAAGAAATAAAATAATCTTTATTTGCAAATGATGTAATTGTCTGGTAGAAAACCTCAGTGAATCTACAGATAAATTATTAGAACTAGTAACAAAACTTTAAAATGTGACTTAATAAAGAAATAATATACAAAGTTAAGTTGTAATTCTAAGCATCAACCCCAAGAATTAGAAAATCTGGTGTTTTTATAAGAAGACTTTTACAGTGTTATAAAAACTTCACATACCTGGGGATAAACCTAACAAAACATGTGTGAGCCTTTGTAGCAAAAAAAGATAAAACCTTAGTGAAAACATTACAGAAACAAAAAGATATATTATGTTTATGAATCATAAAAATATATATACTCCTAAAATTAATCTAATTCTATATAATCCCAATTCTAACAAAAATCCCAGTAGATATTTTTTTTGTTATAGAGTTTCTTATTAACTTAATAACTGTTTATTGATCACCTAGTTCTTGCCTGACGGTGTACTAGGCATGGTAGAATGTAGCAATGAGCAAGACATATCCTTCTCCTTATGGACCTTAGTCTAGAGGGAGAAACTGACTTAAAATCAGCAATACTAGTATGCGATGTTGATTATAGGATGTGTGAGTGACATTGTGCAGATGATAAAATTGAAACTTAAGCAAGTTAGTTGCCTTGTCCAGGACTGCAGAGCTAATACTAGAACCACTTCTTAAATCCAAGGTCGTGAAGTCTGACTTCAAAGCCCCTGTTCTTCCCATGTCACCATGCAGGTTTCCAAGACCCCATTTGGCCAAAAATTCAGCCACTGCACATTCCTCTGTGTACCTGTATGGAGCCACAAATGCTTCTGAAATATCCACAAAGTATATATGACTTGGACACAAAGCTGTACAAGTTAAGAGCTGCAGCAGCAACAAAGTGCATGTAGAGTGTTCACTTACGCCAGCACCACCGGGCTCTGTGTTTAGGCAAAGGTGGCAGTTGCTGTGATGCAATTTCAGGGATGCCTCTCTAAAAAACTCTCCTTCCTGGACCAGCACAGTTTCTAAAAAACTCCATGATTGGACAGTCAGGTTGCAGGATTCCTAGGAAGATTGTGCAATAAAAGAAAATGTCAGCAATCTCCTTGTCTCCAACGCCATTACTTCAGTGGGGTTTTTTTTTCCAGTAACTATAGTAATAATGACACAAAGGCTCAACCCTATATCACAAGTGAGTAAGATTTTGCCACAGTCTGGCTTTCTCCTCTTGCCTAACCTCAGTACCCAGATGCATCATGGAGGGAACATCTATGTACAGCCATGCCTCAGAAATGGGATCTGAGATCTGTACCCCTAGTCCTAGCTAATGAAACCTGCAGCTCATCTGGCAGGAGTTCTGGGCTTCCACTCCATCTAGCCTGCTACCTTGTCCTTGCCCTAGGAAGCTTCAGTAAGTAATTTAAGACCAATGCTTGAAACTATCTTTTCAGGTTTGTGAATGACAATGAACATCAATAAATCAAAATCATGGAGACTAGAGACTTCCTTGGCAGTCCAGTGGTTAAGACTCCACACTTCCAGTGTAGGGGGTGTGGGTTCAATCCCTGGTCGGGGAACTAAGACCCCACATGCTGCATGCTGCAGCCAAAAAAAAAGATTTAAAAAAATCATGGAGACTAAATAGGAAGGATAAGAAATGCTTCATAATAAACAGGAACCAAGCCAGGAGCTGAGAAAAGCCTTTCTCTAGAAAGTATTTTACTTTATGAACCTGAAAAATCAGGAGACTATTTTATACAACTGGCTATTTGCTATGTGCAATGAGACAAAAGAGAATATGGCATCAGGGACAGGTGTGAGAAAAAACAAGTTCGATGCAATATGTGACAGAGCAAAGAAAATAGTGGCAGGAAGCAGTAAAAAGCAGAATTGTTACAGCAGAGAAGTAAATGCACAATCCAAAAGAAAGTGTCTATGTTGTAATGATTGAGAACTTGGCTCTTCGATCAGACAGACTTGGCTGTAATTGAATTACAATTCTGCCACTTATCAGCTGTCTGACCTTCAGAAATTTACTAGAGCTCAATGCTTCAGTCATAAAATGAGGATAATAAGAGGATTAAACAAGATAATGCATTTATCGTGCTTCACATAGTACCCAGCACATAGCAAATGCTCTAGAAACTAATGTCTATTATTTTTTTTAATTCTAACCAATAAACTTGACACTTATTCTTTGGATTTAGATTTAGGGCATTCAGGATCCTCTGCTAAAGTGCCAACATCCCTGGGAAAGGTAGACATTATTATTGTTGTTGATAATCTGCTTTGTACAAGGCAAGTTTATTAAACAACTACCTAACTAAAAAGGGGGAAGAGACAACCAGTATTTTGAAGAGTGAGGTAAGGTGTGTTTCCCCATTGTGACCATGATAACACCAGATCAAGGGAGACACAGAGGGGAGCACCAGATTTCTGGCTCTTCCCATTTCCATGCACATGACTGACCTCACCATTCTAGAAGAATGCTGAATGGTATTAGCAGACCCCATTCTTTAGTGTGGAATGACAAATTGTTTTCCATTGTCTGTAAAAGATTCATATGCTCACTAGGGTCTCCTATATCTTACTAGGTTTGTCAACACATATTCCTCTCCTTAGGAGACACTTGATCTCCAAGTATCTCTGACATAAAGACACAATTACATACAAAAGATCGTAGCATGGTCTAGGGAAATTGCCTTATTCAAACTATCTCTAAAATCCCAACTGAGTTGATAGGAGGTGGTGAAATAATGGAAAACTACTGAGTTAAGTCATTTCTAGGTGGTGTGTATCTACTCATGAAGAAGACCATAATCACAGACTTGTTAGTGAGCCATAGGAGATTGAAGATGGTGATAAGGAGGATGGGGCAGCACCAGAGACCAATTTAAACCACGTCACACCTGGGCCTGGCTCCAGCTTTGGTTTGGGCACTTCTACAGGAGCAACGAGACGGCAGCGTCTTTTCCTGTCTTCAAGTGCCTCGGGAACTACACGGGAAGTCAGTTACACTGGCCTGGCAAACTTGGATGACAAACAGTGGATGTCTTCCCCAGGCAGCATTACACTTCCCCTGTTAATACCTCCCATTGTGGAAAAATCTAAACAAGGCAGAATTAACGGGAATCCAACATTTTCCTTTCTATAGTGAAAAGTTTCCTTGACTAACTCCTTTAGGAAACTACATGTTGGGGGGTTAGGAAATTGGAGAAAGAAAGCCTTAACACCAGTGCATAATTATTTTTAACTCTATGTGTTGAAAATAAATATCTGATCAAAAAATGTTACACATACAACAGGTTGCTCTAAAGCAATGATGATGAACAGTCTATACACAACAATATGGATGAGTCTCATAGATGAAATGCTGAGTGAAAAAAGAAAACAGACAAAAAAAGAGAACATGCTGAAAGATTCTGTAGATAAAGTTCAAAAACAGGTTGGACCAACCTGTGCTGTTGGAAATCAGGAAAGGTGTTACCCATGACTGAAAAAAGTAGTGAGGGAAGCTGCTCGGGTGTGGTAACGATCGGTTTCTTGATCTGGGTGCTGATTACGCAGATGTGTTCAGCTGGTGAAAATTCATCAAGCTGTACATTCTTGACCTATACCCTTTTTCATGTGTACTTTATACTTTGAAAAAGTGCAAACAGTAATTAGCAATCAAGACTAGCTATGTTAGCCTCAGCCTTCTGGCTTGATAATGGTTTTATCTTTCTAGAAAAGAAGCCGTCAATCATTTTAAGATGGGGCAAATTTAGGGGAAATCTGAAGTTAAAAAATTCAGAACTTAGGTTTATTGGGTCATTTACTGAGCCATTAGGTTTACTAGGTTTATAGGTTTCTTTTCCACAGGTTACAGCAACAGAGGTTTATTCCTTGATTCCAGCCCTTGAGGAGTCAGAGCACTTTGTCTTTTTCTTCTAAAAAGACAACCTCCACCTCCAGCACCTGAAACATACACTTAACCACACTGGGTAACCATGGAAAGGTATTGGTAGGAGAAATTTGGTTCTATGTCCTATCAGATACAGAAAGTATTTAAAACTTTCCAGGGGAAGAGAGTCTGAAAACAAATAAATGTATGTTGCAGATGGACATTCTAGACTTCTCTTTCTTTTTTCTCAAGATCTGTTCCCTATGTCCCTAGAGACTGACCCATCTGCTGCTGCTGCTTCATCCCTCACCCCCAGAGCCAGCCCTGAAAGAGCAGACTAGGGCCAGGGAGGGCTTCCCAGAAGAGCACAGATGGAAGTCACCTTAATAAGGAGACATTTTAAAAACTCACTTGAAATCCTAACACCCAGAGATAATAGTAGCAGAGTTAGATATATAAATAAGCACATATATATACACACATGTATATACATATATCATTCTAGACTTCTTTTTCTTACTAGCACTGAGTGTTGCTTATAACACATTTCACTAAAAAAGGCAGGGGTTGAAATACTTTATGGTATGAACCTGAGCATTCATATTAAAACAAAATGTTTACTTTATTAGAGAAATTATGACTTATTGAGCAAAAGCCAGGTACCCTATGTAGATGATATTTAATCTCACGGTGGACTTTAATCTCATAACAACCCTGCAGCACTGACATATCCTCTGTTTTATACACAAATGTGGAAATTGAGCCTCAGAGAGATTAAATAAGTGGGGCAAATTCATTTAATTCAGAAGTGGAAGAGTCAGGATTTGGACCCAGTTCTGAATGATTTAGAAGGCTTTGGTCTTTCCTTATAACATACCTCTCATGAAGAGTAGGCCCTTACTGGTATTTATCTTATTTGATTTAAATCTAAATTTTGAATTAAAAACTTTGAGTATAGTGTGAGATCTTCTGAAGCCGAAGGACTCTTATTCAATATTTAGTTGAAATATTTAGTGGCTTTTATTTATTTTCACCACAGAGGTGAATCATGGAAAGAGTCATTGTGACTTTTTTTCCTTTGAACATCAGTTTTCCCTCCCTCAGCCCCACTAAATAATTTCTTAATCAAAATCCAGTTTTTATAGCATTTTCCCAAGATTAAAAGGGCTCTATCATTTTTTGTAATGATAAAATTAATAGGTTATTCTTGTTTTTAAAAATTGGATATTACAAAAAAATCATAAATAATAAAAATTTTAAAATTGCTTGAACTCCTAGAAAATAGTGATTAAGAATTTGATATAAAATACACACACACAGGGCTTCCCTGGTGGCGCAGTGGTTGGGAGTCCGCCTGCCGATGCAGGGGATACGGGTTCATGCCCCGGTCTGGGAGGATCCCACATGCCGCAGAGCGGCTGGGACCGTGGGCCATGGCCGCCGGGCCTGCGCGTCCGGAGCCTGTGCTCCGCGATGGGAGAGGCCACAACAGTGAGAGGCCCGCGTACCGCAAAAAAAAAAAAAAAAAAAAAAAAAAAAATACACACACACAGGACTTCCCTGGTGGTACAGTGGTTAAGAATCCACCTGCCAATGCAGGGGTCATGGGTTTGAGCCCTGGTCCAGGAAGATCCCATATGCCGTGGAGCAACTAAGCCCACGCGCCACAACTACTGAGCTTGTGCTGTAGAGCCCGTGAGCCACAACTACTGAGCCCGTGCACCTAGAGCCCATGCTCCGTAACAAAGACAAGCCACCGCAATGAGAAGCCCGCGACCCGCAACGAAGAGTAGCCCCCTCTCGCCGCAACTAGAGAAAGCCCGTGCACAGCAATGAAGACCCAACACAGCCAAAAAATATAAATAAATAAATAAATGTTTAAAGTCCTTACAAAAAATATGCCCACACGCATATTCCTAAACTTCTTTCTCTTTATAAATGCATGTATGGATTTTAATAAAAACTGAGACTAATGCCCTTTGAATAAAAATAAATAAATCCAATATTACATGCTTTCACACCATGCCTTTACTTTATAGCCTTTACTACAGTAGTCAGGAAATAATGATTTACATCATCGTTAGTATTGCTAGTAGTTAAGTGCCCTTTGGAGCTAGACTCCCTGGTCTTTAATCCCAGATCTGTCATTGACCAGCTATGCAATCCTGGGCAAGCCATCCTTCTTCCTCAGCTTCTTCATCTGCAAAACAGAAAAATAATATCTACCTCACAGGGTTGGTGTGAGGATTAAATGAATATATGTAAAACAGGTAGAACAACATATGTCACATATTAAACCCAAATGTATTAGCTATTGTCTTAGTTGCCTAATGTTTCTCTTTCCAGTAAGCTCCACGCATGCAGGGACAAAGTTGGTCTTGTTCCCAATTGTGTCCTCAGCCTGGTACATAGTGTGTGGTCAGTAGTTGTTGACTGTTATGATTAACAACATTCAATAAGCATCTGTTGAATGGATGAGGGAATACCCATTTACTGCTAAGGTATTTGATATTGATAGAGTAGTAGGAAAAGCCCACATTTTAGAATCAGACAAACAGATTTCAAAGCCTTATTCCTCATCCTTAACTATTTACTTTCTTAGGGGGAAAGAGAGGTCAACACATTGAACTTTTCTGACCCTGATTTCCATTTGTAAAATGGAGATAACAGTTCCTTCTTGCAACATTGTTACGTGGATTTGAGACAATTGTGTTAGTTTATCAATAAAGAGTAACTATTTCTTGTACAAATATCACATTATAGTATCCAGAGTATTATGTAACCCTAAGGGGTGTGATTCATGTGGAATACAACATAAACGGTGTCCCCTGGAATAGTCACTGCAGGAGCTTTGAGGGTATCCACATTACATTTATAAAAATGACAAAGTAGCCCTGTATTAGAGTCTCTCGGTTTGGATATTTTGAGGGTCCATAAGAGCAATTTAGGAGCAACATTAGCTGCAGAGACCTTCTGCAGGTGATATTTTCATTTTAAAGCCATGGAAAATAAGACATAGCTATATACTCAGGACCTGGGGTTAAACTCAAGCCTTTTAAATTCCAAGTTCACTATTCTCTAAAGCCCAATAAATACAGGGGCAGAGAAAGAAGGGTAAAGCAAACTCTGATGAACTAGTGTCAGTGTTTTTGCTAACTGCTCAGTTATCATTCAGCATCTACCCGATGCTCCAGAGCTAAGGAACATCAACTCCATTCTGCACCCCATCTCTGTCCTGCATCCTGGGGTGGATTCTGTTCAACTGGTATCCACAGTCAGGACGGAGTCTCAGAATACAAAGGGAACCTCCTCTCCAATCAAATGAACAGGATATTTGGCAATAACAAGTTGCTTCTGAGGAAAAGTGAGTTTCTTGGCATGTTCCTTGTCAGCATTACAAAGCTGAAAGTTAAATTTATCTTCACTTATGGCAGCACACACTGCTGCCCAAATGTCTTGTTTGTTTGCCTCTGCTATTGTTGGTGGGGTGCATGAGTCAGAACCCCAGCCCACAGGTTTTCCCAGGACTTTCTTATGGGCATGATCCGAAAGTGTTTGATAGGTAGTCATAGGCTGACACACAAAAGAGCCAACCCGGGGGCTGGCTAGGGCTTGGCCAGGGAGGCAAGCTTAGGCGTTACATTCAATAGAGCAGGAAGGGGAAGTGGTGGCCTATAACCTCAGGGAATATTTCCACATGACCCACTGAATCTCTCTCCTGCTTTGAGGAGGTGGCCTAGCCTAGAACAGCACCAGCCATGGGAGAAATGCAAACCCTAACCAGGAGAAGCAGACCCTTACCCAGAGGGGAATAGTTCAGGGCCACCACCAGATTCTGTTACAATTTTTAAAAGCACTCAAGTGTTGGCAAAAATAAAATCTTGGGTTAACTGTAACTAGAATATTGGCTTTCTCTTTGTGGAAGAGTTGGTCAGTCATACTTGTCTGTACCAGTTCCCCCAAAGAACAGAAAATATACTGAGGTCGTAGCAAGAGGAATTTAAGCTAGATGTAAAGAAGAACTTCCTGAATGCTAGTTTAATTACATGTTGGACCCTTTTTTTTTTTTTTTTTTTTCAGGGAAGAACTGTTCAGAGTCCTTCCTGCAAAAGGAAAGCTAAAATGATCTTGTAGCTTAACCAGACCTCTGCAGGGTTTGGATCCGTGCTGACATTTATTCTGTTATCCCTGAGATGAAGTGTGTTGGAATAAGTGAAAATGTTTTGTATTAGTATTTTTTAAATTTTTATTTGCAACCCATAAATAGATGCATTAGGTTTTTTTTAAAATTGAAGTATAGTTGACTTACAATGTTGTATTAGTTTCAGGTGTACAGCAAAGTGATTCAGTTTTCAGATTCTTTTCCACTCTAGGTTATTACAAGATATTGAATATAGTTCCCTGTACTACATAGTAGGTCCTTGTTGTTTACCTAGTTATGTATAATAGTTTGTATCTCTTAATCCCAAACTCCTCATTTATCCCTCCCCCACCCCTTTCCCCTTTAGTAACCATAAGTTTGTTTTCAATGTCTGTGAGTCTATTTCTGTTTTGTAAATAAGTTGATTTGTTATCATTTTTTAGATTTAACATATAAGTGATATCATATGGTATTTGTCTTTGTCTGACTTACTTCACTTACTATGATAATCTCTAGGTCCATCCACGTTGCTGTAAATGGCATTATTTCATTTATATATATATGTATATCTTTATAGATGGATTAGGTTTTGATCTTGATAATTCTAACATTTATGATCAAGTTGCAAGCAATTTTCAGGAGTTAATTATCTAGCCGTGGCCAATTTCAGGAGTTAATTATCTAGTAGAAGAATCATACACATAAATAGGATATGTATGACACAATGGGAATTCACAGACTTCTGTTGAATTTTAGTAGAGGAAAAGATTACTCCAATTTAGAAATTTAGGAAAAATCCCCTTTTGTGAGCTGGGTCTTATAGGATGGGCTAGACTTAAATGAATGGAGAATGGGGAAAGTGGAGGTAATGGCTCAAGTAAAGATTCGGAAACAGAAAAGCACAGAGTGAATTCAAGGAAAAGCAACTACTCTAGTGTGTCTAGAACCTCAAGGAAAAGCAACTACTCTAGTGTGTCTAGAACCTAAGTTGAGGTTCAGAGACTGCACTGGCCAGACCTCCAGTGCACAGTGCAGTGCCGAATAGAAGTAGTTGTGGCTAGTGTGTGGTTAGTGTGTCAGTACAGGTTCTCCAAGAAATAGGCACTTAGATGAGTAGACGTTCAAGAGCTGTGTTGAACATTAAGTTGTTCTTAGTATTTTCTTTAAAAGAAACACCTGTGAAGGATAAAGGGAACAGAGCAGAAGTAGATAGGAAGAGCCTTCAGGATGGGGTACAAGCATGGCACCTATAAAAAGAAGAGAAAGGAAGGAGAAGTGAGTAGGAAGGATTTCAGACTGTAGCACAGCCCTGAGACAGCTTCAGCCAGGCCAAAAGGGAATCCTTGCGGCAAGGTTGCCCATTAGAGGAGTCCACACCCATATGATGGGCTCAAGCTATATCAGAAATTTTGTCAGTCACTGACTGAGAGCAGCCTGAATGATGTGTAGCCTCGGCATGAAAGTGGTGGTGGATCCAGAGGGGTAGCAGCTAGGAACGTCAGTCAACTTGGCTCCCTAGACAGGAGATCTGAGTGGTGAATTTCACGGCTACTACAGTTGGTCAGTAGCATTGGCTGACCCCCAATTAAAGAGGCACAGCTTCTAACAATTCACCATTAAGGATGATGTTTGTCTCAGTGTTTACTAGGAATTGCTTTTTTTTCGTTAAGGAAATTCCCTCTTCTAGCTTGCTAAAAGCTTTTCTTTTCCTTTTTAAAAATCATGAATTCTTTTTTTTTTGCAATACTGATTGAGTTGATTATGGGTTTTTTTCTCCACTAAGCTATTAAGAGGGTGATCATGGTTAGAAATTTTCTAATGCAAATTCTACCCTTATAGTTCAGAAATAAATTGAGCATGAAGTTATATTTTTTTATTTTCTGCTATATTTGACTTGCTAATACTGTGTTTAAGATTTTTTCACATATATTCATAAGTGAGATTGGACTGTAATTTCTTTTTCTTGCAAAGTCTTTATCTGGTTTTTAAATCGAGGATATTTTGGCCCCCATAAAATAATTGGGGGATAGTTCTTTTCATATCTCTAGAAAATGTTGGATATATTTGGAAAAAATCTGGGTAGTTTTTTTTTTTTTAGTTGGTAGAACTCACCTGTAAAACTATCTGAGCCTGATGTTTACTTTGTGGGAAGAGTTTTAACTCCAGTTTCAAATTCTTTTTTGATTATAGGAGACCATTCAGGCTTTTTATTTCTTCAGGAGTAAATAGTAAATTTGGCAAGTACATTTTTTTTCAGCAAATTTGTTTATTTTGACTATTACCAAATATATTTTTATTAAGTTGTTCTTAATGTTTTAATTAAAGAAAAATCATCTGTGATATCATTAGCTGTATCTTTTCTATACTCCTAATTTTGTATATTTATACCATTTTTCTTTATTTCCTTGATCAGTTTGTCTACTTTTTGATCCTCTTTGATTCTCTGTTTTTTTCTATATATTAATTTCTGCTCTTAAATTTATTATTTCCCTCTTTTTTTACTTTCTTATGGTTTATTCTATCATTTTTGTCCTCTAACTTCTTAAGTGGGGTGTTTCATTTTTTGTTTTTTTGCTTTTCTAATATAAGCATTAAAATGATAAAATTTCCTTGATATTTCTTTTGCTGTACTCCACAATTACCAAATGTAGTATCTTAAATATTATTCAATTATAATCAAATTTTTGTGATTTTTTTGACTTAGGAGTTATTTAAATATTTTAAAATTATTAAGCATACTGGGATTTTCAAAAGTTTATTTTTTTTAATTAACTTATAACAGAGGAGGCTTTGATCTGTATGATTCTGGTTCTTTAAAACTTACTGACACCTGCTTTATAGTCTGTTATATGATCTATTTCTGTACATGTTCCATGTGTAATAGAACTGATTAATTGTTGTGTTCTATACACCTCCATGAAATCAAACATAGACGTTTTTGCATGAGGATTGCAGTTGAATATATTCTTTGATGAAGGTGAGAGGCCTGATATCTATAAAGCTGGGCTCTTTAAACATATTGCAGTGTAGCCACAAGCAGTAGTTTCTAATCTCTGGGCCTTAACTTCCCTCTGGGTAAAGAGCTTTTATTTTTAGCATCCATATATAATCTGTATTTTCTCAATTAGTGGGTAATAAAAATAACTACTATCCTGTAATTTTTAAACGTTAATGAGTATTCTTCATAACAGAAAAGTTCAGAAACTACTCTGGTGAGTATATACTTTCTAAAGAAATACTGATTTCTCTAGAACATTCACACAGTGCTTCAGAAGTAACTAGCACAATTGTGCATGTCATGGGTATCATCAAACATGCCTCCTGTCTGTTAACTCTAAATCCGCCTGAAACTGACCACATAATCAAAAATGAGCCCAATGGACAGGTCCCAGCACACTGAGACAGGGGAGGCCAGTTTGCATGAGGGTTTCTGTCAAAACTGGACTGGACTTTGGAAATTAAACTCAGATTGCTTTCATTTAAGGGTCAGAATTGATTCAAACCCACATCTTTAAAATCCCTTAGTTTGGGAACTTTTTCCATCCTCAGTCTCTTCCACCACTTGTCTT
The DNA here is from genome assembly GCF_964341445.2 of Mesoplodon mirus. Lineage (NCBI taxonomy): Eukaryota > Metazoa > Chordata > Mammalia > Artiodactyla > Ziphiidae > Mesoplodon > Mesoplodon mirus. The sequence goes on along the minus strand of NC_138978.1, from coordinate 171,951,366 downwards.
CGTGAATCCAAAGCCATTTTGACATATCCTTGACTCAATCCAATATTAAGAATAAATGAGATATGTTCAAGCGAGGAAATATAACAAAGGAGGGACTTTCCTACAAGATCTTTGTAAAAGAAAAAAAAAGAACATTTGCATAAACCATTTTTAACCAGAGTCATTGTTTTGTGTCTTTCCTTTCTGAATGCTTTGTTACACTCCCTTGCAGTCCCCCTCCCTGTCTCTGGACACCAACCAGTCGGAGACCAAAGCCTTGATCATGTTTCACTTTGGAATCTTCCTGGCTCCAGCGTAGTCATCATGCTTGAATGATTACATTTACTGACCAGTCTCCCTGCTTCCTCTTCTTTCCATTCCTAAACCCCTAGACGTGCTGATTTTCCCAGAATATCACTGTGATCCTGTCCCTCTCTTGCTCAAGTTTTCCCAGAAACTACTGAGTAAACTTCACCAGTGTTAGTCTGGTGTTTAAAGCTATTCTGTACCTTTTTCATTGCTGGTTCTCTGCTAAGCTTATAAACCTGTCTGACGTCTCTGACTTCAACACCTTTGTCTTGGATACTTAACTTACCTTCTGGTTCCTAAGTAGACCTCCCTCAGAATCTACTTTAGCTATAAATTCTGTTGCCCTTTGACAAGTGGCCCCTGTCTACTCTGGGCCGTGGTGTCTCTGAGCTTGCACACCCAGCATGCCATAGTTCACACTGCCTCCACTTGCAGTTAGAGGTGTTTTCTTCCCTCCACCTCCAGATGCTGGGTCCCTCAGGGCATGACTCAGCCCCTGTGTGTTCCAGCCTCTGGTAACATTTCTTATAATAGGGAGTTTTCAGTAGATGTTTAATTGGTTAGTTGAAAACCACTATCCCATGCCGTCAGCCCCTCTTCACACTAAACATGCCCATGTAATTTAACATTCAATAACCATTTTGAGCATCTATTGACCTCCATATATAGAGATGTGTTCTAAGGATGCTGAGATCAAGAAACACAGCCTGGGGCTTCCCTAGTGGCACAGTGGTTGAGAGTCCGCCTCCCGATGCAGGGGACACGGGTTTGTGCCCCGGTCTGGGAAGATCCCACATGCCGCGCAGCGACTGGGCCTGTGAGCCATGGCCACTGAGCCTGCGCGTCCGGAGCCTGTGCTCCGCCGCAACGGGAGAGGCCACAACAGTGAGAGGCCCGCGTATCGCAAAAATAAAAGAAACACAGCCTGTTCCCTCAAGGTCACTTTCTTGGATGATTTTGGTGTGAACTGGAGAATGGACACATTCTTTTCACCTGCTCAAGGAGCCCAGCATTAGTATTTGAAATCAAATCCGGGACTTCCCTGGTGGCTCAGTGTTTAAGAACCCCCCTGCCAATGCAGGGGACGTGGGTTCGAGCCCTGGTCCGGGAAGATCTCACATGCCGCGGAGAAACTAAGCCCATGCACCACAACTACTGAGCCTGTGCTCTAGAGCCTGCCTGCCACAACTACTGAGGCCACGTGCCTAGAGCCTGTGATTCACAACAAGAGAAGCCACCGCCATGAGAAGCCTGTGCACTGCAAAGAAGAATAGCCCCTGCTCATCGCAACTAGAGAAAACCCACACACAGCAACGAAGACCAAAGTGCGGTCAAAAAAATTAAAAATTATAAATAAATAAATAAATAAATAAAATAAAATCTACTTTGCGTGATTTTTTTAATTCCCTTTTCTCTTCAGCATTAGACACATAGCTCCTTTTCTTTTATTTTTAATTTATTTATTTTTAAATTTTATTTTATTTTTTAATGTATTAGTTTAATGTGTTTATTTTATTTTTGATTTTATTTATTTATTAATTTAAAATGTGTTAGTATCTGCTGCACAGCAAAGTGATTCAGTTATACATATATATTCTTTTTCATATTTTTTCATTATAAGATATTGAATATAGTTCCCTGTGCTATACAGTAGGACCTTGTTGTTTATCTATTTTATATATAGTAGTTTGTATCTGCTAATCCCAAACACCTAATTTATCCCTCCCTACCACCTTTCCCCTTTGGTAAACATAAGTTTGTTTTCTTTGTCTACGAGTCTGTTTCTGTTTTGTAAATATGTCCATTTGTGCCATATTTTAAATTCTACATATAAGTGATATCATATGATATTTGTCTTTCTCTGTCTGACTTCACTTAATATGATAATCTCTAGGTCCATCCATGTTGCTGCTAATGGCATTATTTCATTCTTTTTTATGGCTGAGTAATATTCCACTGTGTATATATATCACATCTTCTTTATCTATTCATCCGTTGATGGACATTTAGGTTGCTTCCATGTCTTGGCTATTGTAAATAGTGCTACTATAAACATTCGGGTGCATGCATCTTTTCAAATTAGAGTTTTCTTTGGATATATGCTCAGCATCATATGTAGCTCTATTTTTTTTTTTTTTTTTTTTTTTTTTTTTTTTTTTTGCGGTACGCGGGCCTCTCACTGTTGTGGCCTCTCCCGTTGCGGAGCACAGGCTCCGGATGCGCAGGCCCAGCGGCCATGGCTCACGGGCCCAGCCGCTCCGCGGCATATGGGATCCTCCCAGACCGGGGCACGAACCCGTATCCCCTGCATCGGCAGGCGGATTCTCAACCACTGCGCCACCAGGGAGGCCCCTGTAGCTCTATTTTTAAAGTAGCCTCCATACTGTTCTCCATAGTGGCTGCACCAATTTACATTCCCATCAACAGTGTAGGAGGGTTCTCTTTTCTCCACATTCTCTCCAGTATTTACTGTTTGTAGACTTTTTAATGATGGCCTTTCTGACTGATGTGGGGTGATACCTCGTTGTAGTTTTGATTTACATTTCTCTGATAATTAGTGACGTTGAGCATCTTTTCATGGGCCTGTGGACCATCTGTATGTCTTCTTCAGAAAAATGTCTATTTAAGTCTTCTGCCCATTTTCTGATTGGGTTGTTTGTTTTTTGGTATTGAGCTGTATGAGCTGTTCGTATATTTTGGAAATTAAACCCTTGTCACACACAGCTCTTTTTAATATCACCTTTCCTTACTTGTTAAACAGATACTTACTAACCATGTGGACTTAAGTTATTTAATGTCTCTGAGCCTCAGTTTCCTAAAATTTGAAATGGGGATAATAATACCTGTGGCCAAGGATTAAATTCTATGAGGAATGTAACCCAGATGTCAGGTAGGGTCTCTCTGCCCCTTAAAATCCAGATTAGTAATGAATTTTGTGGATTATTATTAATAGATTATACAATACATTACACTACTGATCATTATGGAAGCCCAAAACCCTCTCTAAGAGTTCTCAAAATTCCCAGACAGCTTAATTTTCATGGTCACTTTGGTACTGATTTTCTTCTAAATATTTTGTTTCTGCCAAAATATTTTGTTCCAACTTTGCTTTTTGTGGCTGTTCTTTCATATCTGCTGTTTTCCCAAACTAAGGAAGCAGTCTCTTTACCTTAAACTCCTCCTTCAAAGCAACCTGAATACGGGTCTGTGTTTGTAGTAGAATATTTACAGGTTTGTGTTTGCAGAGAATAGGAACTTTGAATGGGAAGAGCATAAATGTCCAAAGGATAACTTAATTAATTTTCCACAGTGTGGTTTGGATCTAAAGCCTCTTTCTTGCTTCATCTCTTCTCATTAAATTATTATGGAGTTAGGTCTGTTTCAGACATGTGTCAAAGAACAGAGCACAGTCTTAGGGGTGAAAACTAGGGCCACGCATGGGAAGCAGGTAACATTCAGGGGACAGATTTTTCTTATCAGAGCTAAAGTCATAAGATTAAATCATAATTTAATAAACTATTTCTCAAGGAAACTAAAATAATATAGCCCAGATCAACTGAGCTCTGGCAAACAAATCCAGAGGAATGGATCATTCTGTGTCCCTTGGATTCTGTTGATTTCACAAAGGCTGGTATTCCGGGTTATGGGAGAAAGGGGTTATTTCATTTAATCTGGAGCATAACTGTGTAAGGAAGATAATGGTATCCCTATTTCATAAATAAATCTGGAATTCAGAGTGTTTAATGACTTACAGGTTCACCCCATAGAGGCAGAGACAGGATCCCAACCAAGTGGGTCTGATTCCCCAAACCATTCCCTTCCATCTCACCCCAGCAAGGGCACAGGTAGCAGAGCTGACCTTCTGCGGTGAAAATCCGAGCACTGGGTTGCAATTTGAACACAAGTGAAGGACCCTCTCTAGTTTCTAATCTCAGGAGAAGGCCTCAGACTTGCTTCTGTTCAAGACCTTGCGTAAGACCCAGAATCCTACACTAAGAAAGCACGAAAGACAAGATTTGGGAGGGAAAAAAAATCTACATTTAAGGTTCAGTTCGCAAAGCAATTTCATACCCAACTCAGTCATTGCAATAACCCTGTGAGGTAAACAAGGCATATTTCATTCTTACGACTAAGTCTCAGGAAGGTTAAACCCAAGGTCTTTGAGAAATTTATTTTATGAATATTTATTTATTTATTTATGAATCTTATGAATCTTTATTTAAGGAATGTGGCATGACATAATTCCTAAGATCATATAGTAGCCTTAGGGCTTACGCTTAGGACTGTGTTTTTAAGTCTGTATACATCTTACCCCCAAGAAGTAGCCTCCCCTTGTGTTCTTTGATCCTGATGTCTTAGTTGAATAAGCTCTTGCAATCAGGGCTGCCATGGGAGTCCATGCAGGCTGTGCACTGTATAACTCTGACGGATGCATTCTAAGCTACATGAATGTGAATGGCACATCCTCAATTTATGGTGCACAGCATGGAGAATCTTTTGCAACAGCCCTTGGTGTTGTGCAAAATCTGAGATGACTTTGAGAAAGGAACATGTAATCATTACAAAAAAAAATCATTCTCATAAAATGTAGAAGTTTATATGAAAGCTGTATTGGCCATGGCGCAAGGAGGTATTTCCAACTACTTTTCACACAGGGCCCTATTCTCTTATAAGAATTCAGCCCTTGACATTAGCTGAGTATCTGTATGGGTTATCACATGCCATGGAGAGGGAGTTCGCAGCAAGTGATATCAACAGTACACTGTGTTCTCTTTCAGATTTATTGAATACACATTTACTTAAGTGTCAAGTAATGAATTAGACATTCCATGGATGTGGCCCAGTTTCTGCCTTTAAGGGGATAGAATTTCACTGGGGAGAAAACACACATATCATAATTTTAAAAATAACAAACTAGGTAGTATTTTTTTAAAAAACTGTATTTAAGTACAAAATTGCATGTTACTGACTAACCTCGCAGTAGGACGCCAGGAAGGGGAGTTTGTCACAGGTTGGACTAATTAAGGACTTGTTATGAAAACAGTGGTAAGGGTGGGGGATGCCCGAGATGAATCATAAAGAGTAGATAGAACCTAGGTGGATACGTAAGAGGATTTGGGGGTGAGGAAGGACCCCCAATAACAAAAATGAGACATTAAAACCCAAATCCCCCCAAAAAACCCCAACAGTGCAGGCTATCTTTCTCATCTCTCGTGTTGCTTGGTGGTCATGAGCTGCTCCGTGTGGAAGTCAGGCAACTGAGAAGGGGAGATGGCTGAAGAAGGCGGGAGCCTGGAGGCAGTTAAATAGGATGGCCTCCATTTATAGAAGCTGGGGCTGCAGTGCAAACAGGACTTTTCCTAGTTGGAGCAGATCCCCATTACTCTGCTGGAGCTGGAAAGCAAGGGTAACATCAATTTTATAAACTTTCTATAGGAATATGTCTCCACAGTACACTGGAGGGCTGGGGAGGTAAAATGTGATCTGTAACAAAACTGAGCCTGTAGTTGCCTATGTATCAAATTTTCGCTATATTTCAAAGTAAATGTCATCATGTACGGCTCAGAATTGAAGCTGGAAGCCAGAGTCGAGAAAGAGAGTGAAATTGGCATATTTATATTCCACAGTAATCCTTTCCCCATGGTCTTGTTTGTCCATGGAAAAAAGAATAAAATACTGAGCTATAAAACCCACAACTGTGCACTGAAACTTGGGGGGAGGGTAGGGGTGATGGGGCAAAATGGAAACAGAAGGAGCAGCTGGTTGTATTGAAAATTTTCAGATGCACTGAAATAGACACACTTCATCTTCAGTGTAGAAGATGCCACCAGGCAAAACTTTGCATGGAGGAGGATTCGAAGGATCCAGTGACACTTCAGTTTCCCAAGAATTTTCTTTCACAGCAGGTCATTTAATATGGCTCATCCATGCTGAATGATAAACAAGAGAAAATAAATTACACTCAGGAGCCTAAAAATTGCAAAAATTTAAGGGTTGGTAGTAAAGGTAAATGGTCACTAAAGGTCAGAAGAGTAAAGGAACTCTTTCAGATGAGTTACAAGATGCAGGACATTCACTAAGGCACAGGAATGAGAAGAAAACCCTAAAGCAATGCTTCTCATCCTTTCAGGTGCTTACCACCTAGACACGGTGTTAAAACACAGACCCGGATTCAGGTCTGGGTGGGCCTGAGATTCTGCATTTCTAACAAGCTCCCTGGTAGTGCTCAAGTGGCTAGTCCTCAGAACACACTGAGAGAAATTTTGGCGGTACAGGCTTTGTCTTAAGGTCTAATGAATATGAAGGGCATTTTGATAGATTTTGAACAGTGGAAAGTCAGAAAAGTAAAATAAGACATATTTAAATGGAAAGAGAAATTAGAGAACATCAAAACTCGTGAAAGGTACGGTAGTGGTTCTGCACGCCTGATTCTGATGGGATATGATTTAAGGAGATGATGACAAATTTAGTTTTGTGAAAAGAAAAATGACACTTGTGTGTGTAAAACAATTCATTCTTGGAGAGAGCAAGGGAGAACCAAATAGGGTATGTCTGAATAACACCTTTCAAAGGGAGAACCAGATTCTGAGATTCTGCTGTCATGGTGAACTGCCAGGGTAAACCACAGTTCAGCAGCTGCAAGCATGCTTGCCAATTACAGAGATAAAAATGTTTCTGAAAACAAAATTTCATATATACCTCCTCTCTGAGGTTGGCATTGTATCTTCCTGTGTATCTTGGGTGTAGCTTTTACCCAGGCAGAATTTAGACTCTAGAAACCAAATGAGGTGATAAACAGAACCAGTTTGCAGAAGAGTCAAAATAACCCAGCAAGAATTGAAACCACAAATGCACTAGGAGTCAGTTATTCACGAACCAAATGCTAATAGGAATCAGCACAAAGGACTATGAGTGTTGGCTCAAGGGCTTAAAAAAAACTGATACATGGTGTTGAGTGTGATACCTTTGGCTTGTTTTAGAAACACACCCTACTTCTTCCACTCCACCCTTCCTCAGTGCCATCACACAATGGTTTCAGTGCAAAAAAATTGCAATACTGGAGGAGGAGGGTGTCTGGGACTTACACCTCCAACCTGGATTCTAGAAGCATAAACGTTAAGAACATGATCTTTGGATCTAGATGGATGCAAATCTCAGCTTTGCCATTTATTCAGTGACCTCAGGTAGTTAATTAAGTTCATCGTTCCTTCACCTTACAATGGAAATATTAATAGTACCTACATCCACAGGCTTGTAGGCAATCTTTAATGATTTAAGACATTCAAGACACTCAGAACAGTGCACGGCATGGAATTAACATTTGATAAATGTTTGTTACTATTGTAACTAACTCTGTCACTAGCTCAGGCACCATAGGAAAGTTATTTAATTAGCTCAATTATCAAGAGAGTTTGAATGCCAAGATCCTTTCCAGAACTAAAATTCTATGATTCTATGGTCACTTTGGCCAGTAAATTTGAAGTATCCCAAGGCAGCTGGGCAAATCATTCTTCTTTGCTACATCCTTCTAGAATGTCTGGTGAAGTGTGCAAGACCTGTGTTGATGGGGCAAGGCTTCTCTTCCAACTTCTGGTCACAGCTCCTCAATACACCATGGGCTCTAGGTAGTTCTACTCACTGGCCCCTGAATGTTTTCAGAGTCCCAGTACCATACCATTTACATCATTTCCCTCTTCCAGACTGCCCTCCCTGCTTCTGTCCATACACCTAAATCCTATCCATCCTTAGAAAACCAACCCAGGTTCCATCTTCTTTGTAAGGTTTTCTGCGGTCACCAAACATCTTCTGTACTGAAGAAGTCTGGTCTTCAATACAGAATTCATTGACCATTACCATATTCTGCCTTTATTTTTCTGAAGTTTTTTTCTATATTTCTGTCTTAACTTCCCAACATCAGATAATAATCTCCCTGAGGTCTGGCACAAGGATTTACTTCTCTTGGTGTCTCAGTCAAGCTTAACATTTTTCCAAAAAAAGGTGTTAATAAACAGCTATTGACTGGTTCATTGTAAAAATCAGTCCGTTAAACTTAACATGGCAATTAGCTTAATATGGTACTTAATCCTAATGCTCTTCCTGCCAGCATCTCTTCCTGTCCCCCAAGGACATCTGAAAAATTGATCTGCTTCCATCTAGTGGCAATTAAAACACAGGTGGTTCCTGTGGCCAGAAAACAGCTCTGGGTAGATTGTGCCAGAAAAGACTTTCACTCAGTGGGTGTGAGCATGAAAGAAATCTTTGTATCTTGTGGATTTCCTGCCCACAGAGATAGGGAGTTCAGCCTAGAGAAGAGTCAGGGACCCCATCTACACTCTCTAATGGAAGATAGGGCAATAAAAGAACATAGAATAAAAGAAACTTCACTGACCCTATGTCCTCATCCAGTTACCCCTCCTGACTCTTTCATCTCCTTCCAGCCAAGTTTTATGAAAAAGATAATGTATACGTTCTGCCTCTATGTTCTCATCCCCACTGATTCCTCGACCCCTGGCTACAGGACTTCTGTCATGACCTCAGCATTGAAAACAATTTCCCTACTGATACCCTTATTATATCCAGTGGATCGTGGCAGTATTTGAAATAGTTTCCATTTCCCTTTTTCCTTAGGATCATGACCCCGTACTTTCCTCATTTTCCTTCTACATCTCTGGGAACCTCTTCCCATTCGCCTTTACCTTAGCTGACTTGTTTGATATTGACCTTCCTCTGGCTCCTACCCTCTCTCCCACACCCTCTTCCATTCTCACACTGCACATACTCCCTGAGTGATTGTACCTGCTCCTGAGATACAATTACCTCCTATAATGTGAGAACCTACAAATCCATTTCTTCTGCCCCAAGGTAGCCCTTTTGCTACAGATAGAATCAACGGATTACGGTTGAACCACAGACACCTAAATTTTAACAGGTACAAAACTGAACCCATGATTGCCACCTCCAAAACTTCTCATTCTTTCGTGTTCCCTTCTCAGTAAATAATACAGTAGAGATGGTAACCACCCACCAGTTCCCAGATCAGAACCACGGCAACTTACTTGATTCTTCTCCCTCTCTCTTAGCCAATTAATAATCATATTCAGTTGATTCTACCACCAGTTATCTCATGAACTCATCCTCATTGCTATTGCCCTAGACAGGCATCATCGGCTTTAACCTAATAACTTCAAATACCTCCAAAACAGTTCTTTGCCCCCAGAGACATTCATCTCCCATGTTTGCATACTTTTATGCATACTTTTTTGCATCTCCCAAGATGCAAATTTCAGCATGACATTCACCTGCTTCAACCCCTGTTACTAATACCCCAAAGACCTCAAGATTAAGTCCATACTCCTTCATACGGCTTATAAATTACTTTATAATTGTCCTCTGTTGCCTTCTGTCTCTCCACTTTTTCTTTTGTACTTTAAAGTACAGCTCACTAAACTACTAAGGACTTGTCAATAACAATCTGTGGTTGGTAGGATGGTTGCCTGAACAAGAAACCAACCTCCTCAGGCACCATCTTGCTTCATTTCCTCCAGCATTTGGAAAGGTACCCAGTTGTCTAGCTGGGTAGTCTGTCACCAAAGTCTCGTCTCCATTGTTTATTTGACTTATACTTTCCTTCTTAATATTTCAAAGCAAGTCACTAAACCCTGAAACTGAGAAGTGTTTTGCTATCTTCATTTCTGCCCAGTGGGCCTTGTATTTTCACATGTATGTGTTTCTGCAATTGAAGAAATCTGAGGGTCAAGAACAAGCCAAAAAACTTCCCCCTCTTTGGGGGAAGCTGCAAGTAGAATTCAGGCTCCCCACATTTTTGAAGGTCAATGCCTATCAGAGGTCATTTGCCATCTTGTGCTAGGTGCTGAGGGCCTGGGGTCTGGAATTATACCTTGTTCTTAGAGCCTGGGATTCATTAGTTTTTCAATAAATCCTTGTTGACTTGAATGTTTCCTGAATACTGTATTTAGCATTGCCCCCATGTTCAGCCAGAATAAGAAGAAATAAACCATAATGCTTCCAATCCTCAAAGAAAATTCAGAAGCAATCAGAAAAAGCTGTCTTTACATAAACTACCCCTTCTTAATAGGGCATTACTTGTTCATTCATTCATTCATTCATTCAGCTCCTCTAACACTAAAAAAGCTGACAGCTTTTAAGGAAGGTTAGTAGATTTATTACTTTATCTGGAAACTTCATTTGGATGAGACCCCATGTAAATAACTATTAGGGAGTTAATGTGTCTAGCTATAACAGGAAGTATTAAGATACTTAATACTTACCCTCTGTAAGAAGAGGGTAGAGAAGACATCAACAGATATCAAAACTTCTTGCTTATAAAACTTACCTTCTCCGAGACTTTTTGCCTAAAAATAGAAGAGAAAAATGGCATCAGAAAAAAGTAGACAATTTCAATTTTTTATACATAGGGAGAAGGGAGATTCCCTCTCTCAAAACTGTTTCTTGAAGTGTATTTTGTATTTGTTAGGTAGACCGCATGGTGTGTAAGGGGATTTGAGGTACTGTCTTAATGTTCTAATTCGAACAGTGGTAGATACTTATTCAGAACAGACTCATTCATGCAGATGCTTCTCAGAGCACTGTTTCATCCGCTGTACTGCTCATAAAGACAAGTCCAGCCTGAACTATCCGATGATCAGGCCCTATGTACCCATTCTTGTGTTTACACATCACGATCTGCCATCTCATCCTACCTGCAGATTCTTCCCTAAGAGATTCAGCTGCTAATACTGTAAGAATATGTATCATTACACTGCACGCCATCTTCTCTGTGAAAATCCACAAGAGAAATTACACTCAGGTCTCAGTGGTAGGAACTACATGCCTCATCTGGGTAACCACTGTGTTCTTATCTTACAAACACAGTGAGTATCATTACGGGTTATGTTTCCTTCTTTGACTGGCTACAAGGAAACTCAGCCAGATCTGAAATCCTCTTCTATCCTAACTTTACCCCTGGCTCTGACTTATTTTTGGTATTCTAAATTTTGGCCTTATTTTTCTTACTTTTAAACTAATTTTAATTTGCTGTGTTGATAGTTGTAAACTATCTTACATTCTTTTTGAAAAAAGCAGACTATAAATAAGTAGATGAATGAACTGCAGGGCTAGGCTCCAGAGGAAATAAAAGCAAAAAATGTTTTTTGAGGAGAAAAAAAATCACTGGGAGGCAATATATTTCTGTGTCTATAAAGCAGAGCTCCAGATCATCCAGTCTGGGTCCAGGTTCTTTTTTGCCAACTGTAGGGTGTCTTTGAATAGCTACTCATTCTCTCTAAGCTACCATTTCTTCATCTGTGAAAGGGGCATGATAATTATAGTTTCCTCACTGAGTTGATAAAATGTATGCAAAGTATTTAGGCCAGGGCCTAGAGCATAGATAGTGCTCAATTCTTGTTTTAAACCTTTAAAATGTTAGAAATTACTACTTTAATTATTTCTTCCAAAATTTAGCCTGCTGGTGACATGAGCCAAAAGCACTTGAGCAGGGAGAATTAAATCTGAATGAATTTCAGATTCCATTCATTTTCATATGAATATATGTTTCTGTTAGGAACAGTGAAACATACATGAGCAAGAATCTGTTCCTATTGAGAAAGTTTCTTTTTCAAGAAAAAGGGAACTAAGAGGCCTGTGTTCAGTTTTGTGCCCTGTTCTCACCCTGTGTGTTGGTTCAGGTAAACAGTTCTTCTGTGGGTAAAAAAATAGAGCCTTATTAATCTGAAGACCAGTGGTTTTAGGGAGCATATCTGGATGGGAGTCTGATCTCTGACTCTGGCCCCTGCTGATATGGAATTTCAGAGATTTGGCCTAAAACATCATTGCTTCAGTTTCCTCATTTACTGAACAGGGCCAGTAATGATGACTAATCAGAGAATGATGGTGCTAGGAGTAAAAAAATATTTCTAGACAAGCCCATGCACAGGGAGGCATGTTTCTAGAGCCCACCCTTATTCCTTTCTCCGAAAAAAGGAGCTGAAGTCTGGGTATTAAGACAACTAGGGCAGGGGCCAAAGTACAGGTTCAGAAGATCCATCTGAGGACAGGACAAGGGTCAAGAGTCTGGTCATTTCATTGGCTACTGTGCTCTAAATATTTGCTTGTCCCCTTTTTCCAGCTTTTGGAACACCAAAAGCCTATAAAATTATCAGATTGGTGAATACTGTATACATGCAGATTTATTGTATTAGAAAAGCTCTAGGGGGTTAGCCTGGGAACCTATCCATCATTTCTAATAATTGTCTCTATAGGAAAAATATTCTTCGTGTTTCAAAGAACTAACTTACAACTAAAAGTTTTAGAAGGCAAAGTCACTTGAAAGTTGGAGCTATCAGAAGATGTTTCACAAATGAAGACTATTTAGTGTGTGATTAAAAATACTCCGACTTTCCTACAAAGTCAGTGATCTTTTGGGGTTTCTGTTCTCTTGTGCTCTTTGTTGGCATAATTGTAACTAGCCTAAGTGCCCGTTATCTGTTTCCTGTTTGCCCCACACTGATTCCCCCAGTAGGGGCATGCAGTTTTCAAGTTATCAGTTTGAGATCTTGTACAGAAATGACTCCAAGGTAAAAAAAATTGCAAAACAAACCCACTGCTTTTCTCACCACTGCTTATAGTACAGCCTTAGGCAGCATCCCACCTCCTGCACCCCACCACTAAATACACATGACTTCAATTCTATTCTTTTTATTCTACTAACATTTATTAAAAGATTTTGGAATTTGAGAATATCTCCTTACTAAGGTGACTCCCAGCCCCAAAGTCCTTAATGGTTACTTAGATAATAGCCCTCTTATCCCAGAGGGTGGAGTGTAAATTACCCACTCTATTCTCAACCCCCTCACTTCTGCCAAGGTCACTCAAGGCAGGAGGAAAGAAAGGATGATTGGGGGCAGTCTTTAAGTCTCAATGGAAAGGATAATCAACGGTGGGAGAAAAATCTCATTCTTTTTTTGCCTTAATGCCATATTTAAGTAAATAGCATAGTACTCTAAGACAATGGAAGTTCCAAGAGCAGGAACAGAGACATTTTAACTGCTCAGGGCTCTTACTTTACAGTTACTGAAGTTCTTGCACATCAACAGCACCCCCGTCCACTGTGTTTCTGGGTTGGTTATAAAACTACTCTAGTACCCTTAGTCTTAAATTTGGAATGAAAGATCAGGTCATAGCGGAAGACCATTAGGGATTGGTAGATAATATTCCTGCAGTTGCCAGTAAGAATAGGTGGTGGGACAGCCTTTACATACCATATTCATGGAATAGAATACATACTAATTAATTTGATGGAACTGAAATTAAAATGGCCCCACAGAGGCAACACAGAGCAGTTGTTTAGCAGTTGTTTTGAGGTCATTGATGGCCCCTGAACTTGAAGCAGGGTTATCTTTAAAGCTGCCTAATATCCATACATGTCATAATCTTGAATGTGTCTGTCTGATGACTTTGGCCAAATGTGGCAGCACATACCCAAGGCCTGCCTGACTATGGGCCTGTAACTGGAAGGTTTGTCCCACTTGAGGGTTTGGACACACTCAGGAGGGAGGTGGGGGCAGTGATGCTGTTGTTCTTCTCCAGTGGTGTTTCATCTACTATTCCAAGCAGCAGATACTAGTTTCTTGAGGCAGCCCTCCTTAATCCCTCTTCTCTAGTCCAGAGTGGATGGAAAGCATGAGTATGGGGTACATTTGGTTAAAGCTGTAACCTTGGTGAATAGACACTGGGGAGAAAATGTGGGGATTTCCCTAAGGGACAATACAACTCCCACATGTCAGGAGCCAGACAGGTATCTGACTCTTGACAAGGCTAGGTATTTGGGAGGAGTGCTTTGAAAACCTTATGGGACATTAGATTCACTTCCTAGTGGAATTGCACTGAAATAAAAAACATGTAGGCTCTTATAGGACAAGATCACATATCCTTTTTTTTGTTTTTTAGAATTAAATAATAGCAAAGAACCACTACAATTTCTCATTTGTCTGTTAACACCCTAGCAACGGTGTTAGCAAGGTACCTTGAAGACAGTAGGCATTTTTAGAAGATTTGTCAGAATGAAAAGCAAAAATCAGCCAACTTGTTTTGATGAAAGTGTGTTCTGGGCTGCTTCACACACCTCCAGAGACTGATGTCTATAGAACCCAGAGCTTGGTATCCTGCTTTAGCTGAGGCTCTCGTACTTAATTTCCTGTGGGTTTCTATGTTTTTTTTCCACTTTAAAGTTGTATTATTTTTGTATGAAGGTAAACTCACATACCTTTTTTTAATCTCCTTGCCAGCCAAATGATAAATGCCAACCCAGAGAATGTGGTAACCATGACTGCCACCGGAATGAAGAGGGGGTTATAGCCACTCTCCTTGACTATTGAGAAATTCCTGTCCACTTCTGCAAGAGAAATCAGTAAGGCATGTAGTATGAGGCCACAAGCATTATTTCCTTAGTGCCTTCTCATGACATTAAACTTTCTTCCTTCTTACATCTTCTAATAATTGTCCATCTGATGCTATTTGACAGATGAGGAAATCGGCATGGGAAAGCCCATGATGAGTCTATAGCAGAGAAAAGACTAGACCAGCTTTTCTAGCTCAACGCCTATAGAATCTCAATACACAGATTTGTGATTCATGGAATTCCTGAGAGATGTACCTAAATATTTTGGCAAAAAGTGGTCATCATTGTATTTAGCTCCATGGCCTTGTTCAGTGGCTGGGACTCAAACACAGAGAAGAGCTAAAAAGTTAAGTACAACTTCAGGAAAAATAAAAGCCAGTGATCTGAACCAGGCAACTTATCAATAAAAGGAATCTATTCTCTGTCCTGGCTATTGTAAATAGAGCTGCAATGGGGATATACGTATATGTATAGCTGATTCACTTTTTTATAAAGCAGAAACTAACACACCATTGTAAAGCAATTATACTCCAGTAAAGATGTTAAAAAAAAAGGAATCTATTAATGCTTTGAAGCAGCTATGCAGACATATGCACATGCTGTTACATGCCAAGGACCTGCACTAATCTGTCTTTCAAATGATGTAGTCCTACCTTTTCCCTCACAAATAAGTAAAAGGATACATCTATATATCCTCTTATAAGTATGAACTAAGTTCATGTGGGGACCTTTACTGAAAAAATACTGATATGAAAAAACCTATCTTCTGATACCACCAATTGAAGAAACTTACTTTTGTATATTGGCACAGCATCTGACTGTCCCTTATTCTTCACATTACTTTGATGAACCCTTTCAAGGTGCTTCCATCCCCACACCAAAATGTATAATGGAAAGGAGGTGCAAGTTCCCAGAGGATCCAAACAAAGGACACCTATGGGCTGCGTGAGGATGAGGAAACGGACACTAGTCCAGCCTTAAAAGGAAATGCCCCATAAGCCTGATGTAAAATCCTCCCCTAAAGACCCCATGCCATGTCCCCAGTTCTCTACCTCACTTCCTGGCCCCGGGCCACAGAGAGATCAGCTTCTACAAATCCTACCATTTAAAGACTTCTGTCACTGGTATAGATAGTCTCCAGAGAAAACATGGGTAGCTATTCTTTCACATGCTAATTTAATGTGGATTAATTTAGCATCTATTTCCAGGTGCTGTGTCAGGTGAAGGGTATATAGAGATGAGGAAGACACATCCTCTTATGCACAGACAGATTTGGGAGGCATCAGCTTAGTGATAATTGAGAAGTATCCATTACTTTGGGAATTAGGTGGTCATTGGTGACTTTTGTAGAGACATTTTAGTAGACTAACAGAGAAGTGAGATTGTAGTGGAATAGAAAAATGGATAAGAAATAAGTCAGTATAGACAGTGAGTTTAGATGTTAAGGGTTAAGATAGAAGGAGTTGAGAATTGGCTGAAAAAAAAAGGGAAATCACTGTCATTGAAGGAAGAGGCAAGAGCAGCCAAGGATTTTATGGTAAATTAATGTGTACAAATGTTTTTAAGCGACATACATTTAGCAAAATAAACTTAAAAGTTTAATCTATCTTTCCCCACCATCTGCTTATCAATCAGCTACCTCTTTAAGTCTTTAATATATTGAGGCAAACTTACTCACTTTGACATATTGGACTAGGGCTGGACCAATTTCCAGATGATCCACAAATAGTTTTCTTTTCCCCAATTAACTCAGCTCCTTCTGAGCAGCTGAAGGTACACATGGAGGTAAAGCTGAAGTTGACCAGGGGGTGATTACAGTCCATGGTTCCAAAATCGGGTGCTGTTAGAGGCTCACAATGAATCACTTCAGTGAAAAAGAAAAAATCAGTATTTCTGAGCAGAGACCCTCCCATGACAAACAGTTTTTAGGCAAACTGCCTAACTCAACTGTGGAGCCATTGACATGAATCTAACATTTCTAATTTCTAGAAATTACTTCTGATGATGCTTCCAGAGTTTATTTTCTTGAGAATGATGGAGAGTGGTGAGTCAGAGGTGAAGCCAGGAGAACACAGAAAGCCCTGGGTGGGCAGGGGGGCATTGGGGAGAGGAGGGGAGGGTTGGCTTTTTCAGATTGCTGCCCCAGCCCTGGTAACACTCCATCTGCTGGAAGTGCCATGCTACGTGGCCTTGGCCTCAAGAGCTCTTATGGTGCATTATCAATGAATGTAGAGAATTTCCACTCTTTCACCTCTTCTAAAGTCTACCCAAGCAGTTTTGAAAAACATCCCCATTCTCTGAAGCAAGTCCCTCAACTTTTATAAAATTCAGCAGGTTGGTCAATTAGTTCTGTGATTTCAAAAAATGATTTGGATAGTTCTTTTGAGAATTCAGCCACTTAAACTAGTGAGTCAAAAGCATAAATGTAGAAAATGTAACCAAAACTTCGCAAGTTTAGACACCACCAGTTTTTCCCCTAAAGGGATAATCTTCTTGACAGTAAAAAAGAAAAAACCAAAGAACACCATATTTCAAATGAAAAAAAAAAATCAAGAGATTGTGTTTTTGTTTTTCACAGAATTTGCTATTCTCCTGAGAGTTCATGGAGGAGGAAATCTAAAAAATGATTTTAAGAATAAACCAAATAAAACAATCAAAAAAGACCTCTAGCCCCCCGACTCCAAAAAAGGAAATTGCTTGCTGTTAAGTAGGACACCACATAAAATAGGTGTTATTGAAAGGAGAGAACAACAAAAATTCAACTGCAGTTCAGCAAGACTGATTATTTATGCCATAGCAATGAGAAAATAAAAATAAAATAAAATAAAAATGCAGTATAGGGTTTCCCTGGTGGCGCAGTGGTTGAGAGTCTGCCTGCCAATGCAGGGGACACGGGTTCGAGCCCTGGTCTGGGAAGATCCCACATGCCGTGGAACGACTGGGCCCATGAGCCACAATTACTGAGCCTGTGCGTCTGGAGCCTGTGCACCGCAACAAGAGAGGCCACGATAGTGAGAGGCCCACGCACCGCGATGAAGAGTGACCCCTGCTTGCCACAACTAGAGAAAGCCCTCGCACAGAAACGAAGACCCAACACAGCCATAAAAAAAAAAAAAAAAAAAAAAAAAAAACCAGTATAACCACACTGTATTGCTGAAAATTATATATATATTCTGTGACGTAGTCTCAGAGATATTTGGTTGTTATTTTTTGTTTGTGGTTTTTCTGTTTAATTAGTAAAAATAACCTCTTTGAAAATCATCACAGTATAATCTAAGTTAGGTTAAATTATGCTTCAAAAGAGGATACAGACTTCTTAGCAAGACTCTACTACATTTTCTCAGTCTATAAACACAGGATTGCCATGACAAAACCTCTAGTCTGAACAGTTACTCACCTCGGCATGTTGGCTTTGGAGATGACCAGTTTCCAAATGGTCCACAAGTGGTTTCTTCAATCCCAACTATGTCTGTTCCCTCAAAGCAGTTGAAGGCACACTGTGATGTGAAGCTGAAGTTTCCCAAAGGGTGAATACAGGCCATGGTACCCAGCTCTGGGGCCTCCAAAGGCTCACACTGAGTCACTTCAATAAGAAAAAAAAAACACTGGGCAGTGTTCCAGGGACCTGATGACTGGGTTTGAATCTTAGCTCTGATACTTGATAAACAAGTGCCTTTAAGCATGGTGACTTAACCCTTCAGCTTAGCTTCTTTATCTCTGAAAGAGGGATAATGATAATTGTATTGACTTCCTAAAGTTGGTGTGGGAATTAAGTAATTTAATGCAAGTCAAGGACTTAGAGCCTGGCTCATAGGAAGCTTTAATTAAACATTAGGTAATCTTATTATCTTTGGCATTACCTGGGGAGAGAGCCTTTAAATATAGATAGGTTTAAGTGGGAATGACCAGCTCAGTTTGGAAATAACTGTCACATCAAAGCCCCTGAGTATACTAGACTGTTGAAAATAGGAAGTTCGGAGAAAGACTGGGTGTCCATAACTGGTCTTCTTTAAAAGGGGAGAAGATAAAAGCTTTAGGAAGCATCTTAGCCTGGATTCTGTCTTCCCCATCTCTAGCTCAGTTCCAGAACTTTAGTTCTTTTGATTTTGCCAGTCCTCTCCAGAAAGTATGTCTACTTCCTTGCCTGATTGGTGGTGTAATAGATCAAATTAAGACTTGGAATTCAATCTTCATGTTTTAGACCCTGCCATGTCATTTAGGCAAATATTGCAACTCTTGTGTCTTATTCCTTATCAAATTTAAGCCATCATTTTAAACTTCTTCTTGAAAGTTCAATGAAGAATGAATTCAAGAAATTAGAAGAATTTTAATATTTTCCATATACAGTACAAGTCCAAATGAAAGTAACTTATGTTGTCCCATACAGTTCATGCCCACAAGCAAGTGCCTAGTCTCAATCTTACAGATGCAGTGATTAATAAGATGCTGACTGATCTCAAGTTGCTGTCAGTCTACTGGGGAATACAGACAAGAAAATCGATGACTTCAACAAATGTGGGATAAATAAGAAAGAAATATATGGAGCTATTGGAACACAGAACAGGGATGCTTAGCCTGTCTTGGCATCCAAAGAAAGCTTCCTGAGGGAAATGGTCCCTGAACTGTTATCTTCCAGATGAACGGTGTGTTAGTCATGTGCAAAATGAGAAAGCCCTGAGCAAGTCAATGATCGATATACAAAGCAATATGGTAAGTGTGGAGAACTACAAGCATTTTGATGTTACTAGAAGGAAAGAGGAGGCAAGGGGTGATGTGAGATGAGATTAGGGAGAAAGATAGGAGCTAAGACAAAATGCCTTTATCTTTTTCCATTGGTTTAATGAGTATCTACTATATATCAAACATTACTCTATGCCTTGAGGAGTTTAGATTTTATTCTATAGGACGAATGGTAGGTAGAAACTAAAGGGTGGATGGTCACATATGTGTGATGTTTACTTAATATTTAAAATTGATCAGATTGCCTATAGTATGAATAATATATTTGAGAGGAGCTAATTTAAAGATGTGGAACTCAGCTCAGAAATGACTGCAATAATCTAGGAGGAAGGTAATGAAGGCAATAGTGTAGAGTTAATGAGTAGAAGACAAATTGGAGAAACAGTAAGTTATAAAAATGAGTAGTAACCTTCCAAGACTGAACCAGGAAGAAATAGAAAATATGAACAGACCAGTCACAAGCACTGAAATTGAAATTGTGATTAAAAACCTTCCAGCAAAAAAAAAGCCCAGGACCAGATGGCTTCACAGGCGAATTCTATCAAACATTTAGAGAAGAGCTAACACCTATCCTTCTCAAACTCTTCCAAGATATAGCAGAAGGAGGAACACTTCCAAACTCATTCTACAAAGCCACCATCACCCTGATACCAAAACCAGACAAAGATGTCACAAAGAAAGAAAACTACAGGCCAATAACACTGATGAACATAGATGCAAAAATCCTCAACAAAATACTAGCAAACAGAATCCAACAGCACATTAAAAGGATCATACACCATGATGAAGTGGGGCTTATCCCAGGAATGCAAGGATTCTTCAATATACGCAAATCAATGTGATACACCATATTAACAAATTGAAGAAGAAAAAACATATGATCATCTCAGTAGATGCAGAAAAAGCTTTTGACAAAATTCAACACCCATTTATGATAAAAACCCTCCAGAAAATAGGCATAGAGGGAACTTACCTCAACATAATAAAGGCCATATACGACAACCCCACAGCCAACATCATCCGCAATGGTGATAAACTGAAAGCATTTCCACTAAGATCAGGAACAAGACAAGGTTGCCCACTCTCACCACTCTTATTCAACATAGTTTTGGAAGTTTTAGCCACAGCAATCAGAGAAGAAAAAGAAATAAAAGGAATCCAAATCGGAACAGAAGAAGTAAAACTGTCACTCTTTGCAGATGACATGATGCTATACATAGAGAATCTGAAAGATGCTACCAGAAAACTACTAGAGCTAATCAATGAATTTGGTAAAGTTGCAGGATACAAAATTAATGCACAGAAATCTCTTGCATTCCTATACACTAATGATGAAATTTCTGAAAGTGAAATTAAGGAAACACTCCCATTTACCATTGAAACAAAAAGAATAAAATACCTAGGAATAAACCTACCTAAGGAGACAAAAGACCTGTATGCAGAAAACTATAAGACACTGATGAAAGAATTGAAAGATGATGCAAACAGATGGAGAGATATACCATGTTCTTGGATTGGAAGAATCAATATTGTGAAAATGACTATACTACCCAAAGCAATCTACAGATTGATTGCAATCCCTATCAAACTACCAATGGCATTTTTCACAGAACTAGAACAAAAAGATTCACAATTTGTATGGAAACACAAAAGACCACAAATAGCCGAAGCAATCTTGAGAAAGAAATGAGGAGCTGGAGGAATCAGGTTCCCAGGCTTCGGACTGTACTACAAAGCTACAGTAATCAAGACAGTATGGTACTGGCACAAAAACAGAAAGATAGATCAATGGAACAGAATAGAAAGCCCAGAGATAAGCCCACACACCTATGGTCACCTTGTTTTTGATAAAGGAGGCAAGAATATACAATGGAGAAAAGACAGCCTCTTCAATAAGTGGTGCTGGGAAAACTGGACAGCTACATGTAAAAGAATGAAATTAGAACACTCCCTAACACCATACACAAAAGTAAACTCAAAATGGATTAAAGACCTAAATGTAAGGCCAGACACTATCAAACTCTTAGAGGAACACATAGGCAGAACACTCTGTGACATAAATCACAGCAATATCCTTTTTGACCCACCTCCTAGAGAAATGGAAATAAAAACAAAAATAAACAAATGGGACCTAATGAAACTTCAAAGCTTTTGCACAGCAAAAGAAACCATAAACAAGATGAAAAGATGACCCTCAGAATTGGAGAAAATATTTGCAAATGAAGCAACTGACAGAGGATTAATCTCCAAAATTTACAAGCATTTCATGCAGCTCAATATCAAAAAAACAAACAACCCAATCCAAAAATGGGCAGAAGACCTAAAGAGACATTTCTCCAAAGAAGATATACAGATTGCCAAAAAACACATGAAGGAATGCTCAGCATCACTAATCATTAGAGAAATACAAATCAAAACTATAATGAGGTATCACCTCACACCAGTCAGAATGGCCATCATCAAAAAATCTACAAACAATAACTTCTGGAGAGGGTGTGGGGAAAAGGGAACCCTCTTGCACTGTTGGTGGGAATGTAAATTGATACAGCCACTATGGAGAACAGTATGGAGGTTCCTTAAAAAACTAAAAATAGAACTACCATACGACCCAGCAATCCCACTACTGGACATATACCCTGAGAAAACCATAATTCAAAAAAGGTCATGTACCACAATATTCATTGCAGCTCTATTTACAATAGCCAAGACATGGAAGCAACCTAAGTGTCCATCGACAGATGATTGGATAAAGAAGATGTGGCACATATATACAATGGAATATTACTCAAACGAAATTGAGTTATTTGTAGTGGGGTGGATGGACCTAGAGTCTGTCATACAGAATGAAGTAAGTCAGAAGAGAAAAACAAATACCATATGCTAACACATATATATGGAATCTTAAAAAATGGAAAGTGGTCATGAAGAACCTAGGGGCAGGGCGGGAATAAAGATGCAGACCTACTAGAGAATGGACTTGAGGACACGGGGAGGAGGAAGGGTAAGCTGGGACAAAGTGAGAGAGTGGCATGTACATATATACACTATCAAATATAAAACCGATAGCTAGTGAGAAGCAGCTGCATAGCACAGGGAGATGAGCTCAGTGCTCACCTAGAGAGGTGAGATAGGGAGGGTGGGAGGGAGGCTCAAGAGCGAGGTGATACAGGGATATATGTATATATATATAGCTGATTCACTTTGTTATAAAGCAGAAACTAACACACCGTTGTTAAGATTATACTCCAATAAAGGTGTTTAAAAAAAAAAAGAGTAGTGTGTTACTTTGCATAAATGTAAGGGGAGGTGAGAGAGTTTTATACCAGAGTACCCATATAAATCGTGGAACCACACACTGAGATAAGGAATACAAAAAGGAAAGCTGGCTGGGGACAATTGATTTTTCAGTCTTTTGGGCATCCCTAAGGTTATGCTTAGCGTATTTGGAGTTCGGGGCTGGATACATATTTGTCAGTCCAAAGTTCATGTAGATTTGTGAGTCCACATAAGTTGCTAGGTTTGACCAAAGGGGGCACATAAAGTTAGAAGAGCAATGGACAAAAGACGGAAGGTGAGACATAATAATAAGTGTATGGGCTTGGATAAGTGCCCATGAAGAAACCCAAGGAGAAACGATCATAGGTAGAAAGAAAACCAGGAAAGACTGATATGATGGAAACCAAGACAAAAACAGAGTAAAATCTTCAAAAAGGAGTGAAATGGGCATGCCAATGACATAAGAATTTTTTTAAATTTAGAAATCGAGTGAAAGTAAAGTATTGGTACAAGTCATGGCTCAGGAATTGACTGAAATGAGTCAGATCTGTTCCAGTTGGTTGATCATTTACATTTATTTTGGCTTTAATTCTTTATCTATTCATTACAAGCACTGCTTTTTTTCTTATTATAATTTTCTATTTTATGCACCAGATACTTCAAACATAGTTCTGAAACTCAACCAGTATCAATCGAAAGACGTGAAGTTTCTTTCAGTAGTGAGTTGACTAGGTCAAAGACTCCATGTCTTTGAATCTACGAATTCTTTCCTTTCTGTTCCTACCACCATGACTCTGAATGACTTCAATAGACCCCTGATGATGCTCTCCAGCTTCTCTCTTTTTGTTCAATCCATCTTATGTACCACTTCTAGGGTAATGGCCCTAAATGAAGGTGTTTAGATACTAAGTGGCCTCTCATTGTCAAATAAAGGGCAGATTCCTTCATTAGGCAGCTTTCAGTCTCCACAGGCTTACTCCAGCGTATCTGGCTTTCCATCACATTAAATTATAAGCATGTATAATTTCCACTACTTAACTGTAAATCCTTTAAGGTCAGGGTCTGTAATAGATTTGTCCTTGTACCCCCTGAAATGCCAGCCCAAGTAAATGCATTGGATTTATTATTATATTTTCCAACAGATACTGTATATCATGATGTGAACTTTTCTTGTTGGCCTTGCCCTGTCATGATCTTGAGGATGACGTGAAAAAGCAAGATTACCTTCTGGGTAACTCACCCTCCTAATGATAAATGTTATTGTTTCTTTCAGTTTCAGAGTTCTAATGAATCCAGCAAGCTTACTTGATTATGAATTCCTACCAAACCTGATTCATTATTGTAATCCTTACAGCTTTTATCCCAAAGCAATATTCTTTGTATTACTCAAAAAGACTTTTTGAGAAGTGAATTGAAACTTCATGCTGACTTATGAAATCTTTACGGAAAGGTAACAATATTGTGCAAGCATAGCCTACTGATCAAAACTTCTCATTTCTCAGAATGGCTAGTATGATTTTCCTTCAACCAACTTTCGTAAACTACAATACTTTACATAGGAAGAAACAAAGGAACAAAAGTGGCTTACCGAACTGACACTGGGGCCCGTAGTACCCCCAATCACAGTTGCAGGTGTAATTATTGATGATTTCCATACATTGTCCATGGCCGCTGCATGACCAGGGTCGACAAGAAGCTTTAAGGGGGTGAGAAATTATGTTAAGATGAATACTTTTATAGTACTCCTAGTCATTTCTTTAGACATAGATAGCTTTGGGGCTGTGACTACTTTAATAAACAGGAAAATTTTATTTGTACATTAATAGCATTTTTTGCATAAAAATCATATGCTAAAATTTTTATTTATGTAATATACTTGTCATACAGCCATAGGCATTTTTTTAAGAATGAATTTACTAATGCTAATACTCTATAACGTTTGAAGGAACTTACTGACTACATTGAAACTCTTGAAATTTCTTTGATTTTAAGGTAGTAAGTGGATTAAACTATGACCTGACCCCAATCGTTTCCGCAGTATGTTTGGCAATCCCTCTCTTTATAGAAAGTACTGAATAGAGATTAGAAAATCTGAACCTGCTACATTACTAGAGAGTCCAATTTACAAGAGACCAAATGAACTATGTTTCACTGTTAAAAATGACTTGGAAAAAATGTTGATTGCTTTGGAACTGTCATCATGGTCTCTACAGAAGTTTTCATACACCACAGATAATGAAACACTGCAAAGTTTCATTATATAGAATTAAATAAGATTAGGCCAAGAAGGAAACATGGCACCAAGCCGTCTACTTTACGAGGAGGAAATAGGTGACGTGAGCCTCAGCTCTTGGCTGGTTCCATCTCTCTGCTTCCACTTGCCTTATTATCAGCCACACTGGTTGTCTAGCTCTTCCTCCTTACTTTCCACATATATTTATCATCTTGATGTAAAAGTGATTCAGGGGTATAGACTTTGGGTATAGGGACGAGCCTCCCACACCAAAAATGCTCAGAAGTGACCTGACTCAAGCTTATTTAGAGGACTGGACTTATTTCAGAATGCCCTGGCAACTGCTCTGCCCCGCCAGGTTTCCATGGGGTTAGTGCCATCATTCTCAGAGAAGCAGTCTGCTCCCTCCTACCTGTGTAGCAGAGGGCTGTCTTTGCTTTGTGGCAGGCGTCGTCATTCCATTTCCCTGCGTCTTTTTCCCTCTTGATGTAGATCTCCACACAGTCTTCTTTACTCTTCTTGTTGTTGGGCTCCCCATCGCCCCAGTTCTCCGCTTCTTGGGTGAGAGATTTGTTAGTCCCTACCCAGGTCCATGCCCCTCCTACCTTCCGGATTCCTATCCAGTAGTATTTAGGACTGAAGGGAAGCGTCTTGTTCAGGTACTCAATCTCCCCCTTGTTTTGTATGGCAACTAAATCCGTGTAATTTTTTCTGCAGAACATTCTAGCCTTTTCCCAGGTCATGGGTCTTTTAGAATAATGGTAAGTCCAGCAATCGGTTCCATGATGTGAGAAGAAATCTGAAAGACATCAGTGTGAACTATGTAGCCTCGTGGTTATAGCTGAAAAGAGCCCAGATCTAATCCGGGCTGAGGCTGCCAGAGACAAGGAAGCTGACACCTCAAGAGGGTAAGTTACCCTCTTGAGGTGATGGAATTAGTCATTTGCAGATTTGAAGTAGAACCTAGAAGTTCTAGTCTTAATCACTTTTCACCATGATATAGAATACTTTTGCTCATAGCTCTATTTTAGATGAATTTGGTGGCTTTTTAGATTTATTTTCATAAAACAGTTTTTTCTCAAAATTCTTTCAAGTAAAATTTAACCAACATTTTTTAGAAATTCATATTTCTTTTTCTTAGCAGCTGTCAATCATTTAAGTTTAATTTAAGTGTAATATCATATAGCCCTAAAATTTACTGTCCACTCTTTTATTTTGGGATAATTTCCTAAAGGCCAATATTTGTGTTTCTAAGGGAGAAGTAAAATAAGAACAGGAATAATGGCATACTTTTAAGTAATCTCTTTTATATCAAAAAGATAATGTTTTACCATAGGAGGAGCTTCTTCTGGGGAAAGCACACAGTCCAAGCCTTATATATCTAACTACATAATAAAAGGAACAATTGACAAAACCAAATGATGTAGGATTATGAAACTGATTTAGATTATGTTATGCACACAAAGATACTCAACTGATGGTGTATAATAATCATATGGGTGCTTCAAATATGAGGGCTTTGAAGAAACCAAAACAAACACATAATTACACAATGATACCATAATAATATATGCCATTCTAAGCATGGTACGATCTATGTGAAACACTGTTATACCATAAGGTAAAGGTTTTCACAGCCATCACCATTTGTTGAGTTTTCACTGTGTAGGGCAAATACTATGGAGAAATACCAAAGAAAACACAGATCCAATTTTTATACTTTCCTAAGGATTCTGAACAAGGAATAACAGATGCAAAGAAAACATAATTAATCTTGATCAACTTAAACATATCAAAAATGTACAGAGAACTAGGAGACAGTTATGATTAATGAGTAAAGAATGTTATAAAATAAACCCTGCAGCAAAGGGTGGGGCAAGGTTAGGAGTTTTCTGGGGAAGTGAGAGGAAGAAAAGGGATGTTTGTAGAAAGGGTAGCTATCTACCTAATAATTTTACCTGTGAATATGTACACCCAGTGGACATTTACCAAAAAATGAACATAATTTTTTTAAAAAGCTTAGTAATATATAAATATCATAACATACCACAACAGAGCACAGTCCAGGCCCACAGCTCAAAAACATTCCATAAGCCCCTCTGAGCACTCTGACATTTCCATGGAAATATCTGCAAATAAAATACAAAATTATACTCAGACTTATGCTCTAAATCACAATTTTATAGCAACTTGAGGAGGTGCCTACAACTTCTCAAAGTTCAAAGTATAACACTTATGCCTACTAAACCTGTCTGAGGCAAGAGATTTCTCAGACATGGGTGAAAAAGTAGAATTAAATTTGCCTGAAAACTGATGCATAGTTGATGTTATTGTTTTTTTCATATTTTAGCCTCAAGTTGCTGATTGTTACTGTTCTGATTTTTTCCACATTTTAGTAGTTTTTTTGTATCTACTTATCTGCTGAGCTGTCAGATGAAACTATTTGATATTTAGTATGTGTATTTTTAAAGTGTTCTTCGGTCTTTAATGAACTATTGATGTCTAGATTTAATGTTAAAATCTCACACTTGGGGGCTTCCCTGGTGGCGCAGTGGTTGAGAGTCCGCCTGCCGATGCAGGGGACACGGGTTCGTGCCCTGGTCCGGGAGGATCCCACATGCCGCGGAGAAGCTGGGCCCGTGAGCCATGGCCACTGGGCCTGCACGTGCGGAGCCTGTGCTCCGCAACGGGAGAGGCCACAACAGTGAGAGGCCCGCATACCGCAAAAAAAAAAAAAAAAATCTCACACTTGACTATGATGGGTCAATACTTCAAATACCTAAAAGAATTAGGTAACCAAACAGACACTACTAAAAAAAAGGAGTTCATTTATTTTTCAACTAGAAAGAAACATTTTGAGCAACTCAAATGACAAAACCACAAATTTTCTTCACACCTTAACACCATCTTTTCTGAAGTGTATCAATTCTCAGGTAGCGCCAATCTTTAGTCACAAGAGTGCTAATTTCAACCAGATAGTAGTACTTCTTCAAGAACCTCACCAGAGACAAGTCAAGGAGAAGAAATCAGCACATCTGAGAAAGATTCTAGGAGCACTTTTTAAATTAGACTCAGCATTTTTAGTTTTGGCTTTTTTAAAACCAAAAAGGAAATGAGTTGCTTCTTTTCCTTTGCTACTTGCCTCTGCATCCCAAGAAGAGGTTCTATCTGAGCATCTGGAAATCTTTTAGGCTGAAAACTTACCATGGCTTTGCTCCGTCCTTCTCTGGTTCTTCTGTAGCACTTCAGCCTCTGGGCTCAGCACCAGAGGTCTCTGGGTCCTTGCCCAAGGATGGATGTACAGGGAGATTGCACTCACTGTCCCCAGAAAGGCTTACTTTCTTTTATTTCTCTAACCAAGGTTCACATCCTCCCCCTCCCCGATCCCTCCCCTTCCCCCACCTCTTCTGTTCCTCTTTCCCCACCCCTTTCGTAGTCTGGCCTCTAACACCTACCCTGAGAAAAAAAGAGCTGCTGACCAAGGACATTATTGTTAGATTCTCCCTTCTTCCTTTCCTATTTCCTTCCTCACTTCCTTCCTTCCTCCCTTCATTCCTTCCATCCTTCCAATCTCCTCCTTCTCCTCCTCCCCTTCTTCTTCTTCCTCTTCTCCCTCTTCCTCTTCTCCCCCTCCTTCTTCTTCTTATTCTCCTCCTCCCCTTCTTCTTCTTCCTCTTCTCCCTCTTCCTCTTCTCCCTCTCCTTCTTCTTCTCCTTCTTCTTCTCCTCCTCCTCCTCCTCCTCCCCCTCCTCCCCCTCCCCTCCTCCTCCTCCTCCTCCTCCTCCTTCTTCTTCTTCTTCTTTCTTCTCCTTCTTCTCCTTCTCATTCTCCTCCTTCTCCTTCTCCTTCTTCTTCTTCTTCTTCTTCTTCTTCTTCTTCTTTCTTCTTCTTCTCCTTCTCATTCTCCTCCTTCTCCTTCTTCTCCTTCTTCTTCTCCTTCTTCTTCTTCTTCTTCTTCTTCTTCTTCTTCTTCTTCTTCTTCTTCTTCTTCTTCTTCTTCTTCTTCTTCTTCTTCTTCTCCTCTCAGTCTCTGTCTCTCTCTGTCTCTGTCTCTCTCCTTTCTTTTTATAAACATTAGACTAACTCCTGGTTATCCATGGTAGAGCGCCCCTGATAATTGCAAGCACCACACAATCAAAATATTATTTTGAGAGACACAAGTGTAGAGAACAAATGTATGGACACCAAGGGGGGAGAGTGGGGAGGGGGTGGTGGTGGTGTGATGAATTGGGAGATTGGGATTGACATGTATACACTAATATGTATAAAATAGATAACTAATAAGAACCTGCTGTATAAAAAACAAATCAAATTAAATTTTAAAAAAAGAATGGGAAAAGAACATTATTTCAGACAAATTTATAGTGTGTTAAACTTCAGTAGAGCTAACCCAAAAGACTGGATTAATTTCAGCTTTCTCCTCCCTCTTTCCTTGCTCACCCTCTAGTGGACATTCTTGTTAATGGCACCTCCTAAAGGTAAGTCCTGAAGAGAGCAAAGCAGCTCTAGCTTTTTGCCCTAGCAGGTTTCAGGGCCTACAGGTACATTTACATTTCTGGAGGCTAAGATGTAAAGGAGATAGTCTGCATATAAAATTAGGACATGTATGATGGAGGGTAATAGAAAGGAAGAGTCACTGACATAATCGGATTAGCATTTTTAAAAAGACAATAACAATAGCTGTAGAGCTCAACACTCCATATTTATTACCTTATTTAACCTTTATAAAACTTAAATATTACTGCTCCCCAGTGGATACCATTATTATCCCCATTTTTAAAAGTCTCAGAGAGGTTAAGAAAGTTGCCTTAGTCACAGAGCTAGTAAGAGACACGGCTGGGGTTTTGAACCAGGGCCAGTCGGTTCTGGAAACTATGCTCTTGATGGTTAAGCTGCAGTGCTGGAAGGAGCTCGGAAGACATGTTGAAGTGGGGACCAACCTGGAGCCAAGAAGACCCAGAAGTGCCAGTACTCCTGCTACACCCCAAAGACACGTCTAGACCTGTGTTTCTAAGTCCTTTCCTTCAATTCTCTCAACCCTTGTCCAATCGGGCTTCCAACCACACCTGAGACTGCTCTTGCCAAGGTCTTCCACTTCAATGAAGCCAGAAGCCAGTTATCTGTCCTCATCTTATTTGACCAATCAGCTCCTAGATTTCCTCCTACTTCCCTGACTAGTCCTTCTCTGTTTCATTTGTTGATTCTCCCTCATCTGTCCAACCACAAAATCTTTGGAGTGCTCCAGTGCCCACTGCTTTTCTCTTCTTATTTACCTTCACAAACTTGATGATCCAATCCAGTCTCTTCACTTTGATTACCAGCTAAATGCTGATGACTTTCAAATTTATGTTTCCATCCAGCCCATCCCCCTGCCCTGGGAATGTTCCCCATTCCCAGCCAAATGCCTACCTCATATTTCCATTTAGTTCCTTTATAAGCCTCTCAAATTGTACATATATCGAACTGAACTTCTGAATTTCCTCCAAATCTGGTGGGCTCTTCCCACAGCCTTTCCCATCTCAGGAAATTATAACCCCATCCTTCCAGTTACTTAAGCCAAAGATTTGGAGTTAACTGGGACTCCTCTCTTCTTCTCACAACTCATAGCCAATATGTCAGCAATTTTTTGGCTTTATCAAAATATTTTCAGCATTCACTCACTTCTATTTTATTGCACCTCCA
Source organism: Mesoplodon mirus (assembly GCF_964341445.2). NCBI lineage: Eukaryota > Metazoa > Chordata > Mammalia > Artiodactyla > Ziphiidae > Mesoplodon > Mesoplodon mirus. The sequence goes on along the minus strand of NC_138978.1, from coordinate 171,920,731 downwards.
AACCACCATCATCTCTCATCTATGTTATTGCTGCAAAAGCCTCCCACCTGGACTCCATGTTTCTACTCTTTTCCTCTTATAGCCTGTTTCCAACAAAATAATTTAAGTGATTCAGCTAAAATGTGTATAATTCAGGGGCCCATCCAGAAACAAAATTGACCCCAGATGGGTGAATTCTTCACCCACTTAAGAGCCTTTAATGGAGGGGCCACTTACAACAGATTAACAACAAAGTTAAGAGAACAAACAAAAGAAAATGAGCTATCCAGGGACTGGCAATATAGGAAGCTGATGCATGTCTGGGACTAAAAATTCAAGGGGAGGAGATAGTGTATCATGACCCAGTGAGGACTGGGACCCTAGAGGAGAAGTCATAGTGGAGGAAGGATGCAGCTGCTTCCAGAAAGAGCACCAAAGCGGGAAAAGAATGGGTGAGAAACACCCTGACCACTGTCTCTTCTCATTCTCTAGTCTCCTTTAGGAGCCCCTAATTAGTTAAACCAATTGGAAACCAGCCCACCAGTGACTTGGTGATGCAATCTGCAGAGGTCAGCCCCCGCCCCCCAGGACACTGAGCAGGGAATGGTGGGAATGGATGCTAGATGACAGTTGGACAGGGGGAGAAGATAACAAGCACAAAAGAACACAAGTCAGACCACTTCACTCCCCTGTTCAAAACCCTCCAACGGCTTCTCATCCCACTCAGAGTAAAATCTAAAGCCCTTACGGTGGCTTACAAAGTCTTGGATGGTCAGGTCCCTGCTCCCTAGTCATTTTTGTCCTCTGAGATTTCCATTGTTTTTTGTAAGCTCAGCTATTCACTTAAAGCAAGCTGTTGTAATCCACCTAGCAATTGTTAATATTATACTGGTAGGGGTTTTCAGAATATTAATCCTCCATATTTCCAGAAGGAGAAGGTCCAGCATTCAGTAAATATCAGTTAAACAAAAGGATGGATAAATGGATAAACAAACCCCTTCCTGGTCATAAACTATAAATGACATTTTTTTTAAAGGGAAGACTTTACCTTTTCTTCTTAGTCATTATTTTTCTGGATATCTTTGTTACTCTATTAGTTTTCTGGACATTTCTGTTCTTCTTTAAAAATTGTAGAAATAGCCAGAGCTTTCTTCAGAAAGCTAGTTTTGGTCTTCTGGCACCCAGCCAAAATTATATCATGCCCCAGGGTTGCATGATGTCTACATGGTATCCCAACAGTTGAGGCCCTTGTCAGAGAGAAGGAGCAACCTTAGGTCCCATCCAAAGTTTTCTTTCTTTCTTTCTTCCTTTCTTTCTTTCTTCCTTTCTTCCTTCCTTCCTTCCTTTCTTTCTTTCTTTCTTTCTTTCTTTCCTTATTTATTTATGGTGTGTGTGGGAGCTATGTAGTGACCATTGTCAAATATGCATGCAATCCATTCACTTTTTCATACATTTAAAATTCTGCTCTTATATCAAGGTAGATTTCTAGAAGACTTGCACCACATCAGCTTAGCCTCTCACTAAATTCCTCTCACTGAGTTCACCAATGCTGGGTTTTTTTGACTTTTATCAAAGCTTTTTTTCATATGGATGTCTTTGAATCATATGGATGGATCTTACATTTGTTGAAAACATTTTTGGGGGGAATACAGTGAGAAATTTGCTTTAAATTTAATACAGATTTACCTATGCTATGGAATATGACTCAGCCATAAAAAGGAATGAAATCCTGATATATGCTTTAAAACAGATGAATCTTGAAAACATTATGCTAAGTGAAAGATGCCAGTCACAAAAGGACAAATATTGTGTGATTCCATTTATATGAAATATCTAGAATAAATAAGTTCATAGAGACAGAAAGCAAAGTGATGATTGCCAGGTGCTAGGGGGAGGGGAGAGAGGGACTGACTGCTTAATGGGTACCGGATTTTCTTTTGATGAAAATATTTTCAACTAGATAGGGGTGAAGTTTGCATAATATTGTGAATGTACTAAATAGTATTCTGAATTGTACACTTTAAAATGGTTGCTTTTATGTTGTATAAATTTTGCCTAAATTAAAAAATAATAGTGCACATTCAGCCTAAAGAGAATATTTGGGATAAGAAAGTCACAGGGACATGGTAGCAGTGACTTAAAGGATGGTCAGGAGAAGAGTAATTATTAGGCTATGGTCCCCAAAGGGCAGAACTAGATTGAGTAGGTGAGCACTATAAAACCATCACAAAATCAGAGAGATTGGAATACCGAAGGACCATTTGCTCACCATGAGATAGTTGAGGGAAGGGTCATCAAACGCCATTGAAAGCAGCAGCCTACATCCATAAAAATGACCAATGCCCAACGCTTCCCTAGCCTACACTCCCAACGAAGATGACCACAAGGTTGACTTGTTCACTGCTGCCAGCCAAGGCTGCATTCACTGCAGTTGCCAACATTAGTTTATCATGGATAGAAGGAATGCACAGCCCCACACAACAACCAGTAGACCTCACTCCAGGCCAGAGTTAGACCTAAATGTCCATCCTCCTCCACAATCCTTTCAAGACCAAATCCACCACAGCTGCCTATTTTCCTTACACTTGGAGTGTAAGCCCCTCTGATCACCTTCCATTTCCTAGACAATTCACCCAAGTTGCTGTCTCCTGACCTGACCTTTCTTTTCTTCCCAAACTCTTCCTTGCCATCCTCTGTAATTCCTGTTTTACAATCAACAAACTCCGATATATCCTCCAGTTCCTCTCCAAAACTTTCTTCTACCTCCTGCTTTAATAGAACCTGACCTCCCAAGAACATCACTTCCCCTGCAGATCTCTCAAGGTCATAATGTTCTCTCACACTCCGCACACCTCAGGGTTGGAAAGCAGAGTTGATTGTCCTCCTTTATGATGAATGCCTCTTACCAATCTTTGTTCTTCCAGCCCCTTGTAAAAAAAAGAAAAAGAAAGAAAAGAAAAGAAGAAATAAAATAACCCTGCTTCTTTGAAGCTCATGACATTGAGATATATGATCTTCTCACTGTTTTCATTGCAGCAACCTACCAGCCCCTCATACACTGATGACTTTGGCACCTAGCTCCTGGACTTCTTCCTCTTTAAGCAACTCCTGTAATCCCATATGACATCACTATCCAGGTGCACTACCCATCCCAGAGCTTGGATTCCCAGTTCTACAATAGCATGCTCCTCCACTCAGCTTGAGCTACCTTCTCTCCTGGACATAGCCAGAAACTTGACATCACCCTTAAATGTTATCAACTCAAAAAATCATATAATCAAGCATCCCACTCTTTAATCACAGTCTCCTATTCTTGTAATTTATTACTCAAGTATCTCATTGCATTGCCTCTTCACTCTACCTCACTGAACCTCTAGGCCATTAACTAGTTCCTTTATTTCTAGCCATCAGTTTGCTCCTTCTTTATTTCCATTCCATGCTGTACTGTTGCGAAACATATTTTGCTATATAACTGGCTTTAAAATTTTTTCCTTCTGAGACAACTCATTCCATTTGTGAAAAGCAGTCCTGCTCCTTAGGATGAGCCCAAATCTGCTTTCATTTGTCTGCTTATTTATTCATTGATTCAATAAATATTTGTTGAGTATCTACTATGTGTCAGGAATATGCCAGTTTCTAGATATATAGCAATGAATAAGGTAATTTGTTCCTACTCCTGAGAAACTTAAAATCCAGTGGGAAAGACAGATATTCAACAAATAACTACACATATAATTATTTAATCACAATTAAAGGAAGGAAGAATATGGGCTGTGAGAGAATTAAAGAGGTGCCGTTCTGAGAGCTATCAGTGGGAATCAGTTGATGAAAGTTACTAAAGGGATTATTGATAGGATTTGGCACCATTGGGAGATCAAGGAGAGGGAAAAATATCTCCTTGATTTTGACCAAAACTCTGTTGTGGTTTTATTAATTGATTGATTGATTGATTGATTGGCAAGACAGGAGGCTCATCTTATTGCTACATGCCCCTTTGCAGTAAAATGATTTTATAAACCAGAAGCATGAATATATATATGTGTAAATGAAGAGAGAAATATTTTAATTTCTCTTGGCTTAGAATCTTTTGGGAGAGAGAACCTAAAATTTTGAGGTAGAATCTATATTTATTATTTCAAATTGAAAGAACAAAAGCTTTCTGTTTAGGTAGATGTTTGTTTTCTTTCATTAAAAAGTTCTTTTCTAATCTTTTAATCTGCTGATGCCAAGAATTGTTCTACTTTGCACTTCTGTGCTTTCTACTTGCCTATGTCCATTTGACTTGGGCACCTGTTTTCCTTCTGAATACATTTAATTTGTTCAATTTACTCTCTTTTTTTAGACCTGGAAAAGCTAACATTCCTGCTTTCTCTGCACTTCAAGCTGATGTCTCAAGTGTGTACCCATTTCAGTCCTACATGAAAACAGCCCTAATTAGCAGAATCTATCCTTGTTTTTCATTTTTTTCTTTAATTTTCTCTTAAGTAATACTTTGAGCTAAGAAGAAGTATAAAATCAAAGTGAAAACAACCATAGTCTGTAACAGTGTTATAACCACATTTCTTCTTTTTCAGTCTGGATAACCAATCCAAAAGTTAAACCATGTTTTCTTAGGAAATTCAGGTATTCTGATTCTTTGATAGTGATGAGATTCTCGAGGTGGTTTTTAGTTTGGTACACACCAGGCTTTGTGCATTGACATTATTCTAGAAAAGAGAAGACACATATTTTGGGTGGGAAAAAACAGCTCTGTCTCTAATCCTGGAGAATAAGTGAGTCTGCAGAATAAATCAAGATGAATTGGTTGACTTGAGCAGCCTAGAATTGAGACTGGCATGATGCAAAGACTCCAGGAGTCTTTGTTTCATTGAGCTTAATGACTGTTTTCAGATTATTAATACTTTTTCAGACAACTGTAGAGTATTGATGCAAAAGCCCATATGTATACTACTTCATACCCATTAGGGTGGTGATAATCAAAATGACAGACAGTAACAAGTATTGAACGGAATATGGAGAAATAGGAACTTTCATACATTGCTGGGGGGGTTGTGAAATGGTGCTACCCTTCTGGGAAACAATTTGGCAGTTCCTCAAAAAGTAAAACATGAAGTTACCATATGACCCAACAATTCCATTTCTGGGTATATGTCCAAGAGAACTGAAAACATAAGTCTACTCAAAAACTTGTGCATGGGGGCCTCCATGGTGGCGCAGTGGTTGAGAGTCCGCCTGCCGATGCAGGGGATACGGGTTCATGCCCCGGTCTGGGAGGATCCCATATGCCGCGGAGTGGCTGGGCCCGTGAGCCATGGCCACTGAGCCTGCGCATCCGGAGCCTGTGCTCCGCAACGGGAGAGGCCCCAACAGTGAGAGGCCCGCGTACCGCAAAAAAAAAACAAAAAACAAACAAAAAACTTGTGCATGAATGTTCATAGCAGCATTATTCACAATAGCCAAAAAGCAGAAACAATCCAAATGTCCATCAGTTGATGAATGGAAAAAGAAAATGTGCCATATTCATACAATAGAGAATTATTCAGTTTATAAAAAGGAATGGAGTACTGATACATGGTACAAAATGGCTGAACCTTGAAAACATTATGTCAAATGAAAGATGCTAGACACAACAGGCCATGTACTGTATGATTCTATTTGTATGAAATGTCCACAATAGGTAAATTTATAGAGGCAAAAAGTAGATTAGTAGTTACCAGTGGCTGGGGAAGATGGAGAGTGACTTCTAATGGGTCCTGGGTCTCTTTTTGTGGAGATAGAAGTGTTCCAGAGTTAGATAGCAGTGATGGTCACAGGATCTTGTAAATATACTAAAAGCTGTTGGATTGTACACTTAAAAAGGGTGAATTTTATGGTATCTTTTATCTAAGTAAAACAGAATTTTTAAGAAAGAACCTGGGGCTTCCCTGGTGGCGCAGTGGTTGAGAGTCCGCCTGCCGATCCAGGGGACACGTGTTCATGCCCCGGTCTGGGAAGATCCCACGTGCCATGGAGCGGCTGGGCTCGTGAGCCATGGCCGCTGAGCCTGCGCGTCTGGAGCCTGTGCTCTGCAACGGGAGAGGCCACAACAGGGAGAGGCCCGCATACCGCAAAAAAAAAAAAAAAAAAAAAGAAGAAAAGAAAGAGCCTGTACACAGGGCTAAATATAACCATGTTTATTATAAAACTTCATAATGCCATGTCAAATACAATAGGTATGACATAAGCTTAAATAAATACATACTTAAAACATTTTAAATCATAATTTTAAATACTTTATAAAACCCACAGACCACATTTATATTTCACACAGCTATTTCCAATGCAATATATACAAATATTTACAACATTTGAACAATTTCAAAGAAAACAATAATTCATTCCATATGTAGCGTGCTCATAATACTTGTTTTTTTTTTTTCCTCTCTCTCCTTTATTTCCCAGAGTTCTTTTGCCCCTTAAAAACCTCTGCTGTTCTGATCCTTATCATATCTCTCTGTTTCCTTTTGGTTTTGTCTTTGCCAGTGTGCAGCCGGCACTTCTCTGAAATTTTGCTTTTTCAACACATCCTAAGTTAATGAAAGGGTGGGAGAATTTTGATTCTTATACTATCCTGCAAGGTTGGAGCAGCTTTGGCAATTACTGGCCCAGTATCTCTTATGGCCAGTGATCAACCAATAACTAGGGATTCCTTAGGAATTTTAAACTCTCTTATAAATAAATACATATACTTGCTCATTCAGGCTTTCCTCTCTTTAAGAACACCTGAACAGACAGAATAAGACAATTAGGGAATACTTATTAGACATCTTTACTTTTAAAAAATCCACTGGACAGATCCATTACATGGTATGTTTCTAGCATGGATTTAAAATCTTATGTAATATACAAGAATTGTATGTTGACACATCACATCTGACAAACATCTTTGTAGGAATGCAAAACACATTTATATATCTATATGTTTTTTTCCAAGAAAGACATTCACAAAACTGTACCTTCGTTTGTTTGCATTTATGCTTTTATCAAATCAGAACATTTAACCTCATGGAAGTTTTTCATCATAGAAACCATATAGCTATGAAAAAATACCTGACAGCGTACAAGTGCGTGCCATGCGGATTTTGCTCTCCTGAGACTACTCATGTTTTTTAAAGAAACTGTAGTCAAACATTCAGAACTTTATACTGGTTTATGCATTGCTAGGGCTCAGTATTTGCTCTTTTTGAAATACATTTACTACAGATGAAACTTTAGAATTTGTTAATAAAGATCTGGGATAAGCAACTTTTACCCTATTATAGTCCTAATATTTACATATTTTAAAGTCCCTACCACACTTGTACTGAATTAAGACTTATGGACTTTATACTATAGTCGATGCAAGTAAAAGGAACACACAGCCTCTAAAAATACTTTAAAAAGCACTGAATCCCACAGGGATAAAAGTGATTGAGACTGTGTTTGCACTCCCACAGAGTGCTAAATAGAATTTCCACCATTAACAACGCTTCCAATGTCGTCACCCCATGGCATTAAAAATTTGTCATTTTTTTTCCAGGTCTGTTAGTAGACTATCTTTGACCAATTTGTTTCCTCTAAACTCTTGACAAGTATTATTCATCCCAATGACAGCAACTACATAAGCAGCAGTTGAAACACTGTGAGGGACAAAAGAAAGAAACAGTGCCACAAAATAGTGTGTTGCACCACAAGATTTTACAGTGAGTGAAGGGTGAGTTAGAAAAGGAATTCTGAGATTGCAGAGCCTTAGTCTCTTCACTCTTGCATGGAAGCGAATATTCTTTCCTTCCAGTAGCCAGCACTGGAAAGGAGAAAACTGAGTCTTTTTGGTGGCAGGCTGGACTTGCCCACTGGATTTTAGTCCGTTGAAGTCCTTGTAGGTACCATAGTCCCATCTATAAAGGCAGCCAGCGGGTGTAGTAGGTGAGAAGGGCCAGAGACCCAAGCAGACCTCTCTGTCTCTGCCGTCTTCAGGGTATCGTTCTAGTTCCCTAATGTACCTGTGCTCCTGCAATGATAAGAGTGCATGCAGCCAGGACATTTAATATTTTGCATACTAACAGCAGCGACAAAATTCCCCTTCTAGCACAGACAACTGTGTGCACTCTCACAAGGCTAGTCCAAATACAAATCGCAAAATCCTATATAGCTGGGATAGTGAAACTATTCTGTATGATACTGTAATGGCAGATACATGTCATTATACATTTGTCAAAACCCATGGAATACACAAAACCAGAAGTGAACCCTACTGTAAACTGTGGGATTTAGTTAATCATAATGTATCAATACTGGCCCATTGATTTTAACAAAATACCATACAAATGTAAGATGTCAATAATAGAGGAGGGCTTCCCTGGTGGCACAGTGGTTGAGAATCCACCTGCCAATGCAGGGGACACGGGTTCGAGCCCTGGTCCAGGAAGACCCCACGTGCCGTGGAGCAACTAAGCCCATGCACCACAACTACTGAGCCTGCGCTCTAAAGCCCGTGAGCCACAACTACTGAAGCCCGCGCGCCTAGAGCCCCTGCTCCGAAACAAGAGAAGCCACCGCAGTGAGAAGCCTGCACACCACAACAAGGGGAGTCCCCACTCGCCGCAACTAGAGAAAGCCCACGGGCAGCAATGAAGACCCAACACAGCCGAAAATAAATAAATAAATAAATAATTTTAAAATAATAGAGGAAATTGGAGGGCATGAGGGGATATGCTGGAACTCCGTACTTTCTACTGAATTTTCTGTAAACCTGAAACTGCACACACAAAAATGTCTATTAATTTAAAAAAATCTATTCAGAGGGGACTTGAGCCTTCCAAATTCTCACAAAGCAGAGCAGAGTGGTTAAGAATACACATTTTAGAGCCAGACTGCCTGGGTGTGAATCCTGGCTACTATACCACTTATTGGTTTTTGAGATTTTAGGCATTAAGTTCTCTGTGCCTCATTTTCTTCATCTATATAATAATAAATACAATGGCCCTTATCTCATATAATTCCTAGCTTAGAAGGTTCCTAGAACATAGTAAGTGCCATATAAGGGTTAGCTATTATTATTATTCATGTTCATAAACGAAATGACTCCATAAAGGCCAGATCCTTGTTCCTTTCCTCTCCTCCTACCAAAAAATGAAACAACTTTCCCTAAAATAACATGAAGGTGGTGATATCCTCCCTAGACCTGCAGGTTCAGAAGGTTCCAGGAGCAACAGAACATGTAGAGAAGATATCTTCTTTCAAAACCATATGTGATTTTCAAGTCTTACCTGATTCCTCTGGACTTAAATTAACTCGGAAAGTGTTTGGTAAGATCCATCTGATTGAAGGCTTTGGCAGCTGCTGTGGAATACATGAGAACACTAAGTAAAGCACTGGTTTCCAGCATGAAGAGAGAAAAATTTGTAAAATGTTCAATGGCATGCTTTATATAAGAGTGCAGCTTACCTGGCAGGAACAAATTTTTTTGCTGCAAGAGAAAGAAAACCATCATTTGGACTAAATGACTTTTAAGGATACATTAAATCCTGAAACAACATGACTCTTTTCATCAGGGGTTGCAAACTCAGTACGTGCACGGCCCCTGTAACTATCAGAGCCCAGACACGGCTTGGTGGCAACAAGGGGGCAGGGCAGGGGATGCAAAGTGCACACTCATGCAAAGGACACAGCAGCTTCCTAATGCAAGCGGATAGCAACATGCTCTGCTTTCCAGGTTCGGCTGTCTTCCAATTTGCCATGAGAAATCTCAGATCTGGATTAGATGTGAAATTTCTTATTCTGTAAATGTCAGAACTTAATTCAAAAAATGTTAAAGACTCTGTAGGTCAAACAAACTAGGAGTGTGGCTAGATGTGTTTGCATATCCCCTGAGATACTCCCATATTTAAGCCTGTATTCCAAATAAAATTTTTGGAAACATTTTATTGATTTTCCCAGGACTGCTAATTATGGCAGCCTCATTGCAACAACTCCCAGGGGGACCACAGCATTCAATGTGAATAGCATCCCCTGGAGTTGTACAGTGTTAGCACACTAACATTTGTATTTCCTGAAACTCTTTCCCTAAGACTTCTGCTTAATTACCCTGCAGTTTATTAGTGTTTAATGACTAGTGACTAGATTCTAATTACTTTTTAAATCTGTGAGAGATAACATGACTCATCAATGAGAAAATAATGTTTTTCAAAAACCTTTTTGGAGTACGTTCATAAATGCCCTTACCTTTCTTCTGAAGGCGTTTCAGAAGCCAGAGGAGAAATGATGCTAATGTCATGAGGGAGATCCCAGCAGCAGAAAGTCCAACTGCCAAGGGAGTCTGGGACTCAGAAGGAGCTAAGGAAACAGAGGGGGGTAAACTGTCATGAGAAGGAATTAAATTCAAAGTCTTTCTGTTCTGTTCATTTGCCCTTTTCTTTGTGCACTGATTACAGTGTACAAAGCAGAAGAGTCATCTAGTTCAATACATGAGGCAGAGACATGGTACTAAAGGCCTTAGAGATCAGCCCCAAACCACCTTTTGTGAGCTTATCTCCCAGTGTGGCTAGGCAGAGCTCTAACTTACCAAGCTTTCACAGCACACCTTGGTTAACCTCTCTCTCTCTCTCTCTCTCTCTCTCTCTCTCTCTCTCTCTTTTTCTCACTCTCTCTCTTGTTTCCCTTCCCACCCCCCCAACTTTTCCCACTAGCTCTCCTTTTTCCAATTATCAAAATTCCATTGACATGTCACTTCTTCTGTTTTCTCTTTATCCCCATAAAATGAAATGTCCATCCATTAATGTTAACCTGGGTAACTTTTCTGACCTTTCTGGTTTGGATATACTGGGTAGTTCATTACTGTAGCCAGATAGCTTCCTTTCTTAGCTCCCTTTCTTCTCTCTGGTCCCCCAGACAACCACCATCAATCAATGCTTCACCTTCACAGGTAGGCAGCATCCCAGACCAGTGTCCTGTGGCACCACATGTCAGAGCTGCAGGGCCATTGAGTGTCCATCCTTCAGGACATGCAAATGTACACTCGGTGCCAAACACAGGCTCCCCACTGCAGTTTATGTCGATCTTTCTGAGAACCTCCAAACTTGAACATTGTACCACTGCAAATGATAGGACATAGGTAGAGGTTAAGAAAAATCTACTGGAAAAATTTTAAAACTGGCAGAAGAGTCACCAATAAGTGTAACTTATAAGCACTACTTAGTTTTCAGCATGTAGGAAATTAGGATCAAGTCCCTTGGGGCAGTCTAGGTTCAGAAATGTTTTAAGGTACTTGACCGATACTCCTTTAAAGATTGAATTCAGTCCTACCTTGGCAGGAGGGGACCTCCTGTGTCCACTGTCCCTGAGATGTGCACTCAAGTTGAGCTGATCCATGTAATTCAAAGCCTTCCTCACAGCTGATGGCACAGGAGGACTTGTAGGTAAACTCTCCAGTGGGGGAATGGGTACAGTTCACTGAACCGCTTCTGGGCTGAGGGACAGCATCACATTTCACAGCTGGAAGACATGAGTGAGCACATTAGAAGTTTGTTTTTATCGGGCAGCAACAGGTTTCCCAAGGTAACCAAGTCCCTAGCTCTTCAATAGTGCTCACAGGAAAACTCACCCATGGACCCACTTTGGAAACTTTCAGAAGGACTAGAAGCACTAGACTAGTTGTCTTTCAGAAGACAACTCATGTAGCCTCTCTCTGGGCTGGACAAAGCTTTCACGGGAAAACTGAGCTACCAAAATTATGGTCAGAAAATAATGTAGTGGAACTGGATAGTACTTGGCATTTGACGACTGAACCCAGATCACTTTGGACAAAGGAACAGTCAGAGAATTCAAGACTCTTCATTAGTCCCTGGACAAGTGGGAAGATGGCTGTGTTTTCTTTGAATTCCAGTCCCTTCATTGACAGGGGTACTAATTAAAGGACAGCCTTTAACAGGACCAGTGGTTCCTGAGCTCTGTTCTGATGTGTGAAAGAAGTCAGGGTTAGGAGAAAGATTTTATGTAGTCAGGGAGCAACTTATGGGTCCTGGATGCTTACAGATGAGGCCAAAAAGAAAGGAGGATAAGAAGGCAGCCACATAAAATTTGTATGCTTTGCAGTTTTGTTTTTGTCTTGTATTTTTTTGCCACTGTAAATCATTCTGTGCTGTATTTGGCTACAAAAATGCCCGTACCTGATAGTGAAAACTGCTTGCTTCCAATGTTCTTGCTCTTGCTTTATTAAATTAAATTAAACTAGATTTTAGTACTTATGTATATATTAAGGGTGTCTCTATATCTGACACCACACTTGAAACATTTTCATCACTGCTAGCTATGAGCAATTTCAGAAGAAAGGCATGACAAGTATTTTGGAATCAAGTCATGTTCTCATAATCCTACTTTGTAAATTTTCTAATGTGGTTTCCCTTCAGATTAAGATTTCTGCTTACTCCATGCCAATGTCTATAAAGTTATATTAGTCCAGTACAGTTAAGAAACCAGCAAAGCATCCACTCTTACTACATACAATCCTTTCCCTGGACAGTTCTTTTATATGCATCTCACAAATATAAGATGAATGTTGCCCATCAGATCTGATTACTATAGTTAAAGTAGGCATCAGATTTCATTTTCAGTGCTTCACATTTGAAGACTTCTGCTCTTTGAGAAAGGGAGAGTGTAAAGGAGACTCTCAGGCTTACCTTCACAAACTGGGACCTGCTGTGTCCATTGCCCCTGGGTAGTGCATTCAACCTGGGCTGGCCCCCGCAACACGAAGCCTTCTGCACAGGCGAAGTGGCAGGATGACTTATAGGTGAACTCTCCAGCAGGGGAGTGGCTACAGCTCACAGTGCCATTCTGAGGATGGCTGATGGCATCACATGTCACAGCTGTAACACATGTCCCAATTTACATTAGCAGGTCTGGCTTACCCATTTGGAGTATAGGTTGAGAAAAAAGAATATTTACAATATAAACCCTGATGTAGAACCACTGTACCTTTACATGTTGGTTTCTTGTTGTCCCAAATCCCAGAGGAGAGACACTGCAGGTGCTGGGGTCCAGTGAGTTTATATCCTTCATTGCACTCAAATTCACAGGTGGTGTTCCACAGGAAGCTTCCGTGGCTTTGGAAACATTTCACAGCTCCATTGACAGGATTTGTCAAAGCTTCACACTTAGCCACTGGGGATTTGAAAGAACACCATGAATTTTACAGAAGAGTGACATATTCACTTCTTATTGAACTGGAATTTATAATACAGTAAGATAGATCAGAGGGTAGATTCCCAAAGCCCTGCGTGCGTCCTTGGGGACATGCGCACACCCAATAAAGTTTTTATACTTTTTTCTTGATATTTTCATCTTCTCTGATTGACTCGGACTATGCTAAGTGGTTTCTGATCTATTTTATCAGATCTCTCATCAGGTCTCTGGTCTATTTTACATAAGGCAAAAACAAAGAAAAATAACAGGTTCTAGATTAGGATTTGTGACTAGTGATAAAAAAAACAATCCCAACGTACATAGAACATTCATTTATTTTAACCCAGCATGACCTGGAGGAAAGAAATTTTTGTCTTTGGCCTAGAAAGATAAGACAGAGAGAAAAGGGTATACTGAGGCTGCTTGATTATCATGCTCTTAAATTGGTGCAGTTGCATGGGTGAGCTTAAACAGAGAAAGGGGAAAGTCATTAAGATGTTAAGAGTATGGTTCCACTGTTTTATGTGTTTTCTTACAAATCACTGGAGCCTCAGAAACACTTATGTCAAACATAGGATCCAAACCTCTCTCAAAGCCAGCTGGTACCATATTGGCCATACATATTGGCCATACATATTGGCCAAGAGAACAAGTTTAATTAGAACTTGTTTAATTAGGACAAGTTTAAAGGAACTTTCCCTGATGTGCTGAAAATGGTATAAATTGGATAAAAAGTAAGGCAATGAGGGATGAGTTAGAGAATGTTCTGTGCCTTCTGAGAGAGACTTACTATTGCAGGCTGGAAGAGGAGCACTCCATTCTCCAGAGGAAGTGCACTGTGTGGCCTCCGTGCTGCTTGGGAGATAGCCCTCCCCACAGCTGACAGAGCAGGAAGAATTGTAGCTGAAGTTCCCCAAAGGGTTGTTGCACACCAGGCTTCCATGCTCAGGGGCTTCCTGTGCCTGACAGGTCACAACTGAAAAGGGAAACCAAATCAATTCTTCTCCTCTCTCGCCTTATCAGGTGGGAAGAACCCTGGAAACTATAACTACTGTTTATTGAATAGCAGGCACTATGAAAATGTGTCTGCATTTGTTCACATCATCCAAACCATAAGCCCGTGAAGTTGGTACTATATTGTCCTCATTTTACAATGAGAAAACTGGGGCTCAGAGAGTTTTACTGTGTTGTCAAGGTGCCGTAATTAATAAGTGGTGAATCTGGGATTCAAAGCCAGGAGGGTCTGACTTCATAGCCTCACCTCTTAACCACCTTCTGAAACCATATGCCCTAGGGAAGGGAAGGCATGCAGACCTGACTCTGAAGCCAGCTGGGACACGAAATCCTCCTACCATCTCTAGCGAAGGAAAAGGTGAGACCAAGCCTTACCTTGCTCACACTTGAGTCCCTTGAAGCCAGGGTGGCACTGACAAGTGTAGCTGTTGATGGTCTCTCTACAGTCACCATGGCCGCTGCAGGATGTCGGGGTACAGGCAGCTGTGGAAAAGACAGTCCGTGGTGATGATTGTTATTGTGCTTCAGATGAGTTTCTTTAGGAATTCAGGGTCAACAGTGTGTAACGGGGATGTCACCAATGATACAGAGTGCCAGAGATTTTTAACAGAAGTGCTTGAGGAAATGCCAAAGCTGAGTTTTAGGCTCAACCATTTTAAACCTTGATGTTAATGTCAGGGGTATAGCTGTAACTGGCTCCCCAAATAGAAAATTCCCTTTATCACAAACTCTAAAGAAAGTTCCCCTACGGCACATAAACAACAAGTAGCTAAAAATGTATCGTGTGTGTACACACACTGTATATAAGTATAGACCTACATATATGCATATATGTATACATAAATACATACATTCTTGTCTACATTCACACAAAGAAGCAAAAACACATTCTGTTTTAAAACATCAAACAGAATGTTTTAAAACCGTATCTTTTAGAACATAAAATTCCCACAATAGAGACCAGTTTTTGCATACAGTCCACAATCTGTCAAGATGCTCACACACTGAATCTCCCTCCCACCGCTGCCACAAACTCCCTACCTGTATAGCACAAGGCTAGCTTCTTTTTGCTGCATCTCTCATCGTTCCACTTGCCCGAGTCCTTTTCTCTCTTGATGTAGATCTCTACACAATCCTCCTTGCTTTGCTTATTGTTTGGTTCACCTGGAGCCCAGTTGGTGGCCTCTTCAGTCAAAGGCTTCTGGGTCCCTATCCAGGTCCATGTATTGTTGACCTTTCTGATTCCGATCCAGTAATAACTTGGTGAATAGCTGAATGTGGAGTTCAGGTGTTTAATCTCTTCCTGGTTTTGAATTGCAACCAGATGTGTGTACCTTTGCTGGCAATAAGCACTGGCCTCGTCAAAAGTCATGGTTTCCGTGGAGGCGTTGTAAGACCAGGCTCTACTTTCTTGAAACAGGAGAAGCACTAAGGGGGAAAATGTGAAAGGAATGGGAAAGTTTAGTCCTGCTATTGTTTGACTCTGTTAACTGGACCTTTTGTTGTCTTTTTTTTTGGCATCTAGTGGCCTTTGGCTTGACTCAACCTTTTTTCACCTTTTCCAAAGTAAGAATGGGTACGAATGGAGAAACTACCATTTACTGTGTATCTCTTTTGTGGTTGCCCTTCTACTTGGTGCTTCACCCACCATAACCTACCCAATATACCTACCTAATAGTAGAATAATAATCAGAATAACTAAGCTTTTTTGGGCACTAAATATGCACTGTCGGAGGCACTTTACACGAACCACGATACTGGATCCTCAAAATGCCTCTGGGAAATAGGTTATTTATGATCAACTCTTTATATGTAAGGAAGCTGAGACACAATGAGGTAAATTGCTCCTAGCCCAGGGCACGACACATTGTGAGGAGAGGCCAGGGATGCTGCTAAACAACCTACAATGCACAGGGCAGCCCCCACAAGGAAGACTTATCTGGTCCAAAATGTCAGTAGTGCCAAGGATAAGAAACCCTTGTCTAACTACAGGCACTGACTTACCGAAAGTGAGAGCAGAGAGAAACAGTGAAGCAATCATGACTTCAAGACTTCTTTTGATCCCAAGATTAGACTTGAAATGCTTTTCTGGGGGGAAAAGTACAAAATTAATTATAGAATGAAATCCCAGGCTACCAGTTACTCAAATCATTCTACAATGTTGAGTATAGCAACATCATAAGATTTTCAGATAAAGGATTGAAATCTTTTGCCACCATCTTCATTTCAAAGACATTTACCCAAATGAATACATATAAAAGTTAAGATTCTCATCATTTAGGTCAAAGAGAAAAGCCAGGTTTTAACTTGTCTGAATACAATAAGAGCTTGCACAGATCTTTTATCGAAGGCTTCTTGCCTATCTGTTCATATTAATAATCTGTGTTTCATGGCCAGATTAGTTAAGTGAAAGACTTCTTGCACTTACCTGTTCGGTGAAGCAGTTGTTTCAGTGTCAGATTCCTCCCGAGTTGCTGCTGCTTCTGTCTCTCGCCACTCTTGCAGTTCTGATGCGAGGTCAGCCAAGAACAGTGGAGCACTGCTCCTGCTGGAGCTGCTTTATAGAACGATGCTTCCTGTGAGTAATAGGAGGATATGTCCAAACCCAGTAAAGAGGAATTGCCCGGCAGCATCCAAAAAGTTTCCAGGAATATCCATAATGAGAAAAATTACAGTGATGTCAAAATGAATTCCCCTTTTTTACATACCTTTTAATTTTACATGAATTCTATTGATATGACACAAATACATGGTTTTAATCCCCAAAACATAAAATCTATGTCTTTAAATTTTTTTTTAACTTTGCTTATTAGTAGTCCCTCTCCTGAAATTGTGGTAGCAATCAGAATTTCATCACCCTAAGCAAACTAAGAATAGTTGTGTCATCTATGGACTATTACCCTCAATTTTCCTACCCCATACCAGTCAATTATGTCATCCCTCACTTTCTTTCTCTTTCTCACCTACCAACTCAATCCATTTTAAGGTACAATACCTCATTGGAATGAATCATGAAGTAAATGTTAATCCTCAGATTCTGTGCATAGTTAGGCTAAATTACTAGAAACAATATCTCCCACTTTAATGTCTGAAATAATGCCTTGTTTCTTAATATAAGAAAAATGGGAAACAGACTTAGATATTCCTGTCGGGAAAACATTCATGATTTGTTCAGTGAGAAAATAAAGATGAAAACTATATATACTCGTGTTTAATTTACCCAAATTTCGTTTAAAAATTTTTAATGTGAATTGCAAAAACATAAAAAATGTATCAAAATGTTAACAATGGATTTCTAGATGGCAGGATTCAGGGGTTATTTTTATAACTTTCATGATTATTTTCAGTTTTTCCCAGTTTTTGCAATGACCCTCTATTACTTTTATAGTAAAAAGAACACAGTTTAAAGAATTCTGTGTCTAAATGCAACTGAAGGGTATATATATATATATATATATATATATATAATATCACTGATTCCTGCTCTTTATACTGGCATTTCTTTTGGGCAGTTATATACAATCACCATTCTCCATCTCTGCATCTTGTTTAATTCAAACAGTAGAGAAAGTAAATGGGAATCTTTTACTCTCCATGTTCTGTAGAGATCAAGTGAAGCTAATATTCTATAATTACAGTTTTTTAGAATAGGACATCTAAGAATGTACTCTAAGCAGACATGAAGTAGTAGTGGCAGGGGAATGAGGGGGGAAATAACAGGTTAATTTGTCTCATTACACATGTTAGCCCTGGCTCTTTCTATGAACATAAAGACCTAAGCCAAACAGGCAAAGAGAAGAAAACTTCCAATGAGTACAACTGATTTTAAAAATTAAATAAATAACCCAGTTAGCTAATTTAACTCCTAAAACTGCCCTGCTCTGAACAGAGACGTTATCATCCACCTCCCGCTCTTTTATATTTTCTAGATACTGACATTATTTTTTTTAATCAGACTTTACTTATGTAATGTGGTCGTTATGGCTCAGTAAATGTGGAAGAGCAGTCAGTCACAAGTGTTTATTTAGATTTTAGAGAAGGATGTGAAGCTGGGTTAATACGTAATCTGTATATATTTTATTTTTTAATAAGCTGCGAACATATCATTTGCCATTAAAAAATGAGTACTGTAGGCAGATCTTAAAATTTATCTGACACACTAATAAAGTACCTAATAATTATTTTGAAGATGGAAATTAGTCATAAACAGCCCTAGATAACTACATTTACTATTATGATTTTTCATAACTAAATTAAGTTTATAGTTTGTCTCTTTCCCTTCACAAATATCTAAAAATAGCCCCAATGGTGGTACAGTCCCTATTTCATTTACAAATATATGTCCTGGACACCACCCCCCCATACCCAGTTATAATCTGTAGCATCTACTGAGCGCTTACTATGTGTCAGGCCCTGTTCTAAGCTTTTTTGCATATTTATCTAGATGATTATTTAACTCTTACAACAGCCTATGAAATAGGCACTCTTATCATCCCCATGATACAGATGAGGAAATTGAGGAACCAAGGATTATACCTATCTCATCCAAAAACACAGAGCTAAGGAGTTGAAACTCAGGCAGTCAGTCTCCAGAGCCAGCTTCCTTAACTGCTATCCCAAACCACAGTTTCTCTTGTTATTTTGCCCCACGATGAGCCTCCCTGTTCTTCCCAAGTCCCCAGTCTCTCTCTTCTTCCCAAGAGCAATGTGATCATCCCAGCTGTCCACCAAGAGGGCTGTGTCCTGGTTTCCAAGACATAAAGGCAGGAAGGGAACCAAGGGGCAGTAAGCAGTAGACAGACAATGCAGTGAAAAAGAACCCTGGGTTCTCAGCTATGGGGGGAAAGTGGATGAAGATACAAGCAAGGCAGGCTGAGCTATACCTAGGAAAAGTTTTGATCCCTAGGTCACACTTTCCAGGAGATCCTGATTCAAAAGCAGATTCTCCCTATGGCTAAAGGGTAAAATGTTTTAAATGTACACTGAGAGAACTTCAGGGACAGAACCCAATACCAAAACAGAAGGATAAGAGAAATAAGGAGTCGAAGAGATTGTGAGTAAAGGTAATTTATCATTATTATTGTTTTTGTTGTCACTACCAGAGATGTAACATTCCAAACTCACTCACCCTTATAGTTATCCTACATTCTCCCAGAATATTTTCCACATCCCTGCCACCTGAGGTTGGGACCACACATCATGTACCTGGCTGCTAGGAGCTGAGGGGCTTTCTTCAGGCTCCAGGGTTGCTAAAGAGGTCATAGACAGACCTAGTTTGCCTTTCATAGAGAGACGCCAGCACTGGGAGGGGCTGACAGCTGGACTGTAGCTTCTTCACCTGCTTTTTCTGATCTGATGAGGGGCACCCTCATTTTGGGGATGGAAGAATGAGTTGAAGAGGAAATTAGGTGAGTGTTGAATAACTGGGGGTGTTGAATATTATCTCCTCTTCCTCAAATAAACCTAATGTCCCAAGTAGCAGGCTGATTAGAGGTCCCTCAAGGCCCTATTGAGTCTCCCAAGCTCAGAAGATGTAGTCCCTGGACTGCTCCATTTTCAACCCTGGCCTCATATGGACACCCGTTACAATCTCCAACTTGGAGAGGCAAAGAGAAAAGGAAAGAAGATGGTGCAAACACAGGCACACGCCAGGCTCCACCACCAGGGCTATTTTGTCTCTGAGATGCCACCCTTCCTGGCTTTATCATCCCTTTTCCTGGAAGTGCCCTGGCCTCTCCTCCACGTCCTGTGATGGGGCACCAAGGACTTTAACCGCTTTTGCTTCTGTGCCCAGGCCAACTCATTCTCACCTTTATGGTGATGGGACATCCCTGAGGGAGTGAGGGAAAGCAAGAAAGAGAAGGTTAGGGTTCCCAAGGCAAATGTTACAGTGTTACTCAAGGCCATCCTGTTCATCTTCCATATATAGGGACAAATAAAAGCCATGGACAGGAGATTATTGGATTTAATGGGAAGTAGCACTGGCCATAAGCACATGTGGCAAGACCATCTATTAAAGTGTGAATTTAGCTTTGGTTCCTCAGTGCTGCAGGGAACTATGAAGCATGGACAGTGGCCTTCCTGAGGTTCTTGGTTCCCTCATCTCTGGGCAGTGTCGCTAGGTGCTTATTTTTGAAAGCTTTGGTAACTTTTCCCCAAATTCGACTCTGCTAACATCTAAAGTACTTCTGTAGAGTCTAAGGTAGGGAGACAAAATCCCAATAAAGATTCAATACTATTTGCAGAATACAAATATGATATTTCTTACAGACCCAAAGTTGTGAAATAAAATTAATAACAGTATGCCATCATGGTGTAGAATGGCATTTCTTGCTTGACTGAAACATAAGCATATTTGATAGAAAATTAGTCTGGTTCCCTCTAAAGTCATTCTCCAGAAAGGCATATTCATTTCTTTGGATGCGTAGCTATCTCAGAACACCTGGGTCAAGTAGGAGACCTGGGCTCTCTGTCTGCACTCCCACACCCAGGGACCAGGAATCCGTACTTTAAATGAATATTCAGGTAATTCTGATACAGATGCCCAAATCCTACCACACTTTGAGATATATTGGCCCAGGGTCACCTAATTTGGGAGAGAATATCAAGAAGACCCCATGGCTGGTGCTCAGCTCTAAGTACAATTGTGACCAAAATGTCACTACAGTTACTGACACCCTCTCTACTGGAAGACTGGAGGCACCATTTGTAACAGTGTTGGGCAAATACAGAAAATATTTAGGATGAGTCGATGTTTTGACTTCTCGTACATGGAAAGTAAATGGTTTTTAACCAAAGAAAGAGAATAGCTCTAAAGAAGTACCATAAGTCGATATATATTAAGTTAGTCTCCTTTCTTGTCTGATTCAAGAGGACTCTGTAATTTCCACTAATTTCCCTTTTTAAACTTCTGGCATTATTCTGAGATTTCAATTCTAATGTGCTTCCTTGCTTCCTGCTTGGTAGCACCTTATCTTGAAACTTCTGTTTTCTGTTTTGGAATCCAAGAACTAACAGTGGGAATATCTTCAAAATGAGCCAACTCCAGCAGTGAATTCCCAAGCAGAAGAAATAATTGCAGATAGGCTGGTTAATTGACAGAGCCCTTCCTGAATGTAGCCAGACTGCTTGCCGTCAGTTGTTAACAGAGAGGGGAAAATACCCCTGGATTTTAGAAAAGCTTCCTTGCTTGTTTTCCTTGGCCATCATGCTGCTTGCTTTGTAATCAGAAGTTTCCTAAAGGATTATTATTAGCTTTGCTCTCAGTGTCTTATATCAGGAGAAAAATCTGGCCTCGTCACTTTTTGAATAAAAAGATCTGCCTTTTCCCTTGTATATTGTTTTAATTTTTGAACTTGTGAATGTACTATCAAAAAAAATCTTCAGTTTAACACCAACACTGTGAATTGGAGCAAGCTTCTTGGCCTCTTTAAGTCTCAGATCTCCCATCTAGAACTAAAGGTGTTTGACTACAGTCCCTGCCGGCTGTAACATACTGTGGCATAACATATAAATACAGGAAGAGACTAATTTAAATCCAAGTGTTCTGTATTTTTCCTTGCTGTGACATTTTTAGCTAATAATTAATAACGATACCATATATATTATTGGTATATATGTGTGCCTACTGTGTGTGCACTTTACATGCATTACTTATACAAATTTCACAAAATGAAAGGTAGATATTATTAATTCCATTTTCCAGAGGATGAAACACAGACCTCAAAAGGTTAAGTAACTTGCCTATATTTTTTCAGTTAATACATGGTCAAGCAGAGATTCAAGTCCATGCCTGTGTTATTCTAAAGCCTGTGTCCTTTGTGTTGATTCCATGCCTTCTCAGATTGAAACCTCAGAAGGTAGATGTACCTTAGTTTTTACATTTAAAAAAAATGTTATAGCAACCTGCTTGGCTTCCTTTACCTCCAGCCAGCTCATAAGTGCAGTGTCTTAGGTTGAGTTCCTTCTGAAGTGGACCCGGAGACAAGGACATAGGTGCAAGTCATTTATATGGGAGGTGATCCCAGGAAGCACTAGTAAGGGAGTAAGGAAGTGAGACAGGGAAAGGAAATCTAGTAAAGGGTGTGCTAATCAGCAGCTTACCACTGTGGGAACCAAGACTCAGTCCCACAAGAGAACCCTGGGAGACACCTCAGAGTATCCCCAAGGAGTGGTGAGGGAGATGGGGGATGCATCTACCAATTCCAGTCCGTCATTGGCTAGGGGCTGATCCTAGGAGGGCATGGTTAATTCTCCTGCTCTTCCAAGTGGATTCCTGAGGCCAGAGAAAGCCCTCCACCAAGAGATGCAGGTGCTTATGGTTGGAAATGACATGATTTGACCTGGGTGTTTTTTTGTTGTTGTTGTTTGGGGTTTTTTTTGTTTTTTGCGGTACGTGGGCCTCTCACTGTTGTGGCCTCTCTGGTTGCGGAGCACAGGCTCCGGACCCACAGGCTCAGCGGCCATGGCTCATGGGCCCAGCCACTCCGTGGCATGCGGGATCTTCCCGGACCGGGGCATGAACCCGTGTCCCCTGCATCAGCAGGCGAGCTCTCAACCACTGCGCCACCAGGGAAGCCCTGACCTGGGTTTTTAAAGGATGATCTGTATGCTGTATTGGGACAAAATAGGCATGTTAGTTTTCTATCACTGCTGTAACAAATTACTACAAATCTGATGGTTGAAAACAACCCAGATTTATTATTTCATTGTTTCTGTAGGTCAGAAGTACAGGTTGGGTCAACTGGTTTCTCTGCTCTGGGTTTCACATTCCCAAAGTCAAGATGTCAGCCAGTTGGGCTCTTCTTGGGAGAGTCTGGGAAAAATCTACTTCCAAGGTCATCCAAATTGTTGGTAGACTCCAGTTCCTTGTGGTTGTCAGACTGGGGTCCCTATTTCCTTGCTGGCTGTCAGCCAGGAGTCATTTTCATCCTCTTCAGGCCATTTTCATTCCCTGGCTTATGGCTCTCTTCGCTGTCCAAAATGGTAGTTTGAGTTCCTCTCCTCAAACCTCTCCAACTTCCCCTTCTGCATCATCGTTCGTTGGCCTACGACTTCTGCCACATCTCTCTGCCTTACTCTGCTGCCTCCAATTCTACTACTAAGGGCTCATGTGATTACACTGGGCTCATTCAGATTATGCAGGATAATCTCCCTATTTTAAGGTCAATTCATTAATAACTGAATTCCATCAGCAAAATCCCTTCCCAGCAGTACCTAGATTAGTGTTTGATTGGATAATCAAAGAGGAGATGGGAAGTTGTAGGGGTTGAGGAGGACACATTTAGCATTTTGCCTACCAGAGTAGGCACTTGGTCACAGAGATGCAATCCAGGACCTAGTTGCATGGCTAGCCTAAATTAGTGCTGGTGTGCTAAGGCCAATTCTGTTGTGATGTGCTTTCTGACTTGGTGCTTATTATATCTCCTCTGCTTAGAAGTGGGACTAATTCCCTGAATCCAAGGATGTTCCAGACCTTTAAGTGGGGATTAAATATAAGTGGGGATTAAATGTATACATTATATACATCGTCCCACCTGTACCCCCTGGGCAGTCATCTTTCCTGAATAACCCAACCCTGTTAGTTTTTATATCACACTTGCTCCTTCACTCTGTGAACTGATATTCCACACATAGACACTTCATTTTGTCAATCCTACTACTTGAATAAAATTATTATTATTAATCTAGCAACTATCATTAATTGGCCATTTCACACCAGAGGCAATACTAAGAACTTTAAATATACCATGTCATTTGATTATCATAACAGCATTAGGAACTAGGTGTTACTATCCCCATTTCACAGATGAGAACCCTGAGGTTTAGAGAGTTTAAATAACTTGCCTGAGATCTCATAGCCTGTAAGAGGTAGAACTAGGACCTAACTGACTTCAAAGTCTATGTTCTTGGCTACCACACTGCCTCTGCTATAACTAACTGAACAACTGAACAATTTTAATCCACTGCATGGAATCACTGGCATGCCCCATGATGTCAGGCACAGCCATAGTCACCAGGTGCAAGATGACCACCAAGGATTTGAAGGAGAAAAAGGACATTGTGGAGAGGGGGAGAATAAAGGAGCCACACTTGCTAGTGGGAATGCTAATGAGAAAAATAGGAAGCAAGATGTAGGTGAAGAAGAGGAAGAAAATGATGAGGAAGAGGAAGAGGAGGAGGATGAATGACATGGTGAAGAAGAGAATAGAGAGGAAGATGAAGAGGCTGAGGCAGCTACATGCAAATGGGCAGTTGAAGATGATGAGGATGACAATGCTGATACTAAGAGCAGAAGACTGATGAGGAGGACTACACAGCAAAAAAGGAAGAGTTAAACTAAAAATTAAAAAAATAGGGCTTCCCTGGTTGCGCAGTGGTTAAGAATCCGCCTGCCAATGCAGGGGACAGAGGTTCGAGCCCTGGTCCAGGAAGATCCCACATGTCGCAGAGCAACTAAGCCTGCGCGCCACAGCTACTGAACCTGTGCTCTAGAGCCTGTGAGCCACAACTACTGAAGCCCACGTGCCTAGAGCCTGTGCTCTGAAACAAGAGAAGCCACCACAATGAGAAGCCTGTGCACCGCAACAAAGAGTAGCCCCCACTGGCTGCAACTAGAGAAAGCCCACATGCAGCAACAAAGACCCAACGCAGCCAAAAATAAATAAATAAAAATAAAATAAAATAAATAAATTTATTTTTTTTAAAATGAACAAATACAATTCAATACAATACCAAAAAAGCCACTGTGACCTATTCATCATTCTGTGTCAGAATCTAAACATGGTCACCTTTGGACAGAGTCCCGCCAGTCAGCCCACCTTGGGCAACACACCCATTGATGACACTTCTTGTCCATTACCTGACCAAAACCGTAACATGAACTTGAAACAGGGAAGGAAAAAAGAACCAACATTTCTAAGGCCCTGCTTTTTTTTCTTCTTTTTATTTAAATTGAAATATAGTTGACTGTAAAATATTGTGTTAGTTTCAGGTGTACAACATGGTGATCCAACAATTAAATACATTATGAAATGATCACCACAAATCTAGTAACTATCTGTCACCATACAAAATCATTACAGTATTAACTCTCTTCCTTATGGTACATATTACACCTCTGTAACTTACTCATTTCATAACTTGAAGTTTGTATCTCTTAATCCTCTTCACCTATTTCACTCAACCCCCTGCCTCCTTCTCCTCTGGCAACCACCAATTTGCTCTATGTATCTATAAGTCTGTTTCTTACTATTCTTAAGTTTTGTTTTCTTTGTTCATTTGTTTTGTTTTTTAGATTCCAGGTATAAATGAAATCATATAGTATTTGTCTTTCTCTGATTTATTTCACTTAGCATAATACCCTCTAGGCCCATCCATGCTGTCACAAATGGCAAGCTTTCATTCTTTTTCATGGGTGAGTAATATTCCTCTGTGTGTGTGTGTGTGTGTGTGTGTGTGTGTGTGTGTGTGTGTGTGTGTACTAGGCTTTATCCATTCATCTATCCATGGACATTTAGGTTCCTTTTATATCTTGGCTGCTATAAATAATGCTGCAGTGAACATAGGGGTGCATATATCTTTTTAAATTATTGTTTTTGTTTTCTTTGGGTAAATACCCAGAAGTGGAATTGTTGGATCATATGATTTTTCTAATGATATTTTTAATTTTTTGAGAAACCTCCATACTGTTTTCTGTAATGGTTGCACCAATTTATATTCCTAACAACAGTGTATGAGCGTTTCCTTTTCTCCACATCCTTGCCAACATTTGCTATTTGTTTGCTGCCTTTTTGACAATAGCCATTCTGACAGGTGTGAGGTTATGTCTCATTGTGGTTTTGATTTACATTTCCCTGATGATTAATGATGTTGAACATCTTTTCATGTGTCTGTTGGCCATCTGTATGTCTTCTTTGGAAAAATGTCTATTGAAGTCCTCTGCCCATTTTTAATTGGATTTTTAAATATTTAGTTGTGTGATTTCTTTATATAATTTGGATATTAACCCCTTATCAAATATATCATTTGCAAATATTGTCTTCCATTCAGTAGGCTGCCTTCTCATTTTGTTGAAGGTTTCTTTCAATGTGCAAAAGTTTTTTAGTTTAATGTAGTTCCATTTGTTTATTTTTGTTTTTGTTGCCCTTGCCTGAGACAGATCCAAAAAACACTATTGCTAGGATCAATGTCAAGGAGCATACTGTGTATGTTTCCTTCTAGGGGTCTTATGGTTTCAAGTCTTACATTTAAGTCTTTAATCCATTTTGAGTTTTTTTGTATATGTAGTAGGAAAATGGTCTAGTTTGATTCTTTTGCATGTAGCTGTCCAGTTTTCCAGACACCATTTATCAAAGAGGCTGTCTTTCCCCCATTGTATATTCTTGCCTCCCTTGTCAAAGATTAATTGACCATATTAGCATGGGTTTATTTATGGACTTCCAGTACTGTTCCATTGATCTACATGTCTGTTTTTGTGCCTGCTTATTTTCTTGAAAGCACTTCAAAAAGGAAAATGTGTTTGTAAATTTTATTTACATTTTATATTTTTGTACATATTGTTAGGGGTCAGCCATTTCTAACGATCTCAGATGACCAAACCAACCTTCAGAGTGTTTTCTGCCCTACCTCTGACTTTACTTATGGTGTGCCCATCTTCGTTCTAATCTCAAATGAGAAAAAAAATACACTCGTAAAAAGAGCAAAAACAACAAAAAATCTTATTCCAAGCGCTTAGTAACATCTTTTGTGTTTATATTTAGCTGTACAATAAGTACTTGGTTTGTATAAGATGATTTAAAAGGCCAAAGGTAAAAGCTTCTTTTTTTTTTTTCCTTTTTTTGGTCTGTGAGGTTGCTGTTTATTTTTTGGCCCATGTGATGTATGTGTGAAACACTGTTGTCCAACAATAAATTGGAATTTTATTTCACTGAGTTGTTCTTAAGAAAGAGAAAGAGATGGAATGGCCAATTCACTGTTTCCAGTACATGATGTTTTCTATAATCCAGTTTTACTTACTGTCCATTAGTTGCTGGTGTCCAAATTTGTACTGAAAAATGGGGTTAATTTTGGAAATCATAATGATGTCCTTCTCATAGAGTGTTTTTTTAGTCGTCACATCCCCAGCTTCCGACTCAGCCTGGCTTTTAGTAAACAATCACAGATACTTGTTGAATGAAAAAATGAATGAAGCCACTTGAAACATGTAAAACATTTGTTAATGTGTCCTAATCATAGGTTTTAGAAAGGTTGGCATCCTAAAAAAAGTGTGTGCACTCTTCTTTCCACTTTAATTTTTCACAATGTAAAGACAGAAAAGCATCTGGGAAAAGCTGCCAGCCTCAGTATCTCCTAATAATAAATTGAGTGCCAACTTTGAGAAGCTAAGTGAGAGGGTTGATGAGGCTTACCCACACCCCTCGCTGTGCTGAGAGCCCTGTGGGTAGTCAGATCGCAGGAGAGCAGGGAGCACCCCTCTAGGGGCACATTTCCACACTGAAAATAATGAGGCTCAAATATCAGATGCATCGCTAAAATGTTTTTTATGTTTAAAGGCATAAAGAAGGTATCTCAGTAAAGAATCACTCTGATTTACAGCATCTGCAAACCCTTTTTAAAATATCTAAAATTTTACTAGAATATATTGAACCTTCCCAACAAATTCTAGGAAGTTATAACCTTCCTATCAAAACTGGACAGTGCAAGCGCAAAAGTAAGAAACCAGTCTTTTGACATCTAGAAAAAAGAGTCCCAATCTGGAAACCCCACCTGAGTCAACCACCCTGGCATTGCCTCTGTGTATCTTGTCTACACACGACAGTCATCTGTGTAAGACACAGGAGTCAGGGTAATAAGCCACATCCCCTTCATCTGGTTTGCCAGTGTTACAGATTGAAAAATTAATGTTTCTGTAGGGCAGAGCATCCATGGTTATGAAATGATAAATCTGACAATGGGGAGCTTGCATGCATTGTCCAGAAAAGAGACTGGAAGAAGAGTTGGGGCTGACTTTCAAAATGGAATTTCCTTGCTCTGTGGGTGTTGTCTTCCTTGGCGTTTGATGTTTAGAGGTTCCTTTCCTTGTTCAACAATGTTGATTTTGGAGAGAAAACAGAGTTCAAAACCCCAGGGGTCATGTTCTAGGGAGTGTTACAGGAATACAGAGGGCAGTTTCACGAAGCCGACAAGGCTTCATCTCTGCTTTTAATAGATAGAAAGAGAGGAAGAGATGAACAATACATTTTTAAGAAGCTCAGCTTTATCTCATAAAAAGATGCCTCCAGTCAGTCTGGATAAAGGTAATTGGCATGGGAGCGTCTTTATGATTCTAAAGAGTGGAATGTTTCCCTTAATTAAGAGAGCCTTGTCTGACTCAAGGGAAATGAAACGCTTTCTCAGATATGAGTGGACCATAATCCCCACTAATAAAACACAGATAAGGCGATTGTCTGGAGTGTCAGAAATGAGTCTTTTCCCCCTCTTGAAATATTCAGAAAATTGAAGCAAAGCTATATATTTTTTGCATTTTCTTTGTCTAACAGATAATTTTTTTGGTTTATAAAATATAATTTAATTTTATGTTACTCTGCTGTTACATAGGGCATAACATTTTTGCAAGGCTTTTTTGGAACTACGGTCAATGATTAGCAACACACAGTAGTGGTCAAGCTCTCTAAACAATAATCACTAGACCACTGGACAACTTCTCACATGTGCACAAATCTGCATGGAAAAGTACTAAAGTTTTAGACTCAGACTTGTGTACTTTAGCTTATTTCCCCCTTTTAGTGTATTAGGAAATGACATGCACTTCAATTTGCCAAAAGCAATGCTTATATTCTGAAAGCAACACGTTACTTCTGTTATATGGTACAGTGAATACCAGGACTCCAAAGGCAGCAGGCATAAGTGAATTTTTCTTGGGAAGGGAAGCTGTCAACTTAAACAGCAGCAAATGAAGAGCAAATAAGGAAACTCTGTTGTTATAGATACACAAGACCTCCATCATGTATGATACAAGAGGCATCTCAGTTTGTGACTCTCAGCCCAGAAATGTGAAATGCTTTTTCATTCAATCTAATACTTCTGGATTCCTACCGAAAAGGAATACATTAAGAGCATGGAAAGTTGCTTACTGAAAGGAAACCCTTGAAGAAGAGTAAGGGAGGGAATGTAGAAATTAAGAAGTTATGTAGAACACTCTTTATATTGTAGTTAATTACATTTTCATATCTTCACAGTAATGCAAAACACAGTCACTTACAGAACTGGTTCAGATTACTTAAATACCAGATATATTTTTAGTCCTCTACATAAGCATTTGGAAGTTATGTTTATATGAAATGAAGCTATTAATACTTTCTACAGCAGTAACTGCACACCAGGAAGGCCAAGACAAACACAAATCAAAGAGTTTTCCCAAAGCTGCAATGTGAAAAGACTACAGACAATTGATTCCACACACATGAATGGGCTTCTTTGCTATAGGAAATCCAAATGAAATAAGGAGATGAGTACAGTAAGTCCCCTACATACGAATGAGTTCCGTTCCAAGAGCGCATTCATAAGTCCAATTATAAGTCCAGCAAAGTTAGCCTAGGTACCCAACTAACACAATTGGCTGTATAGTCCTGTACTATAATAGGTTTGTAATACTTTTCACACAAATAATACATAAAAAACAAACACAAAAAATAAAGAAAACATTTTTAATCTTACAGTATAGTACCTTGAAAAGTACAGTAGTTCAGTACAACAGCTGGCATACAAGGGCTGGCATCGAGTGACCAGGCAAGAAGAGTTACTGACTGGAGGAGGGGGAAGAGGTGGGAGATGACAGAGCTGAAGGATCGTCAGCAACAGGAGATGGAGGGCAAGCTGCAATTTCACTCACACCTGATGTTGATGGCACAGGTTCTGGTTCCTTGCTGGATTCAATTCCATCTACCCTCTTGAAAAAATGATCCAGTGATGTCTGGGTAGAAGCTCTTTTTTTCTCATCATAGATGACACGGTAGCACTGGATTGCATTCTGAACGGCTGCTGTAACCTTCGTGTACCGTTCTGCATTCAGGTCCTGTGCCTCAAAAACTAACAGTGCCTCCTCAAATAAAGAAAACCCCCTTGCCATGTCCTGCGTCGTGAATCTCTTCGCTTCTTCACTTACTTCTTCCTCTTGTCTCTCTTCATCCTTCCTCTGGGCCTCCAGTTCCATCAGGTCTTCATTAGTAAGCTCCTCATGTTGCACAGCAAGGAAGTTCAATGAAGTGGTCCTTTTGCAGATCTAGCTCTAGCGATGTTTCCATCGTTATCGCTTGGCTCTTCTCAGCAGTACCAGCTACCATAACCACTGCTTTTACGCTTGCTTCCAGACATCCTGGGCTTGAAATAAAGATACCGTACTACTGTACTCTATACAGTATTATACAGTAGAGTACACAAAAGCACGACCACTTGTAGAGTACGCAGGCACGTCACAATGTACGCCAGGCACGTGAACTAACTTACGTGACTGGACATGCAAACCACATTCGCATCTTTGAAGGCTCGCAACTTGAAGGTTCGTATGTAAGGGACTTACTGTAGAACGGTTTCTTGAGAGGAAGAAGGCTGACACCCTACATGTACTTAGTTTTCTGCCCCTGCTGCCACATCACATTCTTCTCCTGCACTGTCTGATGTCCATAAAGTTGTCTCTAAGAAACTGCATGTTGAAGGCACTGTCTTTACACGCCTCGTCTTCGTTCAGTGTATCAAGTTCTTCAGTGACCGCATCAAAAGCTATTTTAGCCAGTGTGCAGGCACGTTCTGGGTTATTAAGGATCTCATAGTAAAATACAGAGAAGTTAAGAGCCAGCCCCAGGCAGATGGGGTGTGTGGGATGTATCTCTTTCTTGCTTAAGCCTCTTGGTAAGCTCCTAGGGAATTATCTATCATTTATTTCTGATCATCACCACATGAAACTTCAGCAAGGCACTGGAAGTAATCTCCCTTCATTTTCAGATAGAAGATCTTACTCTCTGGATTAGGTGCAATGGCTATTAAATGCTTGTCCAACAAATCCAGGACTGTGGCGCAGGTGGACCTCAGTTCGGACTCCACCATCCCTCGACAGTCCTTAATCAGCTGCAACTTCTGGTCAGAGGTGTAAGTTTTCTGCTGGATGTTCAAGATGACCCTCCAGGTGGACCTGCGGCCCCTGACCACATTTGTGCAGGCCAGGGACAGGAGGTTGCGCTCCGGCTTTAACGGCACGGCGCCCGCGGTCCATCACGGCCTTCAGTGCTGGTGACCATATCGTCATAGCGCTCGGCCAGCTCCGCCTTCTGGATCAGCTCTGTCTTCTCCATGGGGCGGGGGAGAGGAGAGCTAGGGCGACCACCCACCCACCTGGATCAGGAGGGAGCTGAGGAGGGCCTTCTCGTCTCAGTGGCACGAGTCTCACCACTTTGATCTGCTTTGGCTTTAGCCGAGGACCCTCTGGTCTCAGCTCAGCCCACCCCACCCCAGTGCCTGCAGAGGGAAGGTCTGCCACTCCAACAGATAATTGGCTAAGGTCTCTGCTTTGCTAAATAACTGGGAAGCAGCATGAAATAAAATAAAAATTTGGTCAAATCAGCAAAACAAACAATTCTGGGTATTGCCAGGAACTGGCTGTGTGAACTTGAGTAAGGCATGTCTCTCTGAACTTCAGGTTCATCATCTGTAAAGCAGTATGGTATCTGTAAAATGGGAATTCTTTCTATACTGTAAAGCTGTGGGTTTCCTTTTTTTAAAGTAAAAATAGATGACATAAAAGGAATAAAACACTTGGCGGATATAGTCACTCAATAAATAGTACCATGTAAAATACTATTAGAAATGCTAATTTTAGACTTAGCTATTCAGAGATGATCAGCCAAAGCTGGCTATGACAGATGGCAACTAAGAATTTGCCTGGTCTTTAGAATGGAAATAAATAATTGTTAGCAATGTCTCAATCCTAAAAAAGAGCCTATCAGCCTGGACAGGTGGGAAATTTCCAGGCTAGTGTCATGAAACCCATTCCTTGAGAAATAGATCCTGGATTGAGTGAAGGAAAATAAATAGGAAATGCTGCCCATAGCAAAGCAATAAGGCCCCCCAGAGGCTCTGGAGTAGGTAGACTACATTCTGGAAAATGAAGAAGAGCAGCCACTTGACCTTCCTCTGAAATGGGTACCAAGATTTTACAGACTTCCTAATTGTATAAATGCCACCACAGCACTGGTTTACAAAATATGTTCTATGGAACACTACTTTCCAGAGATGTGAAAAGAATATCATAAATACATTTGAAAACACTGCATAATATAGTTCTCTTCTTAAAGAATCTTAATGCAGGTTAGCATGTTAAAGGCTCTGAGAAGTCCTTCAGAGTAGAACTATGTTCCACATCTGTCTAAGTTGGTATTTTCCCAGTCTACTTGATTATGGATACCTTTTTCCCCTACAATACCATTCTCTGATATATCTCTAACAGTATGAAAATAATATATGCACAAGGTTATTCATTATGGTATAATTTTTAATAGAATATATTGGGAACAATCTAAATATAAATGCACAGCATTTACCTTTTCTCTATAAACTATGTGCACATAATTAAGACTTACAGAGCCCTAGAGAAAATGACTCACTCCCTGGGGAGCATTCTAACCAACATATATTTGCCTTTCTGTGTGCTGTGTATACAATTTAAATTTCAGTCTCAGAAAAACTGCAAATTACAAAATGTGTGCCAAGGACTGACTGTGTAGACAAGTGTTTCTATAAGCACTGGTTCTTCTCTAATGAAAATAGTCCTGTTGATAAAAATAATGAAAACATTTTGTGCAAGTATAAGTTTCTCCCAGCCTCCTACCTATATAAGCAGAAATGTAAGCTGTTTTCCTGTCATCTTTCACATCTATCTTCCAAACTTTGGTGCTGGCTTGGACATTCATTTTCCCTTTTGCAAGTAATCTTGTAAAAGTTCAAGGTAGGAAGAAATTGTATTGAGATTTGTTTTGCTGAGTGATCGGTTCCAAAAGAAATTTGGCTTTGCTTTTGTGAAGTTCAGCATGATATAGTGTGAATGTTTCATAGCTCACTATATTTAGGAATGTTTTTATTTGTTTAGATGTTCTAAGGATATGAAACAGAACCTCCCTATCAGAACAGACTCATTGCAAGTAAGCAGCCTCTCTGAAAATGTTGTAAATGTAAAAATTCCAAGGCAAATATGACATACTCCTAGTCTGCTCTGTTTCTGGAGACTTAACAGAATCAAAGAAAGTCCTGACAAGGCAAAATAAACTATAAAGTTTATGAGTGGTGGGAGCAAGGAAGAGAATAGAGACCATACGAGGACAAACCATGTAAAAGGGGGTCTCTTCAAAAGCTTGACAGCATACTCTTTTGGTGAGGCTGAAGGGAAGCATTCACTTCCATACCTTGCTGGTGTGGATGTGAAACAGTACCCCACTTATAGAAAGGAATTCAGCAATATCTAGCAAAACTACACATGCATTTATTCTTTGACCAAGCAATCCAATTTCTAGGAATTTGTGGTGAAGATACACTCCAACAATATAAATATATATATGCACAAGATTATTCATTATACTCTACTTTTAGTAATAAAATATTGGGAACAATCTAAATGGACAAAATAGGAGATATTGAATAAACTATGGACCCTCTGTACAGTGGAGTGCTATTCAATTACATTGTTAATTTTAAAAAATCAAGGTGCTTATTTTATTTTATATTTAAAAAAAATTTTTTACAACTTTATTGGAGTATAATTGCTTCACAATGGTGTGTTAGTTTCTGCTTTATAACAAAATGAATCAGTTATACATATACATCTGTTCCCATATCCCTTCCCTCTTGCATCTCCCTCCCTCCCACTCAAGGTGCTTATTTTAAAATAAACAGATGCATACCTTATTTATCTTATTTCCCTTTTTTTAATACTAAAGGAAGAGTACTATATAATCCTTGAGTATGCTACCTTTAGTATAAAAATAGGGAAATTAAGTAACTATGTATGCATCTGCTTATTTTGCAATAATAAGCACAAGAAGGATAAATCAGAAATTAATGAATTTGATTTTCTCCTGGTGTTAGTGGGAATAGAGTGGAAGAGAATGCGGCTTCTTTGGCTATATAACTATATATTGTTTTGACTCTTGAGCTATATTCGTGTTTACACACTAAAATGAAAATAAAATAAAATAAAAAATAAAAATAAACTAACATGAGTAGAAAAAACAAAAATGTAAAATTGAATGCAAACAGGAAATAATTGACCCTAACGGTATTGATAACATAAACTCAGAGGAGAAAAAAAGAGCCAATCCAAGTACCAGTGGAGCATAGTACTCTAACTGTACATGCTCAGCAGATATATTCTAAGGACAAAAAGAAATGCCAAACATTTCTTGAATGTTAGCTTGTAGGGTTTTATTGGTAGTGAAATTGATATACTAATCCTGAAATTGTTTTTCATGTGTTATAGGATTGAGTAAATGAATAAATATATTGATGTTATTGGGAACTAAGATCATCAGTATGGGAAAAGGGAAATTAAAATATGGATTTGACAACCCTTATATGGTGAGATATCCATATAAGCTCATTACTTAAGAAAATATATCTCCTAGCTCTGTCTGACAGGGCCTAGATTCAGTGGCAATCCTAGTAGAAATATGCACACCTATTGTCAGAACTTAATTTCTCATTACTATTCTCCACTAAAAGGACAAAGGTCTCCTTGGGGAAATGACTGACCCCAGGTCTGGAGCAGGAAAAGCACAAAGTGAGCCTGGAATTTCTTGCTGTGCCAGAAATAAGCAAATGCTCAAAAACTTATGGGAACATATCTAAAGGACATATGGGGTAGCTTGAAATAATCCTCACTGGCCAAATATGGGGCAATTTGAACATGAGAAAGAATATTGAGAATAATGAATTATAACATGTTGATTACAAAAGAATCCATGAGCCCATAGAGAAAGAAGGAAGGGGAAGCCCTTATTTACAGAAGAATATCAAAATAAATAAAGAGGAAGTGACAGAACAGGAGAAAATTGTTTTCCAAAAATGATTGTAATAGTCAATTCAGGCAAGTATTATTTTTAAGCATTTTGAATACATATAAAAAACTTTTTTTCATAAAAAATAGGTTATGCTACATACCAGGGTTTTTTTGTTTTTTTTGATGGGGAACCTTATTATTATATCTATTGATAGATCTGGTTGACCACATTTTTACCTATTGATTGACAATCAGACATTATGTGCCTCTTGACGTGATACAGTAGGAAATATACAGAATCATGTATGAAATATCCTTGCCTAGATAAATGAACCTGAATCTATAGCAAACGTCTAAATCTGTCAGTTTATAGGAAATACAATCCCATACTCATTACAGTGATAAAACTTGGTAAGTCTGACCTTAGCAAGTTTGGTGAAGATGTGGATCATTGGAAATTCACACCTAGCTGGTGGGAGTGCAAATTGGCTCAAGCAGTTTGAATTTGACAGTACTTAAATGATGGGGAAAAAATCACCTTCTTTCAGGCAAGTGTTATTAATGGATGTATAATATTACTATTGGGTAAAGATGGTTGGAGAACAAGGTATTTATACAGTTTCAAGGTAACACCCTAAAGATAACTTATTCATTACAAGTGGGTAAAGATGCCTTTACAATGGAGAAATCTGACAGATACCACCTTAATCTAGTGATCAAACTTAATGTCACCAATAATGTATCAAATTGAATCATGTGTTTCTTAATATGATACAAGTATCATACTAAGAAAGGATACAAATCATCAATGTGGTATTCTTCTGTGTTGAGCAGTACCCAAGGTAAAGGAGAGCTTTAGTACTTACTTTCCAGGGTTGTTGGTTTTAATCCATTTTGAGGATCTTAGATTCTGTATTTTCTTGTCAGTTCAGTAATTAATTTAAGAAAATGGCTTTTATATTTTATTCAATATCTTGGTTGTTTTAATGCAGAGAGTCTTTCAAGGTTCCTAACTCATCAAATTGCCAGGAATGGAAAACAGCATGGTTTCTTTTGAAAATATCTAACTCTGCACTTACTTATGTGTGCCACTTAGATTAATAGAGCCCTTTTGCCTAGTAATGTGGTACCATGTGGGAAGGGCTATAAAAAATGTTTATACCCTTTTATTCAATAATATGGCTCTTGAGAATTTATTCTCAGGAAATAATTTAACAGTAACAAAATGCTTAGCACAAAACATAATTTGATTTGGACAACCAAATACTGGAAACAACCTAAATGTCCATGGGGAAAATCACTTACTCTGCAACCACTAAAATGCTCATTATGAAGATTGTGATAACATGGAAGATGGTTCTGATGCTAAATTTTAAAAGTGAACATAAAATTTGCATACATGTCGATTGCACATTCTAGGAAAATGTATGCACGTAATAAGACAGTACACCAGAGATAGTTGTGTTAGATTGGTGGAATTTTTGATTTTGCTGTTTTAATTTTTTCTTTAACATTTGATGCATCATTTTAATTTTAATATGCAAAGGAATCTGCCACTCGTCTTTGCCACTTCAAGATGAAAAGAGACATGTTTGACTATTCTGTTCTTACTGGAGTCTTGACATGTAAAGTACATTGACATGAATGTACAAAGTCTTGTACATTCCTGACATGTAAGATGGGCATAATAAGTCCAGTTTAGATTAGATAATATTAAAGAATCTAGTCCAGTAATTGGCACGTAGAAGCTAGTTAATAAATGGTCATTGAGGTTTTTCTCTCATACTTAATCATGGTCAGGTGAGGGGTGGGAGGAATAAGTGCTCCCCTAGAGGTCCAGTGTTGAGGTGGCAGCGTCAATCCCTGCGAGAGAAGATCTTAGGAAGGATGGTGGTTCCAGAGCAGACAGCAAGGTGAGAATTCAGGAGCAGATACCTATGTAAGAAATAACTGTCTACCAACCTTTTCCCATGCAAGGTACCCCTTTCCACTGTACTTTGCTTACTCTTACATGAATGAAGGCAGGGGAAAGGAAGCCAAGTTTACTCTTAACTATTCACCGTGCTGTTTAATCTGCCTCAGTCTTTCTTGTGAGCTCAAACTGGAATGTAGGTCTGAGTTTAAGTCCCTGTTTGGCCACTTACAATGTGACCCTGGGCAAGACACTTGTGTTCTCTGAAACTCAGTTTCTTCATGTTTTAAATGGGGATATTAATCCACACCCCACTTGTCTTTCAAGTGTTTTGTAAGGTCTCTAATCTAAACATAGACAAGTTTTTATTATCATTATGTTGGTAAACTATTTTGAAATATGATACCAGAAGTGTTTGGTTTAGCTCCACTGGCATGTTTCAGTTCAGAATATGGAATTAAAAGGCTTTATCCTCAAAAATGACTTCCATCCTACTTTTATATCCCCATTCTCTACCACCAAGCCCTCAGGAAATGGAAAACTTTTCATGGTTAAAAATAAATCTTGTTGAGTGTTTGACATCCACATGTTCGAACCATATATTGAAAAACTGGATATATTTCTGTTGTCTATATAGAAATTGGGGACATATTGTTGAAGAGAGAGAGGACAACACATTTATCAGCAAATATTGCATCCTTTACAGAATGTCCCAGACAGTAGACAATCCCTAGGGATTGGTGTCTACAAAGAGTATTAAGACGTGGATGAATGAGGCAGTCAAAATGGAGCTTCTACAAGTTTGCATGAGGACAGGTGGATGGTCCAAATGAAAAGATAGGAGGTTGTGAAAAATTGGTGGGTGTAAAAATTGTTACAACGTATTCTGGAGGAAATTTTGTCAATAGTTATCAGCCTTTAACCCATTGACCCAGCAATGCCATTTCTTTCTTCAGAAATATCCATGTAACTCCCTCTTGCGAGAGCACAGGAATCACAACTAACTGCTGAACAATCACTGACAGGAAGACACTGGAACTCACCAAAAAAGATACCCCACATCTAAAGACAAAGGAGAAGCCACAATGAGATGGTAGGAGGGGCGCAATCACAATAAAATCAAATCCCATAACTGCTAGGTGGGTGACTCACAAACTGGAGAACACTTATACCACAGAAGTCCACCCACTGGAGTGAAGGTTCTGAGCCCCATGTCAGGCTTCCCAACCTGGGGGTCCGGCAACGGGAGGAGGAATTCCTAGAGAATCAGACTTTGAAGGCTAGTGAGATTTGACTGCAGGACTTTGACAGGACTGGGGGAAACAGAGACTCCACTCTTGGTGGGCACACACAAAGTAGTGTGTGCATCGG
The DNA here is from genome assembly GCF_964341445.2 of Mesoplodon mirus. Classification (NCBI taxonomy): domain Eukaryota; kingdom Metazoa; phylum Chordata; class Mammalia; order Artiodactyla; family Ziphiidae; genus Mesoplodon; species Mesoplodon mirus. The sequence goes on along the minus strand of NC_138978.1, from coordinate 171,882,215 downwards.
GACCCAGGGGAAGGAGCAGTGATCCCATAGGAGACTGAACCAGACCTACCTGCTAGTGTCAGAGGGTCTCTTGCAGAGGCAAGGGTTGGCTGTGGCTCACCATGAGGACAAGGACACTGGTGGCAGAAGTTCTGGAAAGTACTCCTTTGCATGAGCCCTCCCAGAGTCCGCCATTAGCCCCACCAAAGAGCCAGGTAGGCTCCACTGTTGGGTCACCTCAGCCAAACAACAAACAGGGAGGGGACACAGCCCCACCCATCAGCAGACAAGTGGATTAAAGTTTTACTGAGCTCTGCTCACCAGAGCAACACCCAGCTCTACCCACAACCAGTCCCTCCCATCAGTGCACAATCCTCTTGGATAGCCTCATCCACCAGAGGGCAGAGAGTAGAAGCAAGAAGAACTACAATCCTGCAGGCTGTGGAAAAAAAACCCACATTCACAGAAAGATAGACAAGATGAAAAGGCAGAGGGCTATGTACCAGATGAAGGAACAAGATAAAACCCCAGAAAAACAACTAAAGGAAGTGGAGATAGGCAATCTTCCAGAAAAAGAATTCAGAATAATGATAGTGAAGATGATACAGGACCTCAAAAAAGAATGGAGGCAAAAATCGAGAAAATGCAAGAAATGTTTAACAAACACCTAGAAGAATTCAAGAACAAACACCTAGAAGAATTAGAGAACAAAGAAAAAGAGATAAACAATACAATAACTGAAATGAAAAATACACTAGAAGGAATCAATAGCAGAATAACTGAGGCAGAAGAATGGGTAAGTGACCTGGAAGACAGAAAGGTGGAATTCACTGCCGCAGAACAGAATAAAGAAAAAAGAATGAAAAGAAATGAAGACAGCCTAAGAGAACTCTGGGACAACATTAAACATAACAACATTCGCATTATAGGGGTCCCAGAAGGAGAAGAGAGAGAGAAAGGACCAGAGAAAATACTTGAAGAGATTAGAGTCAAAAACTTCCCTAACATGGGAAAGGAAATAGCCACCCAAGTCCAGGAAGCGCAGAGAGTCCCATACAGGATAAACCCAAGGAGAAACACACCGAGACACATAGTAATCAAATTGACAAAAATTAAAGACAAAGAAAAATTATTGAAAGCAACAAGGGAAAAATGACAAATAACATACAAGGGAACTCCCATAAGGTTAACAGCTTATTTCTCAGCAGAAACTCTACAAGCCAGAAGGGAGTGGCATGACATATTTAAAGTGATGAAATGGAAGAACCTACAACGAAGATTACTCTACCTGGCAAGGATCTCATTCAGATTCGATGGAGAAATCAAAAGCTTTACAGACAAGCAAAAGCTAAGAGAATTCAGCACCACCAAACCAGCTCTACAACAAATGCTAAAGGATCTTCTCTAAGTGTGAAACACAAGAGAAGAAAAGGACCTACAAAAACAAACCCAAAACAATAAAGAAAATGGTAACAGGAACATACATATCCATAATTATCTTAAATGTGAATGGATTAAATGGTCCAACCAAAAGACACAGGCTTGCTGAATGGATACAAAAACAAGACCCATATATATGCTATCTACAAGAGACCCACTTCAGACCTAGGGACACATACAGACTGAAAGCAAAGGGATGGAAAAAGATATTCCATGCAAATGGAAATCAAAAGAAAACTGGAGTAGCAATACTCATATCAGACAAATTAGACTTTAAAATAAAGACTATTACAAGAGACAAAAAGGACACTACATAGGGGATCAATCCAAGAAGAAGATATAACAATTGTAAATATATATGCACCCAACATAGGAGCACCTCAATACTTAAGGCAGCTGCTAACAGCTATAAAAGAGGAAATCTACAGTAACACAATAATAGTGGGGGACTTTAACACCTCGCTTACACCAATGGACAGATCATCCAGGCAGAAAATTAATAAGGAAACACAAGCTTTAAATTACACAATAGACCAGATAGATTTAATTGATATTTATAGGACATTCCATTCAAAAACAGTAGATTACACTTTCTTCTCAAGTGCTCATTGAACATTTTCCAGGATAGATCATATCTTGGGTCACAAATCAAGCCTTGGTAAATTTGAGAAAATTGAAATCTTCTCCGACCACAATGCTATGAGATTAGATATCAATTACAGGAAAAAAATCTGTAAAAAATATAAACACATGGAGGCTAAACAATACATTACTAAATAACCAGGAGATCACTGAAGAAATCAAAAAGGAAATGAAAAAATACCTAGAGACAAATGCCAACAAAAACACAATGATCCAAAAACCTATGGGATTCAGCAAAAGCAGTTCTAAGAGGGAAGTTTATAGCAAGACAAGCCTACCTCAAGAAACAAGAAAAATTTCAAATAAACAATTTTACCTCACACCTAAAGGAACTAGAGAAAGAAGAACAAACAAAACCCAAAGTTAGTAGAAGGAAAGAAAACATAAAGATCAGAACATAAATAAATGAAATAGAAACAAAGAAAACAATAGCAAAGATCAATAAAACTAAAAGCTGGTTCTTTGAGAAGATAAACAAGATTGATAAACCATTAGCCAGACTCATCGAGAAAAAGGGGGAGAGGACTCAAATCAATAAAATTAGAAATGAAAACGGAGAAGTTACAACAGACACTGCAGAAACACAAAGCATCCTAAGCGACTACTACAAGCAACTCTATGCCAATAAAATGGACAACCTGGAAGAAATGGACAAATTCTGAGAAAGGTATAACCTTCCAAGACTGAACCAGCAAGATATACAAAGTACGAACAGACCAATCACAAGTAATGAAATTGAAACTGTGATTTAAAATCTTCCAACAGGGCCTCCCTGGTGGCGCAGTGGTTGAGAGTCCGCCTGCCGATGCAGGGGATATGGGTTCGTGCCCCGGTCCAGGAGGATCCCATATGCCACAGAGCGTCTGGGCCCGTGAGCCATGGCCGCTGAGCCTGCACGTCTGGAGCCTGTGCTCCACAACGGGAGAGGCCACAACAGTGAGAGGCCCGCGTACCGCAAAAAAAAAAAAAAAAAAAAATCTTCCAACAAACAAAAGTCCAGGACTGGATGGCTTCACAGGTGAATTCTATCAAACATTTAGAGAAGAGCTAACACCCATCCTTCTCAAACTCTTCTAAAAAATTGCAGAGGAAGGTATGCTCCCAAACTCATTCTATGAGGTCACCATCACCCTGATACCAAAACCAGACAAAAGATACTACAAAAAAAGAAAATTACAGACCAATATCACTGATGAATATAGATGCAAAAATCCTCAACAAAATACTAGCAAACAGAATCCAACAACACATTAAAAGGATCATACACCACGATCAAGTGTGATTTATCCCAGGGATGCAAGCATTCTTCAATATACACAAATCAATCAATGTGATACACCATATTAACAAATTGAAGAATAAAAACCATAAGATCATCTCAATAGGTGCAGAAAAAGCTTTTGACAAAATTCAACACCTATTTGTGATAAAAAAGTTTCCAGAAAGTGGGCACAGAGGGATCCTACCTCAACATAATAAAGGCCATATACGACAAACCCACAGCAAACATCATTCTCAATGGTGAAAAACTGAAACCATTTCCTCTAAGATCAGGAACAAGACAAGGATGTCCACTCTCACCACTAGTATTCAACATAGTTTTGGAAGTCCTAGCTACGGCAATCAGAGAAGGACAAGAAATAAAAGGAATACAAATTGGAAAAGAAGAAGTAAAACTGTCACTGTTTGCAGATGCCATGATACTATAGACAGAGAATCCTAAAGATGCCACCAGAAAACTACTAGAGCTAATCAATGAATTTGGTAAAGTTGCAGGATACAAAATTAATGCACAGAAATCTCTTGCATTCCTGTACACTAATGATGAAAAATCTGAAAGAGAAATTAAGGAAACACTCCCATTTACCATTGCAAGAAAAAGAATAAAATACCTAGGAATAAACCTACCTAGGGAGAAAAAAAACCTGTATGCAGAAAACTATAAGCCACTGATGAAAGCAATTAAAGATGATACAAGCAAATAGAGAGATATACCATGTTCTTGGATTGGAAGAATCAGTATTGTGAAAAGGACTATACTACCCAAAGCAATCTACAGATTCAGTGCAATCCCTATCAAATTACCAATGGCATTTTTTACAGAACTAGAACAAAAAATCTTAAAAGTTGTATGGAGACACGAAAGACCCTGAATAGCCAAAGCAGTCTTGAGGGGAAAAAAACAGAGCTGGAGGAATCAGACTCCCGGACTTCAGGCTATACTACAAAGCTACAGTAATCAAGACAGTATGGTACTGACACAAAAACAGAAATATAGATCAATGGAACAGGATAGAAAGCTGAGAGATAAACCCAAGCACCTATGGTCAACTAATCTATGACAAAGGAGGCAAGGATATACAGTGGAGAAAAGACAGTCTCTTCAATAAGTGGTGCTGAGAAAACTGGCCAGCTACATTTAAAAGAATGAAATTAGAACACTCCCTAACACCATACACAAAATAAATGCAAAATGGATTAGAGACCTAAATGTAAGACCAGACACTATAAAACTCTTAGAGGAAAACATAGGCAGAAGACTCTATGACAAAAATCACAGCAAGATCTTTTTTGACCCACCTCCTAGAGTAATGGAAATAAAAACAAAAATAAACAAATGGGACCTAATGAAACTTCAAAGCTTTCTCACAGCAAAGGAAACCATAAACAAGATGAAAAGACAACTCTCAGTCTGGGAGAAAATATTTGCAAACTAAGCAACGGACAAAGGATTAATCTCCAAAATATATAAACAGCTCATGCAGCTCAATATTAAAAAAACAAACAACCCAAATAAAAATGGGCAGAAGACCTAAATAGACATTTCTTCAAAGAGACATACAGATGGCCAAGAAGCACATGAAAAGCTGCTCAACATCACTAATTATTAAAGAAATGTAAATCAAACCTACAGTGAGGTATCACCTCACACCAGTTAGAATGGGCATCGTCAGAAAATCTACAAACAACAAATGCTGCAGAGGATGTGGAGAAAAGGGAACCCTCTTGCACTGTTGGTGGGAATGTAAATTGATACAGCCACTATGGAGAACAGTATGGAGGTTCCTTAGAAAACTAAAACTAGAATTACCATATGACCCAGCAATCCCACTACTGGGCATATACCCAGAGAAAACCATAATTCAAAAAGACACATGCACCCCATGTTCATTGCAGCACTATTTACAATTGCCAGGACATGGAAGCAACCTAAATGCCCATTAACAGATGAATTGATAAAGAAGATGTGGTACATATATACAATGGAATATTACTCTGCCATAAAAAAGAATGAAATTGGGTCCTTTGTAGAGACGTGGATGGATCTAGAGACTGTTATACAGAGTGAAGGAGTCAGAAAGAGAAAAACAAATATCATATATTAAGTCATATATGTGGAACCTAGATAAATGGTACAGCTGAACAGGTTTGCAGGGCAGAAATAGAGACACAGATGTAGAAATCAAATATATGGACACCAAGGGGGGAAAGTGTCCAGGGGAAGTGGTAATGTGATAAATTGGGAGATTGGGATTAACACATATACACTAACATGTATAAAATGGATAACTAATAAGAACCTGCTGTAGGGCTTCCCTGGCGGCGCAGTGGTTGAGAGTCCACGTGCCGATGCAGGGGACACGGATTCTTGCCCCGGTCCGGGAAGATCCCACATGCCGTGGAGCAGCTGGGCCCGTGAGCCATGGCCGCTGAGCCTGCGCGTCCAGAGCCTGTGCTCCGCAACGGGAGAGGCCACAACAGTGAGAGGCCCGTGTACTGCAAAAAAAAAAAAAAAAAAGAACCTGCTGTATATAAAAAAAATAAAATTTAAAACTTCCAAAAAATAAAAAAGATATACATATAAAAATTTGCTCATTGCAGTACTATTAGTAACAGCAAAAAGAAAAAATCAGAAACAACCTAAACTATGGTACATATACGTCATCAAAATACTATACCACCACTAAAAATGTTAATATAGACATACAATTTGGTGAACTTGGCTTACGTCTCCAGCAACTGACTTCTTAATGTTGCACCTAGAACTGGACTTACCCACTTCGTCTCTGACCTCACATGTTCAACACAAGTCTTGTCCTGCAAGGACAACACCTTATACCACATATCACAGAGTAGGACACAAGTTCTCTGTGGGCAAGCAGATCCCAAAGAGAAGGGAGGGAGGGACTGAAACACTGTGGGGTCAACTCCTCCCGATCTCTCCAGTGTAAGGAGGTGGACAGTTGCTGAAAGAATTACTCCAGTGAACCTCTCATCATAATAATACAATAGCCTTTTGCCTGCATCTCTAGTGTAGCACTCATTTTATGCCCTTTCAAGAATAATATCCATTTCATCTATTTTCTACAGCAATTAGCACAGTGGCTGATACAAGGAAAAAAGGCTCCATAACAGCTGGGTGAATTAACTAATCAAAACCATTGGAGATGGGACTAGCAGGCCTCATAGAAAGAAAACTATAGCCAAATATTGACATCATCCTGAAAGCAGATTTAGTATATGCAGATAGCATGTATTTAGAATGTAGGAAATGTGGGTTTTATGATCAGTAAGAAAACATCTTTGTATTATCTTACCCAACCACATTATCAGTTCCACATGTCACTGAACCTTTTTTTCTTTTTCTTTCTTCTTTTTTTTTTTTTGCTGTATGCAATCTTTCTGTTCTTCAGATTGAGTAATGCTTATTTAGCTAACTTGAAGTTCAATAATTCTATTTGGTCATCACCAATCTACCGTTAAGTCCACCCAGTGAATTTAAAAATTTTAGACACTATATTTTTTAGTTCTAGAATTTCCACACTTTTATGTAGTTTCCATTTCTCTGCTGAGATTTCCTATTTGAACATTAATTATGACCATATTTTCATTTACATTTTTGAGCATAATTATAATAGCTGATCTAAAATCTTTGTCTCAGTTTCCAACACCTGAGTTATTTTGGGGTCAGTCTCTATTACATTGCCTTTTTTAAAAGTGTGGGTCACATTTTCTTGTTTATTTATATGCATAATAATTTTTTGTTGCCACCTGGACATTTTGAACTGCTCATTGTGGAGTTGCTGGAATCCCTGAAGATTATGGAATATTTTTTCTACCAGGCAGGTAACTCAACTGAACTCAAACTCCAAACTCTAACTCCTTCATAATGGACAGCAGCAGAAATCTTTGTTCAGTTCTTTGAGCCTTAGCCATATGCTTGACCTCTACCATCCACACAGCAGTTCATGAGCAGCTAGAGATTTGGGTACATTATATGCACAGTTTGGGACTCCCTTTCCCTGGAGTTCTCCTTTTCTAGATTTTTTCCCTCTAGCTGCTATGGTTGCCCTGAACTTTGCCTTCTGACTCTTCAGGTCAGTAAGATTTTGGATTTTCTATCTAAGTTTTAGCCTTGTCTGAGGCAAAAATTTGACAAAAATGGGAAAAATTTTCATCTTGGTGCTATTCCCTTCTTCCAAGTGTAGATGACCCCCCTCCCCAATGTCTACCTGCTTTGGGTTGCTCTCTGGAGTCCAGAGTTTATGCTTGTTTTCTCTTGGAGAGTTGGTTTGATAGGGACTACTTCCCTGTAACTGGAAGTTGGAATCTTCCAGATATAATTGGCCTCTGAACAGCATTCTTCTCTGGAAAGGACTTTTAGCTACTTCCTGTGTACCTCCTTATTTTCCATTTTTCTCAGCCATAATCTTTTTATTTCCTTACTTCTTAGGTATTTTTTCTGCTTGAAGATTCAGTGATTGTTATCATGTCCTCCATATTGTTAAATATAATGCCCCCCCTTGTATTTATAAAAAGGAATATGTATTGTTGTTTATTAGTGAAAATGATATAATGAAAAAAGTACAGGTCTTTGCAGCCAGGGAATCAAGGTTAACATCTCAGATTCTCACTTATTAGCTGAATGACCTTGACAAACTCATTTATTCTGGACAAAAACCAGTTTTCTAATTTGTAGAATAAAGTTAATAACACCTATTTTACAGATTGCTGTGAGGACAAGAAATAGCTAACATAGCCTGGCCTGGTATCTGGCACAAATAGGTGCTCAGAAAATAGTAGCAATAGCATTTATAAAAATAGGGTTTATTTTTAGAGCAGTTTTAGGTTCATAGGAAATTTGAGCAGCATGTACAGAGCTCCCATATAACTCCTTACCCCTCCTCATGCAGAGCCTACCCCATTATCCACAGGCCCCACCACTCAGGGGTACATTTGTTACAACTGATGACCCTGCATTGACACATCATTATCACCCAAAGTCCATAATTTACCTTAGAGTTCGCTCTTGGTGTCATACAATCTATGGGTTTGGATAAATTTCTAATGAGAATGGACTTGAGGATATGGGGAGGGGGAAGGGTAAGCTGGGAGAAAGTGAGAGAGTGGCATGGACATATATACACTACCAAACGTAAAATAGATAGCAAGTGGGAAGCAGCCGCATAGCACAGGGAGATCAGCTTGGTGCTTTGTGACCACCTAGAGGGGTGGGATAGGGAGGGTGGGAGGGAGGGAGACGCAAGAGGGAAGAGATATGGGGACATATGTATATGTATAACTGATTCACTTTGTTATATTACAGAAACTAACACACCATTGTAAAGCAATTATACTCCAATAAAGATGTTAAAAAAACTTTTTTAATTCCTAATGATATATATCCACCTTTGTAGTATTATACACAATAGTTTCACTGCCCCGAAAAGCCTCCGTGCCTCCAAACCCATGGCAACCACTGAAATTTTTCTGTCTCCATAGCTGTGATTTTTCCAGAATGTCATGTGGTTGGAATCATACAATATGTAATTTTTTTAAGGGAACTTTATTATTATTTATTTATTTATTCTTGGCTGCGTTCAGTCTTCGTTGCTGCGTGGGCTTTCTCTAGTTGCTGTGAACGGGGGCTACTCTTCATTGCGGTGCATGGGCTTCTCACTGCGGTGGCTTCTCTTGTTGTGGAGCACGGGCTCTAGGCACGCATGCTTCAGTAGTTGTGGCATGTGGGCTCAGTAGTTGTGGCTCGCTGGCTCCAGAGCGCAGGCTCAGTAGTTGTGGTGCACGGGTTTAGTTGCTCCGCAGCATGTGGGATCTTTCCGGACCTGGGATCGAACCCATGTCCCCAGCATTGGCAGACGGATTCTTGACCACTGCACCACCAGGGAAGTCCCGGTCCCTGATTTCTTGTTTGCTGTCAGCTGAGGGCTCTTCCCAGTTTCTTGAAGTTACTCACATTCCTAGGTTTGTGGCCCCCTTCCTCCATCTTCAAAGGCAGCAATAGTGGGTAAACTCATTCTCTCACTTTGAATCTCTTCTCTTTTTTCCTCTATCTCATCCTTTTATAACCTAACCAGGAAAGGTTTTCTGCCTTTAAGGTCTCATGTGATTAGACTGGGCCCACATGGGTAATCCAGGATAATCTCACAATCTCAAGGTCTGTACCCTTAATTACATCAGGAAATTCCTTCTCGCCATGTCATGCAACATAATCACAAGTTCCAGGAATTAGAGTTTGGGCATTTTGGGAGGTCCATTACTGTGCCTACTAAATTATCTAAAGGTAAAAAGTCATTCATTGACTTATTCATTTATTCATTTTTTTCAACAAATATTTATTTAGTGCCTACTATATACCATAAAATTTACGAGGCATTGGATGTTGTCCTACTTCACTTGTGAACTGTGAGAGGTGATAAAGAATTTGTGCATTGAGCAAATTTATCTGCTGAATTTTCTCTTGTGCCACATATTGTCTACAAGGAGAAGAGGCCTGGGAGGGAACTGACAACATAGAAGACTCTCAGACAACCATAATTGTGGTGCATGGTCATCCATCTCTAACTCTTATGCTGATTCAGTTCACTTTTCACAGATCAGGGGCTGGGTGTGAAATGAGGAATTAATGATGTAGATGTACTACTGTGGAAGTTATCTTTTGGATGTACTACTGTGGGAGTTATCTTTAATTCAGAAAGAATCAATTCCTGTAACAATACATAAAGGCTTATGATGTGTGCTATGGTGTCACACTAGCATTCATAAACACAGGTTTTTCCCTACAAGAGCTTACAATTTAATTCAGGAGATATGGCACTTCAAATAGTTTGATAACAATGCAATATTGCATTTCATTAAAGCAAAAGTCATGCTTCACTTACAGGGAGCTCAAGAAGGGTACAACCAGTGCAAGCTTGAGATGTAGGAAAACTTCCTTTCCTTCTTGTGTATGTCACCAGCAGGGGTGGTGGTGGAGGTGTGAGAGAAGGATCAGAGTTCTCAATACCAACTGTGGCCAGAGCATCTCATTAATTGATGGACTACAAATAAAAGATAGCATTGTCATTATATATCCTTTCTCTGTTATCTTCCTTGAAAAAGAAAATCTAGGAAAAATTACACAAAATATAATACTCAAACACTGACAATACCAAATGCTGGTGAGGACGTGGGGTAAGAGGAACTCATTCATTGCTGGTGGGAATGCAAAATGGTACAACCACGTTGGAAGACAGTTTGGTAGTTCCTTACAAAACTAAATATACCCTTACAATATGATCCAGCAATCCTGCCTGTTGGTGTTTACCGAAATGAATTGAAAACTTATGTCCACCTAAAAACCTGCACACAGATGTTTATAGCAGCTTTATTCATATTTATCAAAACCTGGAAATGATCAACATGTTCTTCAGTAGGTGAATGGATAAATAAACGGTGGTGCACTTGGAAAATGGAAACGTGCTGAAAAGAAATGAGCTATCAAACCATGAAAAGATATGAAGAAAACTTGAATGTATATTACTAAGTGAAAGAAGCCATCTTTCAAAATTACATATTGTGGGCTTCCCTGGTGGCACAGTGGTTAAGAATCCACCTCCCAGTGCAGGGGACACGGGATGGAGTCCTGGTCTGGGAAGATCCCACGTGTCGCGGAGCAACTAAGCCCGTGTGCCATAACTACCGAGCCTGCGCTCTAGAGCCTGCCTGCCACAACTATTGAAGCCCGTGTGCCTAGAGCCCGTGCTCCACAACAAGAGAAGCCCCCACAATGAGAAGCCCACGCACCGCAACAAAGAGTAACCCCCCGCTCACCACAACTAGAGAAAGCCCACGTGCAGCAACGAAGACCCCAACACAGCCAAAAATCAATCAATCAATCAATCAATCAATTAATTAATTATAAAAAGAAATCAGGGACCTTAGTCCTAAAACCACAAGGAACTGAATTCTGTCAACAACTCAGATGATGGACTTCCCTGGTGGTGCCATGGGTAAGGCTCTGTGCTCCCAATGCAGGGGGCCTGTGTTTGATCCTTGGTCAGGGAACTAGATCCCACACGCATGCCACAACTAAGAGTTCACATGCTACAACTAAGGAGCCCGCCTGCCACAACTAAGTGGCCCATGTGCTGCAACCAAGACCTGGCACAACCAAATAAATAAATAAATATTTAAAAAATAATAATAATACTCAAATGAGCAAGGAAGTGAATCTTCCCCTAGAGCCTTCAGAAAGGAATGCAGCCCTATGACACCTTGATTTTAGCCGGGTGAGACCTGTGTCAGACTTCTGACCTACAGAATTGTAAGATAATACATTTGTGATAATTTATTACTGCATCAATGAAAAGCTAATACAGAAAGACTTAAGCAAGAGAGAGTGAGCTCTTCCCTGAAAACTTTGCAGGTATATGGGCCTACACTGGACAAACTTCTCAGAAGATTAACTGATTCTATTGTAAACTATTATGTCTAGTCCTCCAGCCTCACTTTCGTAGACTCACTGTATGTCCAGTATATCCATAGGAAAGTCCAAGCTGGACCCTGCGTAGCTGGAAGAAAAGATGGGGATTGGAAATGAGCTGTGCTCCAAGTGACAAGACAAACGGTCAGAGTCTGGCCTCTCTTCCTCATGTCTAAGGCTGAAGTCTTGTGAGTGTCTCCCCGTCGCGACTGTTGTTGACAGTCCAGTAACCTGATGGAACTTGGAGCATATGAAGGATATGACAGCGATAATCGCTCTGACTTCCAAGGATTCCAATGTCCCATAGCACTCATTGAACAAATCTGGTTGGAAATGAGCTTAAATGGGGAATTTCCTGAACATACTCCCTATTGTTACAAAGCCACGTTCGCTTCCTCACCTACAATTATGCCAAGCAGTCACTACACAGTCTCTAGGGACATTCTATTAGTGATTCCTTTCAAACTACCAACTTCTTTTTTTTTTTTTTTTTTTTTTTTCCTGTGGTACGTGGGCCTCTCACTGCTGTGGCCCCTCCCGTTGTGGAGCACAGGCTCTGGACGCACAGGCCCAGCGGCCATGGCTCACGGGCCCAGCCGCTCCGCGGCACGTGGGATCCTCCTGGACTGGGGCACGAACCCGTGTCCCCTGCATCGGCAGGCGGACGCTCAACCACTGCGCCACCAGGGAAGCCCCCAACTTCTTAATAGACATTTATACTAAATGCAAAAGAGTCGATGGCTTTTCCACCAGAAGTGGAATTGGCTACCCAACTGGAAAAGAAGACAGGGTAATCTCCAAGAAGCCACTAAATGGATTGGCACCTGACTCTGCATTGTACATTTCCTTACTTTACTTCTCAGCACTGACAGGGCCTTTATTTCAGAATATCAATTTGATGAGTATTAAGTCATACCTCTGAGAACTTGATCCAAGGAAAATTTGTTCCTTGGACAAGAAAGACTAGTTTGGGGTCTGGAGTCATGTGGTTGACCTAACTCGATAAGTATAGTTAGTAACAGCAATGAGTTATGACTCTTAAATTCTGTTGAACGGCCAGAGTGCTGACCAGAAACAAGTGTGCTCTGGCCCATCTCACAAACAACTTGAAAATTTCCTTCAAAAATTTTAAATGTAGACACTTAGTAGCTAAGTCATCAAGGCACAGTTACTATTAAATAGACTCCTCGGTGACTTTCACAGACTTTTACATATTATTATAACTAACAGTGGATCCAAGCCAGCAGACTATGCCATATATGATTGACAGTCTCCACACTGCTAAAAACTTGTTTCATAAATACAGTAGAACTCATTTGCAGTTTTGACCCAGATGTTGGGCTAGAACTCTGCCCCAAATAAATCTGTTTTCTAATCTGCTACTACATAGAGGGATTTGAGTTCACCTGTCAATTTAGACCTGCTTATATGTGACCTGCTAATCTATTTCACTTCTCCATGCCTTAAGCATTAATGTATCAACCAACTCTAAAATACCTGCTCTTAACTTGACAAAAAAATACCCCAAGCTAGGACATCATTATGCGAATGCTTAGATAGTTATAATTCTTGGTGGATGATAATGATCTGTCTTCTCTGTTTGAGAGATACGAGATAAAATGGGCCTATCCAAGTGATGGATTTAATGTGGGAATAGGTGAGAGAGAGGAATCTAAGGTGGCTCTCAGTGTCTGGATTGGGTAATAAATGGTTATATTAGTGAAGACAGAAAATAAAGGAGGATTACTGGTGTGTAGGGGAAGATAATGAACTCACATTTTAGCATACTGAGTTCCAGGATGTGAGACATCCAGGGCAATTCACCCAGCAAACAATTGGAGTCAGAGGTCTGAAGCATAACCTAAAGCTGGTGGGATTGTAAAATGGAATAGACACTCTGGAAAATAGTTTGGCAGCTTCTTAAACTAAACATGTACTCACCATATAACCCAGGAATTGAAGTCTTGAGCACTTATTTATTCACTGAACGTTTTTTATTCATAAAAAAACTGGAAGAAATCCAAATGTCCTTTAGTGGGTGAATAGTTAAGCACATATGGTATATCCATTCAGTATATACCATGGAATATTTACTCAACCTTACTTTAAAAAAGGAATGAAATTTTGCCATTTGCAACAACATGGATGGACTTGGAGGGCATTACACTTAGTGAAATAAGTCAGACAGAGAAAGACAAATGCTATATGTTATTACTTACATGTGGCATCTAAAAAATAAAACAATTGAATGGATATAACAAAACAGAAACAGCTCCCTCTGTCCGTCCCCGGGCCTGTGAGAGCGCCTGCCTCCGCGGCCTCCGTCCTGCCGACATGTACCGGTGCCTGGGTGAAGCGCTGCTGCTGTCCCGCGTCGGGCCCGCAGCCCTAGGCTCGGCGGCGGCCGACTCGGCCGCGCTGCTGGGCCGGGCCCGCGGGCAGCCCGCCGCAGCCGCCGCCGCCCCCGCCCGGCCGGCGACAGTACAGCGAGGCGGCGGCCGACCGCGAAGACGACCCGAACTTCTTCAAGATGGTGGAGGGCTTCTTCGACCGCGGCGCCAGCATCGTGGAGGACAAGCTGGTAGAGGACCTCAAGACCCGGGAGAGCGAGGAGCAGAAGCGGAACCGGGTGCGTGGCATCCTGCGGATCATCAAGCCCTGCAACCATGTGCTGAGCCTGTCCTTCCCCATCCGGCGCGACGACGGCTCCTGGGAGGTCATCGAGGGCTACCGGGCCCGGCACAGCCAGCACCACACGCCCTGCAAGGGAGGCATCCGTTACAGCAGTGATGTGAGTGTAGATGAAGTAAAAGCTCTGGCTTCTCTGATGACATATAAGTGTGCAGTGGTTGATGTGCCATTTGGGGGTGCCAAAGCTGGTGTTAAGATCAATCCCAAGAACTATACCGATAATGAGTTGGAAAAGATCACAAGGAGGTTCACCATGGAGCTGGCAAAGAAGGGCTTTATTGGTCCTGGCGTTGATGTGCCTGCCCCAGACATGCGCACAGGCGAGCGGGAGATGTCCTGGATTGCTGACACCTATGCTAGCGCCATAGGGCACCATGATATGAATGCCCATTGCCTGTGTTACCGGTAAGCCCATCAGTCAGGGTGGAATCCACGGACGGATCTCTGCTACTGGTCGGGGAGTTTTCCATGGGATTGAAAACTTCATCAATGAAGCTTCTTACATGAGTATTTTAGGAATGACACCAGGATTTGGAGATAAAACATTTGTTGTTCAGGGATTTGGTAATGTGGGCCTGCACTCTATGAGATATTTACATCGTTTTGGTGCTAAATGTGTTGGTGTTGGTGAATCTGATGGGAGCATATGGAATCCAGATGGTATTGACCCAAAGGAACTGGAAGACTTCAAATTGCAACATGGAACAATCCTGGGCTTCCCCAAAGCAAAGATCTATGAAGGGAACATCTTGGAGGCTGACTGTGACATATTGATCCCTGCTGCCAGTGAGAAGCAGCTGACCAGGTCCAATGCACCCAGAGTCAAAGCCAAGATCATTGCTGAAGGTGCCAATGGACTGACAACTCCAGAAGCTGATAAGATTTTCCTAGAGAGGAACATCATGGTTATTCCAGATCTCTACTTGAATGCTGGAGGAGTGACAGTGTCTTACTTTGAGTGGCTGAAGAATCTAAATCATGTCAGCTATGGCCGTTTGACCTACAAATATGAAAGGGATTCTAACTACCACTTGCTCATGTCCGTTCAAGAGAGTTTGGAAAGGAAATTTGGAAAGCATGGTGGAACTATTCCCGTTGTACCCACAGCAGAGTTCCAAGACAGGATATCGGGTGCCTCTGAGAAAGACATCGTGCACTCTGGCTTAGCTTACACCATGGAGCGCTCTGCCAGGCAAATCATGCGCACAGCCATGAAGTATAACCTGGGATTGGACCTGAGAACAGCTGCCTATGTCAATGCCATTGAGAAAGTCTTCAGGGTGTACAATGAAGCTGGTGTGACCTTCACATAGACCGGACCAGACTGCAGCTGACTTCTTCACTACCCTCTTCACCTCTTCATCTGCAGACCTATCACAAGTTTACATGTAACCACAGAAATCTCTCTCTCATGACTTAATAGATGATGGACACCATTCTCAACAAGTCAATCCAAATCAGCCCCTTGAGAAAAAAAGTTAGGGGATCATAAATAAGCTAATAAGTGATAGTAGAAAATAGCTATGTCAGAGAGCCATTTGGGCATTTTGCCTTTAAATAAAGTCGTTTCCCTCTGCCTGTGCTGCCTTGTTCCATGGCTGTTTCCAGCACAGTCAGCTGTAGCCCTGGGAAAGCACCTTTTGTCCAAGAGTAGTCAGTCACTTGCCACTTCAGCTCTGGACAGATCTATCAGGTGCTTTGACACATTTAAGAAGCAGGTATATGGCATTTTCAGGAGGTAGCATGGTCCTCAAGTGAATTATTGGTATTTTACATCAGCAAAATAACTCAATTTTATAGGTTACAAACAAAAAAACTTTCTCTTTATGCATTTTATTCTTTTAGAATAAAATAAGTACATGCTGCTGTAATAAAATTGCCTTTAGTCACTTAACAAGCCTAACCTTGACTCAAGCAGTGAATGCCTGTAAACATAATAAATGAAAAAAAAGCTAGTATTTTTATAACATAAAACAGTATCATTTATAACTTGTCAATTGCATATTGTCATCCAGCAAAAATAAAAAGCCTGGTAGAGAATTAAGTTATCTTCATACCTGCAAATGATGGAGGCTATTTTTGTTAAGACTGTTGGAATTTACTAACCACAATTATGACATATAGTCCAAAGAATGCAGTAACCTCCTTATCATGTTAATTGTCCTCTTTTGAAGATCTATTGTGTTGACTAATTGAACAATAATTCAAGTAGAGTGCCCCAGAAAAAAACCACTTGGGCTCCCTCTTTGGAGTCTGGCTGGCGGCTCTGAGCATTGCCAATGGCCCCGACTCTTTGTCCTCATTTAGAGGCCTCATCTTCTGCACACGGCTTCATTCCCAGTGGGCTGGAAACAACCTGGGGTTGTGTTTTGTTTGGGAGTTGTTTGGCCAGGGCCTTTTGAACAGTAGTGTCCCAATGAAGTACTAGATATTATTTATGTAAGAATTAGCTTTTCTTTTTTTAACAATAATATCCTTTCAGAAATTTCTAACTACTTTGTAACTGCATGACTTAACCTGGTGACAAAAGCAGTTATTAAAAAGACTACCTTTTCCAAAAAAAAAAAAAAACCAGAAACAGATACAGTGTACCTGTACACAGGTACAGTGGGGAGAGGGAAGGAGGAGGGGAAGATAGGGGTAAGAAATTAAGAGGTACAACCTACTATGTATAAAATAAATAAGTTACAAGGATATATTGTACAGCACAGGGAATATAGCCAATATTTTTTAATAACTTTAAATGGAGTTTAAAGTTCTTTCACAGATGAAGAAACTGAGTCACTAAAAGGTTAGGTAATTTGCCCAAGATCACACAACCAGTAACTGGTAGAGTTGGGTTTCTCAGGAGCCAGGAAAAACTGGACTCAGCCCCTCTCGCTGTCTACCAACTGTGTGACTCAGAGAGTCCTCAGTTTGCTCATTTGTAACATGGGGACAATAATCCCACTGTGAGCACTAATGACAGACTGGCAACAAAAGCTATGAGTGCTGTACCAGTGTGCCCAGGACTGCTGCTCCTAAAACCCCTCTTGATGATATATGTGTGGGCTGTCCCCCATAGCCCCTCAGAATGCAGTGGAAATGTCTTTTGGCCCCTTTTCTGTACTGTGGATGCTTGGGTACCCATTCTCATCCCCATCTCCTAGAGCCAACAGCAAAAACCATTTATCGAGTGCCCACTTATGTGCCAGGCACTGTGCTGAGTCCTTTACTCACATTATCTCAACTTGGTCCTCACAACAGCTCTATGGGGTCTTGTCTGACTATAGACCTGGTACCAAGGTTGAGCCCCTTTGGGTTCCTTGGCTCTCAGCAGAACCTTGTGTCTTTCCACATGTGGACTAACAGACCCAGCAAAAGGAAATGAACTGCCCAAGGACACCTAGCAGGTAATGGCAGAACCAGAATTCTGCAGATCTTCCGACTCGGTCTGCTGACTTTTCCACAGCACTAGCTTGTGGTTATCCTTCCTTGGCTCACAAAACTTGCCAAGGATGAGCAGAGAGAAGTGGTGCCTGAGAGGCTGCCTTCTCCATCTTCCTCTCCAGTGCCTGGAACCTCCCCCTCCCCAGCCCACCCCATTCCACTCCCACTCTCCTCCCAAATGTGAATAAAAGGAAGTCACAAAGTGTCAAAAAAAACTATAAAAATATTGAATCACTATGTTGTATACCTGAAACTAATATAATATGTAAATCAACTGTACTTCAATTTTTTTTAAAAAAGAAATGAATTGTAGTTATGAACTATAACTTGATTAATACACGTAAGAACATGGATGATCTTAAGGTCATTCTCAAAATGGTACGCGTTGTATGATTTCATTTATATAACATTTTCAAATAACAAAATCATGGAAATAGAGAACAGATTGGTGGTTACCTGTGATTCAGGATGGGGAGTGGGAAAAGTGTGGGTGTAACTATAAAGCGGTAGCAAAAGAGAGCCTTGTGGTTGAAGAGTTCTGTATCTTGGTTGAGGTGGTAGTTCTATGAATCTACACTAGAACAAAATTACGTAGAACTACTCACACACACATGCATGTAAAACTGGTGAAATCTGAATAAGCTCTCTATTATACCAATGTCAACATCCTAGTTTTGATATTGGACTATAGTTATACAAAATCAGTTGATTTTAAGTAAAGGAGATTACTTTCAATGATGTGAATGAACCTCATCCGATAAGTTGAAGGTCTAACTTAAGAGGAAAAACTGTGGTTTCCCAGAGAGGAAGAAATTCTGCCTCAAGAGCAGCATCAAGTCCTGCCTGAGTTTCCAGCCCACTGGGCTGCCCTACAGATTTCAGACTTGCCAGCCCCCATGCACACATGAGCCAATTCCTTAACATAAATCTCTTTGTACATGCTGGTACAGTGAGGATTATAACAGCTTCATTTGTAATAGCCACAAACTGGAAACAACCCAAATGTCTACCAATAAGTGAATGCATAAACAAATTGTGGTTATCCATAAAATGAAATGCTACTCAGTAATAAAAAGAATTAAATTATTGATACACACGGCAAGGATGGATCTCAAAACAATAACAAAGGTAAATGAGAAAGAATGCATACTGTATGATGCCATGAATATGAAACTCTAGAAAATGGAAACTAATCGATAGTGACAAAAAGCAAAACAGTTGTTGTCTAGGTGGGGATAGGGGTTTGCAGAATTTGTGAGGAGGGAAGATGGATTAAAAAGGGGGCACAAGAGGGCTTCCCTGGTGGCGCAGTGGTTGAGAGTCCGCCTGCCGATGCAGGGGACACGGGTTCGTGCCCCGATCCCGGAAGATCCCACATGCCGTGGAGCGGCTGGGCCCGCGAGCCATGGCCGCGGAGCCTGTGTGTCCGGAGCCTGTGCTCCGCAACGGGAGAGGCCACAACAGTGAGAGGCCCGCGTACAGCAAAAAAAAAAAAAAAAAAAAAAAAAAAAGGGGGGCACAAGAAACTTTGGGGGTGATGGATGTGCTCATGATCTTGTTTGTGACGAGGTTTCGTGGCTGTACACATGTGAAAACTCACCAAATTGCAGACTTTAAATTAAAATATTCAGTTTGTCATATATCTGTTCTTCTGTAAAGTTGTTGGAAGGAAATAAAGAAGGAAGGAAAGAAGGAAGGGAGGGAGGAAGGGAGGAAATTCCTAATCTTAAGAATTTTAGAGTCTTGATTTAGAATTGATGAAGGGCTTTGAGACTTGGTACGTATAAAGTATATAGGGAGAAGAGTCCACAAAGGCACCAGAAGTCCAGCACATTTACTCTTTTAAGGAAAGGACTTATGGACCATCTCCTCCCTAATGTGTTGCATCACCACCGTTGGTGGCTATCCTCCTCTGAATACTTTTTTCTAAGCCACTTGCCTAATCTAAGCCTTCCCCTTACTACTACTTACTACTACTACATGAGAGACTCCCAGCTAGTTTCTTTCTTCTTTTTTTTTTTTTTTGCGGTATGCAGGCCTCTCACTGTTGTGGCCTCTGCTGTTGCGGAGCACAGGCTCTGGACACGCAGGCTCAGTAGTTGTGGCTCACGGGCCCAGCCGCTCTGCGGCATGTGGGATCTTCCCGGACCGGGGCACAAACCCGTATCCCCTGCATCGGCAGGTGGACTCTCAACCACTGCACCACCAGGGAAGCCCAATCAGATAGTTTCTTTACCTCCAGTTCCTCCTCCTTCCAATACACCCTGCATTCCATGACAAGATAAATTTACCTTAAATTGAATTTGCAGTATATTACTTGTACAGTTAAAGATGTTTAACATTTTCCCACTATCTGTGGGTAAAAGGCTCTGACCCCTTAGCCTGGGCATCAGAGCTCTCCCTAAGCAGATCTCAAGCTGATTTCATGGCCCTCATTCCACTGCAGTACTTGTCCACTCACTGGTCCTGTGCCTCTTGCTTAAGTTTGCTCTGCCACTGACTGTTCTAGAGTAGTGTCCTTTCTCCATCTGGGTTACGCAACTGTATTCAACCTCCAAAGCCATTTTCTTACCCCACCTCCTACAAAGCCTCCCTTGACTACTTCTGCCTACAGTGATTTTTACCTGAGCTTCGGGACATTCTTCTGACTCTTTAATTCACCTTTACCCATAGATGATCTTATGATATTCCATGTTGACCTGTTTAGTTTCAATTTTCATTCAATAACCCATACATTCAACAAGTATGTATTAAATTCCAAGTCAGAATAAGATTACTGCCTTTAAGTAGATTACAGACATGTTTGAGATTTTATTTGCTAACTGACAAGTAGAAAAATAATTATAATGTAGTAAGTTTTGTGATAGAAGTATTAATGCACAGAGCAGGGGAAACGATCCAGTCTGGAAGTTGAAGATACTTGTACGATTAGAGTGCACTGGTATATATGATGATATTTGCTTGTTTTTTCCTCCTCAGTTGTCTTCCCTGAAGAGATGTCCCATTCTTAAGTTCAAGGATATTTCCTGGTTTAAATTAATCATATGTCTGACTTTGACTTAGAAATATGCTCATGAAACTTGGCAATTAATGACCAATTCCTGAAAACGACCACTCCTTAGAAAACATGCAGTGAACAGCAAAGGGGCCCAAGGGCAGAGGGCTATGGAATTAAAACCCATCAATTTGCATAGGAAACAACTTGCTCAACCTAACCTTCAAAACTTTTATTGCTATATTAGTCACTACAACTATTTTCTGATTGCTATGGTAATAGACTATTTAAAACAAGCCTTCGTTAAGAATTGTTACAACGGGCTTCCCTGGTGGTGCAGTGGTTAAGAATCCGCCTGCCAATGCAGGGGACATGGGTTCGAGCCCTGGTCCAGGAAGATCCCACATGCCGTGGAGTAACTAAGCCCGTGCACCACAACTACTGAGCCTGTGATCTAGAGCCTGTGAGCCACAACTACTGAGCCCACGTGCCACAACTACGGAAGCCCATGTGCCTAGAGCCCATGCTCCACAACAAGAGAAGCCACTGCATTGAGAAGCCCACGCACTGCAACGAAGAGCAGCCCCCACTCGCCACAACTAGAGAAAGCCCGTGCGCAGCAACAAAGACCCAACAGAGCCAAAAATAAATAAATTTATTAAAAAAAGAAAGAATTGTCACATCATTGTCTCAGTCAAAACTATCAACCTTTTTCTTGTTATTGACATTTTTGGAAGTATTCAATTCCAAGAAGACAAGGAGACCTCTGAACTTTCTAAATGAGGACTCCAAGCTTTCTGGTCTGAATAGGAAGCAGTTTGGCAAGCTTATCAACCACTGTCACTAAGGAAATGACCTCTAAGCTAAGAGTTAAAAGGTAAGTAGAAATGAGTCAGGCAAAGATGAATATAGAGGGGGAAGAGCATCCAAGGAAAGAGAACAACATATGTGAAAGTCCAGAATTGGTGAATAGTTGACAGTACATGGTCAAAGTCAAGAAGAGTTCAGAGAATCTGGGTAGTGAAAGATAAGACTAGATAAGGAAGCAGGGACCAGCTTGTAAACCCTGTGAAGTATCCTCAACCTAATCCTAAATGCCATAGGCAGCAGCTGAAGAGTTTCAGTCAGTTGTTCAACAAATATTTATTGAGAGCCTTTTATGTGCAGGCACCCTCCTAAGCACTGAGGATATAGCCATGAATAGGACAGATAAAGTCCCAGATCTCACGAAACTGACATTCTGAAGAGGGAGAGGAAGACAACAAATAAGTAAACATATAATTGAACAAGGTGATTTCAGGCAATGATATCTATTGTGAAGAATATAAAACAAGGCTATGGACAATGAGAAGGTGAGGGAAGGAAAGCTACCTATCTTTGGATAGTTAGAATAGGTCTCTCTGAGAAGATGACCACATTTGAACTGAGACCCGAAGGATATCAAGAAGCTATGTGCAAAGATGTGCGACAGACATTTAGAGTGAATAGTAAGTGCAAATGCCCTGAGGTGGGAGCAACCTTGGCCTGCTCAAGGAATAAAAAGAAGGTCAGAGTGCCTGTAATGTAGTGAGCTAGGAGGGAAAAAATAGGATGCAATTATTTGCTTAGAATTTCAAAAAGTGATCATTGATATTAACATGTTTCTGGTGGAAAAGTTTTGGTGTTTCATTGGTTGTGGTTAATATCTTGCAAAGTTGTTTCCTGTTCAGGATAAAAAGATGGAAGTCCCATTTGGAAAGTCCCAAGGTTCACCCGGGTCCTTAGGATTAACTGTTTCCAAAACTCTGTCAGTAACAAGAAAATCGTTGATATACTTGACTAGTATAGACAATGGACAGATAATTCTCAAACAAGATTTGTTTTAAGAAGACATTTTCCATAGCAATCAGACAATAGTCCTCAGTGACTAATATGGTAAAACAAAGGGTGTTAGCTGTTTCCCCCAACCTCTTGGCTTGCTGTATCTTACTTTTCCACCCTTTGTTCCTGAAATTGTCAAATCCATAAACTTACCAAGGGTTGACTAGCCTCTGGGGAATTGCTGTACCTTCAGCAAACTGACAATGGACAGATTTATACACCATGGTGATAACTAATAGGAAATAGCTTGAACGGAAAACAAGAGTTTTTCATTTACAAATGGGTTCCTTTTCTCAGAGCAACTACTGGAGAAACTATCATGCAAGCAAAATTAATCTTTGGAGTCCCCTTTCCCTTTTTCTGTGTGTGTCTTCCCTTTCCATAGGCACCAGAAGTATTGTGGTCACTGAATCTCACCTTTACAGAAAAAAAGGTGATTTGATAAAATAATTTACATGAAAGTATTATTGTTCTGATGTAATTGTATTTTCAAAGGGATCTCAAGGAGAGAGATAATCTAAGTGTCCATCAATAGATGAATGGATAAAGAAAATGTGGTACACACGTGCATGCACACACACACACACACACACTGCAATACTACACAGCCATGAAAAATAAAGGAAATCCTGCCGTTTGAGACAACATAGATAAACTATGAAGGCATTATACTAAGTAAAGTAAGTCAGGCAGAGAGAGACAAATACTGTATGATCTCACTTATATGTGGAATCTTAAAAAAAAAATCTCATAGAAAAAGAAATCAGATTTGTGGTTGCCAGAGGCAGGGGTGGTGGGGCGGGTGGGAGAATTGAATGAAGGTGGTCAAAAGTTACAAACTTCCAGTTTATACCTACCTGGAAGATAAGATAAATAAGTACTGGGGATGTAACGTATGACATAATGTTTATAGTTAACACTGCTCTATGGGATATTGAAAAGTTGCTAAGAGAGCAAATCCTAAAAGTTCTCACCACAAGGAAAAAAATGCTTTTTTCTTTCCTTTTTTTCATATTTATATGAGATGATGGATGTTACTAAACTTGTGGTAATCATTTCCAAAAGTATGTAAGTCAAGTCATTATGCTGTACACATTAAACTTATACTGTGCTGTATGTTAATTATATCTCAATGAAACTGAAAGAAGAAATAAAATTTTTATAGAGAGAGAGAGAAGGAAGCCCAGGTAGTCATAATGGGGTAAGTAACCTTTGATAATGAAAGATTGCTTTAGGAGGAATGGTTATAGCAGTGTTCTAGAGACACGATGCAAATGGTAGTTTTGGCTAAACTAAGGAGAGTCTTGAATGTAGACTAAGAGATTTGAACTTCACCCTTGAGATAATAAAGAGTTACTGAAAGTTTTTGAGTAAAGGAGTGATGTAATAAAATACTGACCCATTTCTCAGGCACTTAGGCCTTTCTCCAGAAGTCTGGTAGTGGGAGGTTGCCCTTGGAATAATCAGGGCTACCAAAGTAAGTTCTCAAAATTTCCCCCAGAAAGTCTTCTATGGTGACCCCAATTTTACCACTTCTTTATGAAGACATCCTGAGTCCTCTTTTCCATACACATGGTCCTTATGGTTCTGAGGTAATGTAAATAAAGACAGAAACAGTTATGTTGACAGAGTATTACAAGATTATGGTGAACTCCTGGTGTGTTTTATGCCATAGGCCATAAATCAAGAATTAATTTCTTTCTTATGTTTTAGATGTTAAAAAAATGAACGCATATGTATGACCTAATATTTTCTTCCTTTCTCCTTACAATGAGGGGTCTTATATACCCACTTTGGAGACCACAGTCTTTGAAAATGGGAACCTATTAAAGATTTTAATGAGGGGAGAGACAAGAAGATTTTAATCAGGTGTGCTATGAAAACTATTATCTGGTGGTATGGGTTGAATGGATTAGGATTGGTCAAATTAGCATTGGGTGAATGGGGGAAATCCTTGATTAGAGAGAGAAAAACCAAGGAAGCAATTAACTAAATAATGGCAGTGGCAGCTTTAGAAAGTTTGTTTTAGCCAAATACGGGTATGAAAATGAAACATGAATCAAGAACAGTGGTTTCAAATAAGACTAATGTCACATGTTTACAGGAAACTTTAGTGTACAATATTACATTTGAAACTCAGAGCTCAGTGGGGATAAACAGAACAAATACCCAACATTTTACTGAAGAGGAGATATTAGAGAGATCTTGGTCATTTGCTGAAGGGCATGCTCACAGTTACTCAGGGCAAGGGTCAGGTCCAGGACTCAGGTCTGTCTGACTTCTATTCCAGTGGCCTTCCCACAACGCCATGCTACCTGCTGCTTCCTTGGATGTGTGTCTTTGCTGTGTGCTCCTGGCTCTGAGATGTGCTTAGTGATTAAGAAACAACAGAAAGTCACAACACTCTGGTGAAGATGCCCCCAAGAAATATTCAGGCCTGTAAAATTTCTATTGCTTTCCCTGAGAATTTTATGGATGTACAAACGAAATAAACATATCTTCACAGATTGATCATTATGTGTGGTAAATAAAATCCAAGGACTTATGCTCAGAGGTCTATTACAGGCTTAACAGATAGGAAGGGCGACATTTTCCTTGAATCTTGGGTGTAGGTTTTTTTTAAAAAAACCCACTCTCTAAAATATTTTTTTCTCAACACAATTTAAAACTAAAGTACTAAACTGTATTAGCTTATTTTAAAAGAATGCCGATTTGTAATGTGCCCATAGAACATGTAATTTAGGTTGGTAAAATGAAGTTTTGAAGAAATATAATTGATGGCAAACTTTAACAGGAAAAGCATTGAATTTAAAAGCTTTTACCTGGGGCTTCCCTGGTGGTGCAGTGGTTAAGAATCCGCCTGCCAGTGCAGGGAACACCAGTTCGTAGCCCTGGTCCAGGAAGATCCCACATGCCGCAGAGCAACTAAGCCTGTGCGCCACAACTACTGAGCCTGTGATCTAGAGCCTGAGGGCCACAACTACTGAGCCCGTGTGCCACAACTACTGAAGCCTGCGCCCCTAGAGCCTGTGGTCCGCAACAAGAGAAGCCACCACAATGAGAAGCCCGCACACCGTAACGAAGAGTAGCCCCCGCTCGCTGCAACTAGAGAAAGCCCGTGCGCAGCAACGAAGACCCGACGCAGCCAAAAATAAATTAATTAAAAAGACAACAAGAAGAAGCTTTTACCTGTTACCATGAGTCAGCTTCACATCAGACTGAGGTCATGTAGCTCCATGATTTGGAGCTTTGCTTCCTATGGTGCCGGCCATAGTCTAGCAGCAGCAGCGACTGAGCTTGTTAGAAATCCAGAATCTCCCCCCACCCACCTCCCGCAGCACCTAGAAATGTGCTTGCCAGATAGTAGGTGCTCAGTAAATATTCAATGAGTCGAAGAATTAACATATTCTCAGCGTTCAGTGCTTTTTCATAGACCAGTCCTTCTGCCCTCCCAACTCCACTCATCTAGGCATCTGATAAAAATCTACTTACATTTGAGTCTGAGATCAAGTGTTATATCTTCTGAGAAGTCTTCCCTCACAGGCCCAAAGGAATTTCTCCTGTGTGTTAGCCCTGGCTCAAGGGGGACTGCCAGTATTGCTATTCTCCTCTTGCATGTTAATTGTTTGTTTGCATGTTTATGTAAGGAAACTAGTAACTTCCTCTAATGAAGTAAAACCCCTATCCTTTAGGATTGGCAATGGGGAAACTCTTAATTAGGAAGGGAGGTAGTACTCACCCCACATTCCCCTTATGAGATCTAGGTTACTCATCTTTAGCCTATGGTCCCCCTTTTCTTTCTTTTTTTTTTTTTTGCGGTACGTGGGCCTCTCACTGTTGTGGCCTCTCCCATTGCGGAGCACAGGCTCCGGACGCGCAGGCTCAGCGGCCATGGCTCACAGGCCTAGCCGCTCCGCGGCATGTGGGATCCTCCTGGACCGGGGCACGAACCCGTGTCCCCTGCATCGGCAGGCGGACTCTCAACCACTGTGCCACCAGGGAAGCCCCAAGGTCCCCCTTTTCTTGCCTCCACTTGGAAAAGGCTATCTGTCCATGCAGGACTGTCTCCATTTTTGAAGGTAAGATTAAAAAAAAGAAAGGCAGAATTTCCTAGCTCTGTGACCAATCTTTCAACTTCTGTTTCTATCTGAAAATCTACTAAGTCACCATCAGATGATTGACACTAGGAAATATCCACCTATCCTCTTCCCCATCCACTTTCTCCCTTATACACCCCATTACAGGCATATGGTCTTAATCTAGAAGATTGAAAGGACAACCCTGTCAGAAACCCGCACAGTACGTGTGACATTCGCACAAGAGGTTCCCTAGTTGTGTTACTATTTCTACTGCAGATTGGAAACTCCCTAAAACCACAGAGTGTATCATTTTATCTTTACATCTCGTTGTCAAGCTCAGTGTCTGACATACGATAGGAAGAGGGGCACTTTTCTTCATTCTTGGGTGTAGGTTTTTTTAAAGACTGAACTTGGAAGTTAATACTGATTTACTGAGTGATTTTTTTTTCGATTGTGACTTATTCCACAAAATTATAAGGTTAAGGATAGTGCTACCGAATTGGTATAAATGGCTAACCATACAATTATCATCCAAATCAGCAAACTTTTGAGAATGCTAGAATGTTAAACCAGATGGGACACTGGGACAACAGATATGGACCTGGGACTGTCTCAGGTAAACTAGGATGTATGGTTATTCTAGGTTTGAAGCTCAGCAGTGTTGCCCCATAAACCAAATCTCCACCTGGGATGAAATGCTAGGGGTACAGCCAGGTCACTTGGGCTGCCATAAAATGCTTCTGCTTGGCCTCTTACCTTGGTCACATGACCCTGTTTCTTCAGTGTCTTCTCCACTGTGAGTCACCAGCAGTTCCACTTCTAGTCACTTGTTTAAAGGTTCAACTCTTGTGCAAATTCCAGGAAATCTCTTGACTCCCTGATTGGTCCTTTTCCTTGGGCTCCAACATCTTACCTTTCCCCAGACTCTTTCTAGTGCTCTAAATTTTAATTGATATAATTCCATATATGTCTCTCTATCATTCTTCATTTCTCTCCTTTCCCTCTTACCTTCCCAGCTTTGTTTGTTTTGCTTTCATACATCTCTCTTCTTCTGAGGCTTGAATCCTATCAGTTACCTATTGTTCTGTTTCCCATTAGTTAATCTCTGACCCTTCATAAATTAAATTTGACAAAGTCTCTTGATTAACAAAGGAAATGCACAAGTCACAGTAAAGGGGGCACACAGAAGTCAAATATAATTGGGGACTTGTTTATTCATCACACCATTTCTATAAAGATCCAGGAGAAAAGGCGGGGGGCGGGTAACTGGAAGTGTGTTTGGTTACCAAAGAACCCAAGAGTAAACTTTTCTTAGAAGTTTTACGTGTCTTTGAGAGAAATTATTAAAGTTGGAAATAGTCTTTCCTACGTAAAATAAGTACTTGATGAATTCTTGTTGTCAAGAGAATGCATTTGGGCTTTAGAATAGAACAGGATTCTGTTTGATTTGTTAAGTATTGGACAAGATTAAACATGAATGGACTGGCACCTAGGAAGTGGCTCCTAGCAGGGGGCTCAATTCTTCCTCTTACTACAATACTCCTGAGAGGTAAAAACTTCACGTGCATGTTTATGTGTGACCAGACAGTGGGACCATACAAGATGTCTTTTTTTTAAATTGAAATATAACTGACATACAACATTATATTACTTTCAGATGTAAAACATAATGACTCGATATTTGTATATATTTTGAAATGATCACCACAATAAGTTTAGCTACTATCTGTCACCATACAAGGTTACAGAAGTTTTTTTCTTGTGATGAGAACTTATAAGATTTATTTCCTTAGCAACTTTCAAATTTGAAATGCAATATTATTGACTATAGTCACCATGCTGTACATTACCTCCCCATGACTTATTTATTTTATAACTGGAAGTTTGTACCTCTTGATCCTCTTCACCCACTTCACCCCAACCCCCTTCCCCTCTGGCAATTTGTTCTCTGTATCTATGAGTTTTGTTTTGTTTATTTGTTTGTCTTTTTTAGATTAACAATGAACTATCAGAAAGAGAAATTAAGAAAACAATCCCACTCACAGTTGCATCAAAATAACATATCTAGGAATAAATTTAACTAAGATGCCTCTTTAGACCAATTATGGGTAGAGCAATTTACATTCAGCCTCTGACATCTGGCTTTGTCCTTTATTATTAAGGAATTGGGTAAAATGTCAATATGATAGTAATAGAGGTTAGGACACTAAAATTATCAGAGACATAAAAATATCTAATGATTTTGACTCTAAAGTTATTTCTCCTTATGCTGAATTGTAAGATTATAGGAGACAGGACAGAAGAGTTTCTGAAGTGTTTTGGGAAGAGAATTAGATATTAATTACAGAATAAGATATTTTTCCTACTCTGAGAAAATGAAAACTATTTAAAATAAATTAAACATTAAAACATTTAATGTTTAAAATAAAGGCTGGAACACATTTCCTGTTAAAGGTACTAAAATGTCTCCACATTAGAAACACGTGGGCCACTCTTCCGAGAAAATGTTTCTCTGAGGTATTTTCCTTAGAAGAGAGAATCTTTTTGGTTCTTATTGTAAAAATCTTGGAGAAGCTTGAAAACAGCAAAGCAAACAGGAAACAGAATTCAATTTGTGGAAAGCTCAGAGAAGAAAAGCAAATCACTGAAAATGTAGCTCCCTGTGAAGATTCTTTAAACACAGAAGGTAGGAAAGCAATGACAATAAAAAAGCTGGCGTAGAGGTAAGTTAATGAGAATATGGTGTGCCAGTGACTGACTGGTGTGTTTTTCTAGGGCTTTATTCTACCCTTTTACACAAAGTCTCCTCTAAAAAATGCACCCCAAACACTCTTTTTCATGCTATCTAAAACAAGTTCAGAGTCAAGTTTATAAAAATTCACCAGAAATAATTTAGCCCAGTACAACAAAGATCTAGAAGAATTTTGAGTTCTAGGACATTACAGACACACATAAAGAATGTGGTCAAGTTTTGACCTTTCCTACCTCAGATTTCCATTAATAGAATGAGGATGATACATTTTTCTGTTTACCTCTTGACTAAATAATTTTCTTAGGGTGGGTGGGTTTGTTGTCGACAGGTTCTGATGCAATGAGTTCTCTGTCGCCTCAGATCTGAAAGATGACTGGGCTGGTTGAATGATTGTTGTTCATTACATTGGGACCAGGAGTTGAACCTCACTGACCTGTTGAATTTCAGAATAAGTTGAGAAAATTGCTAGAGCTACCTTCGTGCTATGGGGCTAACTGGATATGTTAGGAGGCTTTCAGAACTGTGCAGCTGCTACTGTGCAGCTAGGACAGCCAAAGGCCCCTGAGACTCCTGGATGGGGTGCTAGGGACAGGTCTCAGTAGCCATCTGCTTCCAGTGCTCATGTTGATAACCTCCGCGGCAGCGTCCAGTGTGCAGGGGGAGGTTACGTGGGAATTCTTGTCTCTGTAGCTCATACCCCAGTTCAAACGTTCCTTCTGAGTTCCCCTGCTGTAAAATAAGATCCCTAAGACCTTACTACATAGAATTGTGCTCGTTGCTCCTGACAGAGAGACTGTAAGTCACCGTGAGAAGAGAAAAGAAAAGCACCGTCTCTGACAGCCTCCACTTCCTGGATTTAGTGGACGTTACATGATCCTCTGGTGTTCATCAGTTTATTGCCCATTTTCCAATATTTTATCAGTCAGAAAGTTGTGGAAGTTTGTAAGGCTAAGGCACAGGGCTACTAAGAAGTGCTGAGGGGGCAAATGGAGCTGAAAACAGCCCTGTTCTACCTGCCCCATCCTGTTCTCTAACCTGAAGCTGTGTCTGCCTGGAGGGCAGAGTGTCTTTTTCTTTGCACCAAGCCACCACAGTCCAGCAGCAGCATGGCCGAGGCACTGGGGGTTCTGTGACAATGAGTACATCTGATTCTACTGCAAAAGCTTATGATACATACTGCCAAAAGCAAACCTTCACATCGACTTTTTCCATCCCATCAGTATACACCACAGAAAAAGATAGCAGCAGCATTCCCTTCATTGTATTTTTAAAGATCATAACCTTCTCGGCCACTTATCCTGTTGTGTAAGGCGTAAGAGTTGTCCTTTTTGGATGCTTTGGCATTGCAGAGCGTTAAGGATGAAGAAGAATGCATCTTGTAAATTTGTTGCTAAAATTCAGTCACATGCAGGCTATGTTCTGCCTTTAAACTTCCCATTTCTCAGATGTGCCTGTACCCTTAATTCCATTTCCCTTGCCCCACAGAGGCTCTCTGCCCGTAGCTCATAAACTGGGGAGGGTGAGGGTGGAGGATGTCTCCATGCAGACCAGGAGCTGACACACTTCCTTTACAATACTTTCTTTAGTAATATTTAGGTTACTAAGTTGTTTGTTATTATTGTGATTTTTACTGTTTCTTTCAAACAGAGTATTAATCCTTCTCTTGAAAAAGCACTTTGACAACTTCCTGTATAGATGATGAACTACTTTTAAGGGTTATCTAAGTTCACTTTTAATTCCTTAAGAAAACAGCAATCGGAATTGTGAGAGACTATCTAATGGTGATAAGGGTACTGTAGCTTCCCCCAACCAACCTGGTTGATTAGAAGCTGCATCCCAGGGCTTCAGAAAAGTATTCTTTTATGGCACAGAGAGATTTCTCTGCTGGGCTGCACCCAAGTTATGATGGTGATTTTGAATGTGTATTTTCACCCAAAGAAAAGACTTAATATCAGCAAGCTCAGTGCCACCATAACACAGTATGCGAAGTTCAGGAAATTCTAGCTGAGATGTAGGCAAAAAATCAAGTTTACGTTGTCACATAGTTTACTTGCTATTTCTTTTTTTCAAATACCTATGTACTAAGCTATAATAAAACCTGAATAAAACACTATGGAGGGTACTGAAGAGTGAAGGCATATTTTCTCCTCTAAATGAGCGGCTGACCCCATCAGACCCTATCTCCCCTGAGGACAGTACAGCACATGTGTCATTGGCAACTGCATTTGACAAAGGAAGTGTGTCAGCTCCTGGTCTGCATGGAGACATACCCTGTTTCTGAGCTACAGGCAGAGAGCCTCTGTGGGGCAGTGGAAATGGAACTAAGGGTACAGGCACATCTGACAAACAGGGAGTTTAAAGGCAGAACACAGGCTACATGTGAATGAGTTTTTAGAAAAAAATTTACAAGATGCATTCTTCTTCATCCTTAATGCTCTGCAATGCCAAAGCATCCAAAAAAGACAACTTGGAAACTGCAAGGTGAAGTTTGGGGAGGGTTGTGGAGGGAGAGAACGGGGTTGGTCTTGGGCAGTGACAGTTCTGGAATCTATTTGTTTCTCCAAGTTCTGAACTGGGATTTGTAAACTGTAAAGTCACAAACCCAATTTTTAAGAAAAGTGAACAAGGTTTCCTATTTGATTGTGAGAACAGGATGACAGGATGAAAAATATTATGAGAATTCATGAACATAATAATTTCCACTTATACATAGGAACCATGTGGAAGGAACCATGATAAGTGCTCAATACTACCTTTTTTTTTTTTTTTTTTTTTGTAGTGAAGGAAAGTGCAGCATTTATTGTAAGGCACCGGTGCAAGGAGAATGGGTGGCTCATGCTCTAAAACTCCAAACTCCCTGAAACGTTTCCAATATTAACTATTATTCTTTAAAAGAATTCTGTTAGGGCTTCCCTGGTGGCGCAGTGGTTGAGAGTCTGCCTGCTGAGGCAGGGGACGCAGGTTCGTGCCCCGGTCCGGGAAGATCCCACATGCCACGGAGCGGCTGGGCCCGTGAGCCATGGCCGCTGAGCCTGTGCGTCTGGAGCCTGTACTCCGCAACGGGAGAGGCCACAACAGTGAGAGGCCCGCGTACCGCAAAAAAAAAAAAAAAAAAAAAAAAAAAAGAAGAATTCTGTTAGGGAGATATTACTATAAACCCCATTTTGCAGTTGGGGAAACTGAATTTTAACCCAAGTATTGGACTCCAAAGCTCATTGTCTTAACATATATGCCTCTTTAAATGATTAAGCTATTTACACGAGAAAGTGCACTATGCATCCTTCTCCTGGATTTATATCCATAATTTTATCTCAAGTCTCTTTTGCTGCCAGCTATCTTGGGTAGATGTGTCCCTGTTCGGCTGTCACCTCCAGAATTATCTTTAACGCCCAGGATTATCTAGTTCTTAGGACTGGGCTTCTGCTTTGACTCCTGCTGTTTTCACTGGACCCGCCTCCTGTTCAGGGCCTGTGTCTCTCCTACTCCTGGAGAGACCTCCTAGATGACACCTCTTTGGGTATCTAATTTGTCATGGAGAACTGAGAGATACCTATTTATCTCAAAATTATTGATGCTGACTATTGTTATGGGACTCTATCTAATGTTTTGTACCTCCTCAATTAGCTAAACCTGCTGTCAGGGCCTATTCTACCTTATCTAGCAGGTGGGTCTGGAATTGTAGCTGTGATACTTGCAGTAACAGTATCCTGGGTAAAAGCCTCTGACTACTACATGTCCTCTCAATAGCTACACCTGTACATTTACCTGATGGAATACAAATTATTTGATTATAAATGACTTTCTTCATATTATAGTTATATATATATATATATACACACACACACACACACACATACACACACATATATGATATATATGCATTAGGGATTTATGTATGATACATATAATTTTTAATTATGTGTGTAAATACGTTTCTTTAACAATGACTTTCATTTTGGAATAATAAAAGGGTGCTAAGAAATATATGTGATGAAAAATAGACATTGTAAGACTACTGGGGTGGTGAAGAGTGAAGCTTTTAAAAAGATTTCAGTTCAGATTCTGATTCTGAATGTGAGGAATGTGATTGGGATCAAATTACTTACTTTCTTGAGTCTCAATTTCTTTTCTTGTTGTTGTTGTTAATTTATTTTCAGCTGCATTGGGTCTCTGTTGCTGTATGTGGTCTAGTTGTGGTGAGCAGGGGCTTCTCTCGTTGCAGAGCATGGGCTCTAGGCATGTGGGCTTCAGTAGTTGTGGTGCACGGGCTCTGTAGTTGTGGCTCGTGGGCTCTAGAGCACAGGCTCAGTAGTTGTGGCGCATGGGCTTAGTTGCTCCACGGCATGTGGGATCTTCCTGGACCAGGGCTCGAACCCATGTCCCCTGCATTGGCAGGTGGATTTTTAAATACTGCACCACCAGGGAAGTCCCTCAATTTCTTTATAAAATCTAGATAGTAATTATAACCTAATTCAGGGCTGTTACGAATATTATATGTTAGTATATGTAAATCTCTTCTACCCTGCATATAGTAAATGCTGAAAACTGTTAGCTATTATGATCATTATTAAAATGGAGATGATATATACTTTATAAGGTTATAAATATTAAGCAAGATATATACAAAGTGCCTAGTTAACGGATGTCCAGTAAATATCACATTTCATTGAATCCAAGTCATACCATTATTTTAGGTACCTTCAAGAAGGAAAAAAATACTACCAGCTGTACAATAATTATTAGACAGTAAGGTAGACCCCAATTTTAGATATGTTGTGTGAACATTTTTGCATTAGAATCAAAATACTTTTTCTCCCCTTCTTTGCCCTACTTAACTAGTGAAGTCTTTACTCCCCAGAATCTGGAATTCTGTTTCCTATTCTTTTTCCTCCTACCAAGACCCTAGGGTCTCCTACTTCCTTGGCTAAAAAGGGCTACAAGCACTGTAAGTTTTCTGTACCACCTTTATATTCTCTATCATGATTCCCCTTATTCCCTCCATCTTAATGTTGAATTCAACTGCTCAGCA
Source organism: Mesoplodon mirus (assembly GCF_964341445.2). NCBI lineage: Eukaryota > Metazoa > Chordata > Mammalia > Artiodactyla > Ziphiidae > Mesoplodon > Mesoplodon mirus. The sequence goes on along the minus strand of NC_138978.1, from coordinate 171,847,556 downwards.
TTCTAATTCTTATTATACAAGATAAATGAATATAAACATAAAATAAAACAAAAACTTTTTCCTAGTTACCCAAGGCCTTCAATCTAATATTTAGATTCAGGAACATTTAGTGATGCATATGTATGCCTTTAGAATTAACAGCATGGTGATCGATCAGGCACTTCATGTGAACAGAAACTGACAAAAACTGGGAAGAAGTTCAAACTTGAGGTAAGAAATGGCAGATTTTCCTGGGAACAAATTTATATGCCAAAGGTGGTAGAAAGGTCAAATAGAATGAAAGTGGAGAACAGAAAACTTTCCCACAAAATGATTTCCTAGGAGATCTTTTCAAATGCTGAGGAACACTACTTTTTCAGTCTCACCTAGCAAGTACAATGTCGCTAATATAGTTGGTCTCTTATTTGGATAAACAAAACTAAACAAACATCATAATTTCAGAAAAAAATAATAGCAAAGCAGAAATCAAACATTCAAAATAAGGTTTTGGTTATTTTGTTTATTTCACTTAGGACACTCAGTGGGCATTAACTGGGGTACTTAAAATTCATCTCAATTAGGAATCTCTTTAGTCCTTCATCAATTATTTCGAGTGTTCTCATCTCAAATACATTCCTTTCTTCAACAAACTTCTGAAAGAGATGAGTACCTCCACCCACACCAAAATAATGTGCTTTGCTGGCCAAAAGCACCCGTCCATTTTTATCTAACAAGCTAAGGAATGTTTGGTGCAAAGGACCATAATAATCTGGATTGTAAATGGTTTCTGAGGTAAGAATGAGATCATATTTTTCAAAAAGTTTTTCATTGCTTAGTAAAAGCTTACAAAACTCAGACCACTCCCCAGAAAAGAACCGGAATTTACATAGTTCTTGTGCTACTTTTGATTTCCTGCACCTTTTCACATCTGGTTTGTTTACATCATTTTCTTCATCTTCCGAAGTGGAGTTAGCCACCACATTAGGTAAGGTTACTTCATCAATCACCACGCTGTTATAATCTTGAAAATGAATTTCTTTGGCGCCTCCCTTGAATGCCATTATACCCAGCAACCCTGATCCACAACCAAGATCCAACACTTTTTTCCCAGCAAATTTCACTTTGGCCTTTGTAAAATATGCCAGGAGGTCAAAGGTACATTCCCAGATTTTTAAGCCTCCTTCATAAACACCTGTAATCAGATCAGAGTGAGAAGAAAAGCTTTTTGAAATGATGTTTTCTCCAGGGAAGTTCTCTTTCAACAAGATGGTTTTCACTACTGATATGTTCATATGCTGGAGACCTGGTAATGTTTCTATGACTTTATTTTCTAACACTTTCTTTAAATCTTTAGGCATAGCATGCTCTTTGGCAACTCTAAAGCAGGGCTGTTTTTCATGTGGCTCCAAGCTACTTGAACTGTTAGCTGCATTGAGTGAGCTGTCTGTATCTTGAGGGGCACCTGCATTTCCTGCTGACTTATGTTCCCACAGATGATCCTGAAGCAGGTCAAACTGTTCTGTAGAACACTTTTTGTCTCTGTGTGTACCTTTTTGTCTTTCTGAGACTGAAGACTCTTTTGAGGAATCTAGGGCCAAAGCTCCATCTCCAAGGGATGTTAATTCATCTTCCAGATGGTCTTCTATAGTGAAATTAAACTGAAAAGTCATTCTCTCATAAAATGCACACAATCGTTAAACTCGAAGATTCTTCAACTTCTGGATAGAACTGATGACACACACTGCTTCAATTCTGTTAGTTTTGCTGGAGGTCCATTTCTCTTTAGCAGCTTATAAACACTTACAAATATTCAGAGATATTTCCAAATGACTTTTAAGAGGTCTTTGCTCTTTTTTCAATTTAGCTCTGGAGGAAAAAAAAAGAAAATTGTTATTAAAAAGCAAAATGACACATTTTATGTAAATGTAATATTAAACAGTCCCCCGCTCCACCCCCAGCAGCTGCCTTTTCTATGAAAGCAGTGGAGGGACAGGGAGATAAAGAGACTTGGAAACACACACACCCTTCAGGTTTCAAAAGCTAGAGAAGAGAATAAACCGTAAAAACAAACAAAATAACAGCAGCAGCAACAACTAGAAATAACGTAAAGTCCAAAATTCTCAGGCAGGAAATGACAAGCCTAGCTATTTAGTGTGTTTCATCTGTCATGACCCTGCCCAAACATATTAACCTCCTAAACTGCCAGAATCTCTTCAGTCTGTTACCGTTTCACGTAACAGGACCTCAAGATTGTATTTTGATAAAGACGCATCCCTTTAAAAACAGGAACAGGTATGCTCTGATGTGTGTAAATTCATTCAGATGACCTCACTACAAACATTTCGCGGAGACCAGCAGCCCTAAGTGTACTGGGAGTGAGGTAACTGTGGAGTAATTAGTAAAGATTAGCTTGACACAGAATAAGTGCACTGAACTGTGCGGGGAGGTCCGTAGAAAATGGAAGCAACTTAATAAAGAGACTCTTCTCTGTATCTACTGGGCTAGACACTTAAAATATACCGTCTACTTCAATTTGCACAACAATTCTGGCAGGTGGGTCTTTATCCCCATTACATAGGATGCACAGAGCAGGGTCAACATATTAAATGGGTAGGAAGGCGCCTGTTTCTATCCCACTTCACCGCGGGGCTTGGAGTCATTTCTGGCTGTAAATCCCAGGTCAAACCCGACACCAGATGTGCAACCTCAAAGCCCCAAGGGACGGAGTGTAGCAAATCTGTGGACTCCCGGCCCTCACCTCCCCCAGAGCGTCTCAAAAGCAACGTTACAGCAATCCAGACCTGTGGACGCTAGCTCCCCGGCGGTTCCCAGCTCCAGAGTACTCCGGCCAGACCCTCCCGACTGAAAGCGCGCACCAGTGAGTCGAGTCCTCCGCGGGCCAGACAAGCCCGGCTTTATTCCCAGTCGTGTGGGGCCCGGGCTCACTAAGGAGAGCGGCGCCCTTCCTCTCTATGGTTTTGGCTCGCAAGGCCTGCCGGGACGGTGGGAGTTTCCGGTCTTGGCTCTGGCGGGAGCGTTTCGAAGCTTTGGTCTTGGGCGAAAGCATGTCTCAGGAACGCGCTGTCTCGGCGAGCGCGGTTCCCCTGGAAGAATTAAGTAGCTGGCCGGAGGAGCTATGCCGCCGGGAACTGCCATCTGTCCTGCCTCGGCTCCTTATATCCTTCATTGTCACTTCCACCTAGAGAGGGGTGTGGGGCCTGTCTCCAACCTTCTCTCCTGTCTCATCACCCCCGCTGCCGGGCCGTGTTGGGTTCTTGCGGCTTCAACCCTCTCCTTTCTCTGTTGATGAGCGAGATGAGTAAGCGAGGGAAGGAAGGGCGAGCGAGAGCCGTGGGTGCCGAGACCGAAGGCATGCCTGGCTTTGGCATCCGAAGGGCTCGCAGAGGTGTTCTGCCAGTGGTTTTGGCAGTGGATGTGGCGTTTTCTGCCATTCCTCTGGGCCTTTGAGTTGCTCTGTACGTGCAGTTAGGCGTGAATACTTTTCCATGGGGCGGGGGGAGCCGGGGGAGGCAAGGACTCAGACTTGAGCTGTAAGGTGAGCTGACTGGATGAAGTAGAGAGAGCGAGGTACTCTGAACTCTCATCTCTAAAATGGGTGGTGAAAATGAATACCTTCCTCACTATTTTGAGAATCTAAAGGACGTAGTTCTGACATGGTGCCAAGTCTGTAAAAGATGTTCAGTAAATACAAATGTTCTTCCCCTCCCCTTTTTGAACCTCTTTCGGTTTATTGCTGGTGAGAAGGAGTTGCTTTCTTTGCTAATTGCTTTCATCTGCTGGGTGTGAGGTACTTAATGTCTCCGTTGTCCAGATGCAGGCCATTTAGTAGTCGAATCCCTTTTTGGTTGTAAATGTACCTGGAGTCCTAGCCCTTCATGTTAAAGGGTAATTTTTTTTAACAGCTTTGAGCACATAAAACTACACTCAAAAGAAAAAAAGACCTTCACTTGAGAGAGTCTGAACGCTGCAAAAATAATCTTTTACAGCTAAAGCCAAATGTAAATAATACGGTCACATAGAAATCATTCACCTGGGCATTGGCAAAGTACCACTTAGGTACCAAAGTGCTTTCTTAGTTATCGTGTAGATATGGAACTGCTGTCCTCAAGGATTTTTGATTTCGGTAACAAATAGCCATCCTCCTCCTCAAAAAATTTTACTAGGTACAGAATATTGTATGTACCAGGCAGTGTTAGGCTTCGGGGGAACAAAGATAAGAAACACGGTTCCTCTTTTTCTTCTCAAGCTTATAAGGGGATTTCAATAATTCAAAGTCAAGCTTGTTTATTTTTATTTTTTTATTATTTATTTATTTTTGGCTGCGTTTGGTCTTCGTTGCACATGGGCTTTCTCTAGTTGCCGTGAGCAGGGGCTACTCTTTTTTTTTTTAAAATAAATTTATTTATTTTTGGCTGTGTTGGGTCTTTGTTGCTGCGCACGGGCTTTCTCTAGTTGTGGTAAGTGGGGGCTGCTCTTCATTGCGGTGCGCGGGCTTCTCATTGCGGTGGCTTCTGTTGCGGAGCACGGGCTCTAGGCGCGTGGGCTTCAGTAGTTGTGGCACGTGGGCTCATCAGTTGTGGCTCGGGGGCTCTAGAGCGCAGGCTCATTAGTTGTGGCACACGGGCTTAGTTGCTCCGTGGCGTGTGGGATCTTCCCGGACCAGGGCTCGAACCTGTGACCCCTGCATTGGCAGGTGGATTCTTAACCACTGCACCACCAGGGAATTCCCAAGCTTGTTTATTTACATCAAAAAAAAAAAATCAACATTCCCACCTGGTTTTGCATTTCAAACTTAAAATTCAAAAGAACCCAAACCTGTTCTTCCCCCAGTCTTCTTCATCTAAATTAATGGTTTTACAAGCCAAAACCTTCAGTCCTCTCTCTCTCACATCCAATCAGCAAGTCATTTTGTTTCTGACCTCAGACTATATCTTGAATCCAAATGCTTATCTCCATCCTGGTTGCTACCACTCTTTCAAACCCCCATAACGTCTCACCTGAACTATTGTTAATAGCTCCCTTGCTTCTACTCACGTCCTCTTATAATCCATTCTCCAAAAAAAGTTCACAAAAAAGTGGAAAACATTGTTATTTCCTTTTTAAACCACTCCCTCCACCCCAGTGGCTTCTTAATAAATTAGGAATAAAATCTAAATTTTTACCTTCAAGGCTCCTCATGTTCTAAGCCTTTTCCTCGCTTACCTAGCTCACTACACTCTGTCCACAAATACATGAAGCTCACCTACCTCAGGATCTTCATTTTTGCTGATCCTTCAGCGTAGTTTGTTCTTCTCTCAGCCTTTTGTCCATCTCATTATTCAGGTCTCAGCTGTCACGCCAGCAAGCCATTTTCAGCGTCCTCAGTCTTATGTGGTTCTCCCAAACCCAGTCTGTAATACTTATCTCATTGCCCTGCTCAGTTTTCTAAACAGCAGAAGTAACCTTAATGGAAATTATCTTGTTTACTTTGTTTCCTTTTTACTTTTCCTCACTGTACTGTAAAGTTCATAAAGGCAGGAATTTTGTTTTCTCCAGCACCTAGAATAGTGCCTGGCACATAGTAAGCATTCAGTGAAGGGCTAAAAAATATTGTCATGTTTTAAAACTGACTGAAAATCTCATTAGATAAAATTTTTTTTCAGCTTTTGGTTTTATTTCAACACTTTTTCTACAAATGAAAGAAATTTTCAGTAACTCCATCACCCAAACATAATTATTTTCATGTTTTGCATTTCACACGTTATTTTCCAGTCTTTCTCTTTTTGGGGGGGGCCGCGCCGCTCGGCCTGCAGGATCTTAGTCCCCTGACCAGGGATCAAACTTGTGCCCCCTGCAGTGGAAGCGCGGAGTCTTAACCATTGGACCGCCAGGGAAGTCCCTTATTTTCCAGTCTTTACCTGCATGTCTGCATAATCATAACTTATGTTTAATTTTGGAAGAGGTTAGAATTTTTTTGACCTTTACTGAAATTTATCCACGAGGCAAATTCTACCCTATTGAACTAAAATGAGTTAATGACTATGTCTCATTTTGATTGCTGCTGTAAGATATGTGTATGCAAAGTAAGATTTCAGAAAAAGAATCAATTCCTGTATTACTGTGACGGAGTTATGGCTTATTCATTTTTCTTATTCATTTTTCTTATTGACACATACTTTAATAATTCATATATTATTTTTACAGGAAAACATTCCTAACAATTACTCTGAACGGTATAAAAGTGTATAGTTTATAATGTGATTACCATTAACGTTTGTAATGAACATAGCATAATTTATTATGACATATTTGTAAGCTTCTATGTGCAGAAGAGTTTCTGTCTGATAAGGTGGTAAGATAGATATGCTAGTAACATGAAAAGAAGATAGGAGTTGATCAGTGACTTAAGACAGGTGCAAATAAAGTACTATAGAAGTGCTGAGGAGGAAGAAATTTCTGTTTTGGAAACCAGAAACCCATGGATTATTACAGACTGTTTCTCATCTGTCAGAAATAAGTCATAACTACACATAGTTTGAAAAGATAAGTTTATCCCTGAGCAATTTTGAAAACATTTCCTTAAAGTATTTTCATTATATTTCATTATACCTAGGAGGCATTACATTTTTTACAGCAAAATTAAGCCAGTAATTTGAGTCTAATTTCAATCTCTTACTGATCATTGCTTAAACTTCAAGAAGGGTCCTTTTAAAATCTGTTCTCAGTAGTGAATATCTTACTGATACTAGTATCTTCCTTAATTTTTTTACTCTATGTATCAGCATTCTGACAGTTGGATTGAGCATATTCGTAAGTAAAATTATCTTAATTGTACGATTACTTTGATGTCTTTAAGGCCTGAGTCCCACATATCCCAGTTTTGTATTCCCTTTAAATTTAAATATAGTTTCGTATTCCCTTTAAGTTTATTCTTCCTATTGTAGCGTTACAGCCTTTGTAATCTTCAGTTACTTAAAATGACCAAATTACTTCAAATTACAGTACTTAAATTTTTAAATTCCATTTTGGATAGATACCAAAAGTGTTCTGTTTGATTATGTATAAGCACATTGTAAATTTTAAATGTTAGTTGTTAAACTGGTTAGACCAGTATAAAACATAATTTGCAGTCTACTTAATAACTTTCAGCTTCTTAACATGTTTAGTGTCAATTAGAAAATACTTTCTAATTACAAAAGGCTGATTGTTTAGGTATGAGAAATTTGTCATTTGGAAAAGTTGACTTTCTTCATCTGTCTTCATTAATCTTACTTGATGTAATTTATTTATTTAGTTAGGAGGAGAGGTAGAGAGTTAAGACTATCCTACAGAGTTTACTCATATATTTTGAGTTTTCTATTTACATTTCACTTGGTTGTGGAATATTTGTTTATAATCTTGAATCTGTGCTGCCTGTGGGGTCTGATTTTTTTAAGGAACAGTTACTTTTTATCCTGTGTATGAGAGTTGTACATATTCATTATAGAAAATTTGTAACATGCAGAAAAACAGAAAAGATAATAAAACAATCATTAATCTGAAATGTTTAAGATTTTGGCATAGGACATTCTCATCTTGATTCTATATAGTCCTGCCAGCCTATCGGTTATTCTTTGTATATACATGTTTATATATATTAAGATTGGAATTACACTATTTGGAAGTTTTTTCATTTTAGCTTAATGTATTGTGGGCATTTTATTATGGTTTTAAACAATCTCTAACAATCATTTTAATGATAGCAGATCCTATTCAGTAGATGTACCCACATCCATTAACTGATCTTCAGTTGCTGGACACATACATTTTTTTTTTTTTTTTAATTTTTCTATTATTTCAAGTTGTTTAATTGTTAATAGTTTCTCTACATAGAATATGGCATTTTGAAACTGTACAAAGCTTTTGATTGCTAGTATGTACATATTCTCGAATCTGGGAAAGGGTAGTGACCTTTGTTGGCTGACATGACTTAATATTGCTACAAAATATGTTACTGTTTTCCTTTATAGAAATTCTGAAAATTATTGTAGAAATGTTTTTACCTCATATGAACCACCTGACATTGGAAGAGACTTTCTTTTCACAAGTGCTGCCAAAGGTATAGTACTATTATTATCTTAATCAATTTACTTGTTATAAAGGCTGTTAAGATCTGGCCTCGGTTTTAGACCATTTATTCTTAATTTCTTAATGTATCACTTTTTTTTTTTTCGGCTGCACCGCGAGGCTTGTGGGATCGTAGTTCCCTGACCAGAGATTGAACCCGGGCCCACAGCAGTGAAAGTGCCGAGTCCTAACCACTGGACTGCCAGGGAATTCCCAATGTATCACATATTTGAAATACAAATAAAATAGTTAAAAATAGATCTTATGTGAGAATGTGATGGTGTTGGTATGATCATTAGGTGATTAAAAAAACATTTTCAGAGAGTATGGATCCTTTACTAATTGAATTTACATTATTTGTAGTTGGTTTTAAATACTCTTGTATTTTAAAGCTATTCATTGAAAATTGGGATGGATGATGAAGTTAGTTAAGTCTCTTTCTTTATCTTCTCTGTAGAATTTATTAGTAATTGTTAAATTTCATTGTCTGGAAAAATGGAGCCAAAATTTATTAAAGAAGTCTTAGAATAAAAATGGCTGGAATATTGGTAAAATCAAGTAACTTAAAATATCAGATTCACCAACTGCATTGTTACCTTTTAGATATATGTGGTATACCTTTTCTCTGAAAAGCAGAGTCATAACTTTTTTTTTTTTTTTTTTTTTTTTTTTGCTGTACGCGGGCCTCTCACTGTTGTGGCCTCTCCCGTTGTGGAGCACAGGCTCCGGACGCACAGGCTCAGCGGCCATGGCTCACGGGCCCAGCCGCTCCGCGGCATATGGGATCCTCCCAGACCGGGGCACGAACCCATATCCCCTGCATCGGCAGGCGGACTCTCAACCACTGCGCCACCAGGGAGGCCCATAACTTTTTTTTTTAATCGTGGGAACTAAACATACTTTGGTGACAAAATGAAACATTTTTTTTTATGATAACTTATCTCTTACTGGAATGGATTTCTAAGTTTAGCTTTGAAACAATTATCAGAACTCCTTTTACTTATATTCACTCAATTCTGTATCTAAAAAGTTTCTTAAAATTTGTTCTTAAAAAGGTCCAGCTAGTATATAGATGAAAACGAGATGGTGAGTGTTAACAGGCTTATGGGAAGCAGTACCCTCTTTAGTTACAGTGTGTTGCTGACTATGGTTATTCTTGTAGTGTAGTGTTTAGGCCATTTAACTTGTTTAGAGTATTAAGATCTTAGGTTGGCTAATGTTTCACAGACAAAAGCACTTATTTCTGAGGTCACGTACTATGTCTCTAACCCAGGAATAGTATTTTGAGTTGGTCAGAAAGGGGAACTGGTTAGAAAACAAGTGAATAGGTAATTCAGCACAAATTCATTACCACTACCAGAAAATATCCTTGTAAATGTTCACATGGATGTTGATTGGTTAAGATCATCATCTTTTATTTATTTAAGTGTAAGAGTAGCACTTTTGTTACATCACCAAAAAGTGAACTTTGAGTGATCTTTTTTTATGGATGTTATTAAGTAGATTCAAATCACAGAAATGGAAGACAAATCAATTTTTATTGGAGGCTTGTTTGTTTTTAAGGAGATTCTATTGTAGAAAAATAGTATACAAAAAATAGAAATACTGTAGAAACACTATACAAAATATGTTTTTTATTAACTTTATTAGGTTGTTACACTAGACAATATCCCATAGCTGTTAATAATGCAAAATCAAATCTAATTTATTTCTTTAAAGATATGCCTTTTCCTTTTTTAGTGACTTCTGTTACTACTGTTTATGACCTGCTTTGTTTTCACAGACTGTGAGATTATTTGATGACATGATGTATGAGTTAACCAGTCAAGCCAGAGGACTATCAAGCCAAAATTTAGAAATCCAGACCACTCTAAGAAATATTTTACAGGTATGTCAAATATATTAGAAAGGAGGGTGGGAGAGCTTAAAGAGTGTAAGATATTAATTAACTTTGTATTCTCTATATAATACCCCAATGCTAGAATTAAATTTATAGAACTAAAGATATAAAGGTATTGCAAAAAACATAAATTCTGAATTTCTTATACAATTTCATGCTTAGTAAATATCTAAACTCATGTAAGAAGACAAGTAATCGAGATAGCATGCCCTACCTGTAATTCTAAAGCGTATGTGTAGAACACCTGCCATATACTTTGATGTTGTGGGTTAGGATTCCAACTTCTTCTTTTTTTCTTTAACCAAATGGCTAGCCAGTTTTTTTGGGGTTTTTTTTCTAAGATTTTTTTGATGTGGACCATTTTTAAAGTCTTTATTGAATTTGTTACAATATTGCTTCTGTTCTTTAATTTTTGTTTTTTTGGCTATGAGGCATGTGAGATCTTAGCTCCCCAACCAGGGATCGAACCTGTACCCCCTGCGTTGGAAAGCGAAGTCTTAACCACTGGACTGCCAGGGAAGTCCCTAGCCACTTTTAATATTTATAGTTCTGACAGACTGAAGTTATGTGTAAAGAGGAACAGATAGAGGGTCCATTTTACTCACTGCTGTATCCCTAGCACTCAGCATATTGTCTGACACCTTTTAGGTACACAGAAAATATATTCTGAATGAAACTTCTTTCCATATTTCCAGACAATGGTACAGCTATTAGGAGCTCTTACAGGATGTGTTCAGCATGTCTGTGCCACTCATGAATCCATCATTCTAGAAAATATTCACAGTCTTCCCTCCTCAGTCCTACATGTAATCAAAAGTACATTTGTACATTGTAAGGTGAGTGATGGGTCTAAGTACACTTTATTTTTTTTTTTTTAACATTTAAAAAAATTTTTATGTTTTTCTGGCTGCGTTGGGTCTTTGTTGCTGTGCACGGGCTTTCTCTAGTTGCGGTGAGTGGGGGCTACTCTTCGTTGTGGTGCGCGGGCTTCTCATTGCAGTGGCTTCTCTCGTTGCAGAGCACGGGCTCTAGGCACCTGGGCTTCAGGAGTTGTGGCTTGCGGGCTCTGGAGCGCAGGCTTAGTAGTTGTGGCGCATGGGCTTAGTTGCTCCGTGGCATGTGGGATCTTCCTGGACCAGGGATCAAACCCGAGTCCCCTGCATGGGCAGGCGGATTCTTAACCACTGTGCCACCAGGGAAGCCCTAAGTACACTTCAAATGGCCTAGAATCCATGGGCAAAGGGGCTGACTTTGTGGTGCTTATAGTATTTGTTCATAAATTTACATTTTAACCTATATTATTGCAGTGCACTTTTCCATAGAACAAAGAGCATGTATGTAAATATTTGTTTCAAAATAAGTAGTTTTAAAGAAATCTTAAAAAGGGGGCTCTTGCAGTTTTGTTGTTGTTGTTGTCTTATTCTACTTCCTCTTGATGAGGAAAGAAGTGATACAGATTTGTGTCAAGTCACAAGGATCCTCAAATACTTCTGTCATGGCATTGGTGGCTTAGATGAATTGCTTAACAATTAGGTGCCTATAAAGGGACACTGACCTTTATTTAGTCCTGAGACAGCTTTAAACCACAAAAGCTGGCCTAGGATTTGTGGGTCACAGGAAGTTTTGATAATGCTGTTTGTTGGGTGAATGAAAATTGCTGGTTAACTAATGCTTCCCTTTGGTGACAGGGTACTGAAATGTCATGCACTGGACCTAATGTTATTTAGCTCCCTTTCAGTTCTATATTTGTAAGATCTTGGAAGTCAGAAATCATATTTTATACATACCTGCATCTCTCAAAGTACACTATATATAATGGAGGTTCACTAAACATTTGTTTAATGAATGAATATGTCATTCACTAAGAATCATTAAATTTTTTTTTTTTTTTTTTTGCTGGTGAGAATTCTTTTCTCTAATTGAAGTATAGTTCATTTACAGTGTTGTGTTAATTACTGCTGTACAGCAAAGTGATTCATTTATATATATATGTACCTTACTCTTTTTTAATATTCTTTTCCATTATGATTTATTGTAGGATATTGAATATAGTTCTCTGTGCTATACAGTAGGACCTTGTTATTTATCCATTCTATATATGAAAGCTTGCATCTGCTAACCCCAACCTCCCACTCCATCCTTCCCCCAACCCCCTCCCCCTTGGCAACCACCAGTCTGTTCTCTGTGATTCTGTTTCATAGACAGGTTCATTTGTGTCATATATATATATATTTTTAAAATAAATTTATTTATTTATTTTTGGCTGCGTTGGGTCTTTGTTGCTGTGCGTGGGCTCTATCTAGTTGCTGCGAGTGGGAGCCACTCTTCATTGCGGTGCGTGGGCTTCTCATTGCAGTGGCTTCTCCTGTTTCAGAGCACAGGCTCTAGGTGCGCGAGCTTCAGTAGTTGTGGCTCGCGGGCTCTAGAGCACAGGCTCAGTAGTTGTGGCACATGGGCTTAGTGGCTCTGCGGCACGTGGGATCTTCCCAGACCAGGGATTGAACCCATATCCCCTGCATTGGCAGGCGGACTCTTAACCACTGCTCCACCAGGGAAGTCCCTGTGTCATATTTTAGATTCCACATATAAGTGATATCATATGGTATTTGTCTTTCTCTTTCTGACTTCACTTAGTCTGATAATTTCTAGTTGCATCCATGTTGCTGCAAATGGCATTACTTTCTTTTTTTATGCCTGAGTAGTATTCCATTGTATATATGTACCACATCTTCTTTATCCATTCATCTGTTGATGGACATTTAGGTTGTTTCCATGTCTTGGCTATTATGAATAGTGCTGCTATGAACATAGGCATGCATGTATCTTTTTTTTTTTAACAACTTTATTAGAGTATAATTGCTTCACAATGGTGTATTAGTTTCTGCTTTATAACAAAGTGAATCAGTTATACATATACATCTGTTCCCACATCCCTTCCCTCTTGCGTCTCCCTCCCTCCCACCCTCCCTATCCCACCCCTCCAGTCGGTCACAAAGCACCGAGCTGATCTCCCTGTGCTCTGCGGCTGCTTCCCACTAGCTATCTACCTTACATTTGGTAGTGTATATATGTCCATGCCTTTCTCTCGCTTTGTCACAGCTTACCCTTCCCGCTCCCCATATCTTCAAGTCCATTCTCAAGTAGGTCTGTGTCTTTATTCCTGTTTTACCCCTAGGTTCTTCATGAAATTTTTTTTTTCTTAAATTCCATATATATGTGTTAGCATATGGTATTTGTCTTTCTCTTTCTGACTTACTTCACTCTGTATGACAGACTCTAGGTCTATCCACCTCATTACAAATAGCTCAATTTCGTTTCTTTTTATGGCTGAGTAATATTCCATTGTATATATGTGCCACATCTTCTTTATCCATTCATCAGATGATGGACACTTAGGTTGTTTCCATCTCCGGGCTATTGTAAATAGAGCTGCAATGAACATTTTGGTACATGAGTCTTTTTGAATTATGGTTTTCTCAGGGTATATGCCCAGTAGTGGGATTGCTGGGTCATATGGTAGTTCTATTTGTAGTTTTTAAAGGAACCTCCATACTGTTCTCCATAGTGGCTGTACCAATTCACATTCCCACCAGCAGTGCAAGAGTGTTCCCTTTTCTCCACACCCTCTCCAGCATTTATTCTTTCTAGATTTTTTGATGATGGCCATTCTGACTGGTGTGAGATGATATCTCATTGTAGTTTTGATTTGCATTTCTCTAATGATTAATGATGTTGAGCATTCTTTCATGTGTTTGTTGGCAGTCTGTATATCTTCTTTGGAGAAATGTCTATTTAGGTCTTCTGCCCATTTTTCAATTGGGTTGTTTGTTTTTTTGCTATTGAGCTGCATGAACTGCTTATAAATTTTGGAGATGAATCCTTTGTCAGTTGCTTCATTTGCAAATATTTTCTCCCATTCTGAGGGTTGTCTTTTGGTCTTGTTTATGGTTTCATTTGCTGTGCAAAAGCTTTTAAGTTTCATTAGGTCCCATTTGTTTATTTTTGTTTGTATTTCCATTTCTCTAGGAGGTGGGTCCAAAAGGATCTTGCTGTGATTTATGTCGTAGAGGGTTCTGCCTATGTTTTCCTCTAAGAGTTTGATAGTTCCTGGCCTTACATTTAGGTCTTTAATCCATTTTGAGCTTATTTTTGTGTATGGTGTTAGGGAGTGATCTAATCTCATACGTTTACATGGACCTGTCCAGTTTTCCCGGCACCACTTATTGAAGAGGCTGTCCTTTCTCCACTGTACATTCCTGCCTCCTTTATCAAAGGTAAGGTGACCGTACGTGCGTGGCTTCATCTCTGGGCTTTCTATCCTGTTCCATTGATCAATATTTCTGTTTTTGTGCCAGTACCATACTATATTGATTACTGTAGCTTTGTATTATACTCTGAAATCAGGGTGCCTGATTCCTCCAGCTCTGTTTTTCTTCCTCAAATTGCTTTGGCTATTCGGGCTCCTTTGTGTCTCCATACAAATTGTGAAATTTTTTGTTCTAGTTCTGTGAAAAATGCCAGTGGTAGTTTGAGAGGGATTGCATTGAATCTGTAGATTGCTTTGCGTAGTAGAGTCATTTTCAAAATGTTGATTCTTCAAATCCAAGAACATGGTATATCTCTCCATCTATTTGTATCATCTTTCATTTCTTCCATAAGTGTCTTATAATTTTCTGCATACAGGTCTTTTATCTCCTTAGGTAAGTTTATTCCTAGATATTTTATTCTTTTTGTTGCAATGGTAAATGGGAGTGTTTTCTTGACTTCACTTTCAGATTTTTCATCATTAGTCTATAGGAATGCCAGAGATTTCTGTGCATTAATTTTGTATCCTGCTACTTTACCAAATTCATTGATTAGCTCTATTAGTTTTCTGGTAGCATCTTTAGGATTCTCTATGTATAGTATAATGTCATCTGCAAACAGTAACAGCTTTACTTCTTCTTTTCCGATTTGGATTCCTTTTATTTCCTTTTCTTCTCTGATTGCTGTGGCTAAAACTTCCAAAACTATGTTGAATAAGAGTGGTGAGAGTGGGCAACCTTGTCTTGTTCCTGATCTTAGTGGAAATGGTTTCAGTTTTTCACCATTGAGGACGATGTTGGCTGTGGGTTTGTCATATATGGCCTTTATTATGTTGAGGAAAGTTCCCTGTATGCCTACTTTCTGCAGGGTTTTTATCATCAATGGGTGTTGAATTTTGTCGGAAGCTTTCTCTGCATCTATTGAGTTGATCATATGGTTTTTCTCCTTCAATTTGTTAATATGGTGTATCACGTTGATTGATTTGCGTATATTGAAGAATCCTTGCATTCCTGGAATAAACCCCACTTGATCATGGTGTATGATCCTTTTAATGTGCTGTTGGATTCTGTTTGCTAGTATTTTGTTGAGGATTTTTGCATCTATATTCATCAGTGATATTGGCCTGTAGTTTTCTTTCTTTGTGACATCCTTGTCTGGTTTTGGTATCAGGGTGATGGCGGCCTCGTAGAATGAGTTTGGGAGTGTTCCTCGCTCTGCTATATTTTAGAAGAGTTTGAGAAGGATAGGTGTTAGCTCTTCTCTAAATGTTTGATAGAATTCTCCTGTGAAGCCATCTGGTCCTGGGCTTTTGTTTGTTGGAAGATTTTTAATCACAGTTTCAATTTCAGTGCTTGTGATTGGTCTGTTCATATTTTCTGTTTCTTCCTGATTCAGTCTTGGCAGGTTGTGCATTTCTAAGAATTTGTCCATTTCTTCCAGGTTGTCCATTTTGTTGGCATAGAGTTGCTTGTAGTAATCTCTCATGGTCTTTTGTATTTCTGCAGTGTCAGTTGTTACTTCTCCTTTTTCATTTCTAATTCTGTTGATTTGAGTCTTCTCCCTTTTTTTCTTGATGAGTCTGGCTAATGGTTTATCAATTTTGTTTATCTTCTCAAAGAACCAGCTTTTAATTTTATTGATCTTTGCTATCGTTTCCTTCATTTCTTTTTCATTTATTTCTGATCTGATTTTTATGATTTCTTTTCTTCTGCTAACTTTGGGGTTTTTTGTTTCTTTCTCTAATTGCTTTAGGTGCAAGGTCAGGTTGTTTACTCGAGATTTTTCCTGTTTCTTAAGGTGGGATTGTATTGCTATAAACTTCCCTCTCAGAACTGCTTTTGCTGCATCCCATAGGTTTTGGGTCGTTGTGTCTCCATTGTCATTTTGTTTCTAGGTATTTTTTGATTTCCTCTTTGATTTCTTCAGTGATCACTTCGTTATTAAGTCATGTATTGTTCAGCCTCCATGTGTTTGTATTTTTTACAGATCTTTTCCTGTAATTGATATCTAGTCTCATAGCATTGTGGTCAGAAAAGATACTTGATACAATTTAAATTTTCTTAAATTTACCAAGGCTTGATTTGTGACCCAAGATATGATCTATCCTGGAGAATGTTCCATGAGCACTTGAGAAAAATGTGTATTCTGTTGTTTTTGGATGGAATGTCCTATAAATATCAATTAAGTCCATCTTGTTTAATGTATCATTTAAAGCTTGTGTTT
The DNA here is from genome assembly GCF_964341445.2 of Mesoplodon mirus. Classification (NCBI taxonomy): domain Eukaryota; kingdom Metazoa; phylum Chordata; class Mammalia; order Artiodactyla; family Ziphiidae; genus Mesoplodon; species Mesoplodon mirus. Next base: position 171,831,043 of record NC_138978.1, on the reverse strand, counting down.
CCTTATTTATTTTCATTTTGGATGATCTGTCCATTGGTGAAAGTGGGGTGTTAAAGTCCCCTACTATGAATGTGTTATTGTCGATTTCCCCTTTTATGGCTGTTAGTATTTGCCTTATGTATTGAGGTGCTCCTATGTTTGGTGCATAAATATTTACAATTGTTATATCTTCTTCTTGGATCAACCCCTTGATCAGTATGTAGTGTCCTTCTTTGTCTCTTGTAATAGTCTTTATTTTAAAGTCTATTTTGTCTGATATGAGAACTGCTACTCCAGCTTTCTTTTGATTTCCATTTGCATGGAATATCTTTTTCCATCCCCTCACTTTCAGTCTGTATGTGTCTCTAGGTCTGAAGTGGGTCTCTTGTAGACAGCATATATATGGGTCTCGTTTTTGTATCCATTCAGCCAATCTGTGTCTTTTGGTGGGAGCATTTAGTCCATTTACATTTAAGGTAATAATCGATATGTATGTTCCTATTCCCATTTTCTTAATTGTTTTGGGTTAGTTATTGTAGGTATTTTCCTTCTGTTGTGTTTCTTACCTAGAGAAGTTCCTTTAGCATTTGTTGTAAAGCTGGTTTGGTGGTGCTGAACTCTCTCAGCTTTTGCTTGTCTGTAAAGGTTTTAATTTCTCCATCAAGTCTGAATGAGATCCTTGCTGGGTAGAGTAATCTTGGTTGCAGGTTTTTCTCTTTCATCACTTTAAATATGTCCTGCCAGTCCCTTCTGGCTTGCAGAGTTTCTGCTGAAAGGTCAGCTGTTAACATTATGGGGATTCCCTTGTGTGTTATTTGTTGTTTTTCCCTTGCTGCTTTTAATATGTTTTCTTTGTGTTTAATTTTTGACAGTTTGATTAATATGTGTCTTGGCATATTTCTCCTTGGATTTATCCTGTATGGGACTCTCTGTGCCTCCTGGACTTGATTAAGTATTTCCTTTCCCATATTAGGGAAGTTTTCAACTATAATCTCTTCAAAAATTTTCTCAGTCCCTTTCTTTTTCTCTTCTTCTTCTGGAACCCCTATAATTCGAATGTTGGTGCATTTAATGTTGCCCCGGAGGTCTCTGAGACTGTCCTCAGTTCTTTTCATTCTTTTTTCTTTATTCTGCTCTGCAGCAGTTATTTCCACTATTTTATCTTCCACGTCACTTACCTGTTCTTCTGCCTCAGTTATTCTGCTATTGATCCCATCTAGAGTATTTTTAATTTCATTTATTGTGTTGCTCATCGTTGCTTGATTCATCTTTAGTTCTTCTAGGTCCTTGTTAAATGTTTCTTGCATTTTGTCTATTCTATTTCCAAGATTTTGGATCATCTTTACTATCATTATTCTGAATTGTTTTTCAGGTAGACTGCCTATTTCTTCTTCATTTGTTAGGTCTGGTGGGTTTTTACCTTGCTCCTTCACCTGCTGTGTGTTTTTCTGTCTTCTCATTTTTCTTCTCTTACTGTGTTTCGGGTCTCCTTTTTGCAGGCTGCAGGTTCGTAGTTCCCGTTGTTTTTGGTGTGTGTCCCCAGTGGCTAAGGTTGGTTCAGTGGGTTGTGTACGCTTCCTGGTGGGGGGGGACTAGTGCCTGTGTTCTGGTGGATGAGGCTGGATCTTGTCTTTCTGGTGGGCAGGTCCATGTCTGGTGATGTGTTTTGGGGTGTCTGTGGCCTTATTATGATTTTAGGCAGCCTCTCTGCTAATGGGTGGGGTTGTGTTCCTGTCTTGCTAGTTGTTTGGCATAGGGTTTCCAGCACTGTAGCTTGCTGGTCGTTGAGTGAAGCTGGGTGTTGGTGTTGAGATGGAGATATCTGGGAGATTTTCGCCGTTTGATATTCCGTGGAGCTGGGAGGTCTCTTGTGGACCAGTGTCCTGAAGTTGGCTCTCCCACCTCAGAGGCACAGCCCTGACTCCTGGCTGCAGCACCAAGAGCCTTTCATCCACACGGCTCAGAATAAAAGGGAGAAAAAGTAGAAAGAAAGAATTAGTAGAATGAAGGAAGGAAGGAAGGAAGGAAGGAAGAAGGAGGAAGAAGGAAGGAAGAGAGAGAGAAAGAAAGGAAAGAAAGAAAGGAGGGAGGGAGGGAAGGAGGGAAAGTAGGAAAAAAAGACAGAGAAGATAAAGTAAAATAGAATAAAGTCTGATAAAATGTAATAAAGTTTTTAAAATAAAAAAGAATTATTAAGAAAACAAATTTTTAAAAAAAGGACGGATAGAACCCTAGGACAAATGGTGGAAGCAAAGCTGTACAGACAAAATCTCACACAGAAGCATACACATACACACTCACAAAAAGAGGAAAAGGGGAAAAAATCATAAATCTTGTTCTCAAAGTCCACCTCCTCAATTTGGGATGATTTGTTGTCTATTCATGTGTTCCACAGATGCAGGGTACATCAAGTTGATTGTGGGGCTTTAATCCGCTGCTTCTGAGGCTGCTGGGAGAGATTTCCCTTTCTCTTCTTTATTCTCACAGCTCCCAGGTCTCAGCTTTGGATTTGGCTCCGCCTCTGCGTGTAGATCGCCGGAGGGAATCTGTTCTTCCCTCAGACAGGACGGGGTTAAAGGAGCAGCCGCTTCGGGGACTCTGGCTCACTCAGGCCGGGGGGGAGGGAGGGGTACGGAGTGCGGGGCGAGCCTGCGGTGGCAGAGGCCGGCGTGATGTTGCACCAGCCTGAGGTGCGCCGTGCGTTCTCCCAGGGAAGCCGTCCCTGGATCCCGGGACCCCGGCAGTGACGGGCTGCACAGGCTCCCCGGAAGTGGGGCGTGGACAGTGACCTGCGTTCGCACACAGGCCTCGCGGTGGTGGCAGCAGCCCCAGCGTCCCACGCCCGTCTCTGGGGTCCGCGCTTTCAGCTGCGGCTCGCGCCTGTCTCTGGAGCTCCTCCAAGCAGCGCTCTTAATCCCCTCTCCTTGCGCACCAGGAAACAGAGAGGGAAGAGAAAGTCTCTTGCCTCTTCGGTAGGTCCAGACTTTTTCCCGGACTCCCTCCCGGCTAGCCGTGGCACAACTAACCCCTTCAGGCTGTGTTCACGCCGCCAACCCCATTCCTCTCCCTGCGCTCTGACCGAAGCCTGAGCCTCAGCTCCCAGCCCCGCCCGCCCTGGTGGGTGAGCAGACAAGCCTCTTGGGCTGGTGAGTGCCGGTTGGCACCGATCCTCTGTGCGGGGATCTCTCCTCTTTGCCCTCTGCACCCCTGTTGCTGTGCTCTCCTCCACGACTCCGAAGCTTTCCCCCTCCACCACCCACAGTCTCCGCCCTCGAAGGGGCTTCTAGTGTGTGGAAACCTTTCCTCCTTCACGGCTCCCTCCCACTGGTGCGGTCTTTGTCTGTGTTTATTATTTTTTCTTTTGCCCTACCCAGGTACGTGGGGGAGTTTCTTGCCTTTTGGGAGGTCTGAGGCCTTCTGCCAGTGTTCAGTAGGTGTTCTGTAGGAGTTGTTCCACGTGTAGATGAATTTCTGTTGTATCTGTGGGGAGGAAGGTGATCTCCGTGTCTTACTCTTCCGCCATCTTCCCCTCCTCCATGTATCTTTTTGAATTATAGTTTTGTCCGGATATATGCCCAGGAGTGGGATTGCTGAATCATGGTAATTCTATTTTTAGTTTCATGAGGAACCTCTGTACTGTTCTCCACAGTGGCTGCACCAACTTACATTCTGATGCTGTTCTGCACCCCATGTTTTGCATATGCTCCCCACCCACCTACTCTCTAAAAGCATTACATTTATGAGCTCTGATAGAATGAATTAAAATAAATTTGGCTCTTGGGTTTTTTATGATTTGCTTTTTCTCTCGTTTTTATTTCTTTGTGATCAGAATAGTGAATCTGTTTATTCTGGGCGTTTACACCTAGTCTCAGACCTTCTGCAGGCTCTTTTCAAGGAGGCCTATTCTCTTCAAAAGCAGCTAATGGAACTGCTGGATATGGTTTGCATGGACCCTTTAATAGATGAGAATGATGACATTTTGAATATGGTAGAAGGTGAGTGAAAAAAACTTACTACTTAGTATATGATGTATATTGACTGTAAACTGTATATCAGTTAAATTATTGAACCCAATGTTGTTTGTAATGATTCATGATATTATGTATAAAAAAATTTAAATCCTACCCAATAAACTTTTAATCTCTTAAATTTTAGGTTTTGTAAAATTGATATTTGATGCATTAACATAGATTTATATATTTAGTCAATGTTCAAAGTAGGTTGTTTCTCCACAATGATTAACAAAGAAAGTTATGCAATTTTATACCCTGTAAAGTAGTCCAAATTCTGAAGCAGTAGCTTTCAGTGTTTTTAAACCACAACTTCATAGTAAGAAATGAAGTTTGCATTTCTTCCCAGAACACATATAATTACATCCTTGTATGTATGTTTGTGAATGTGTATGTATATACTACATTTATTTATTGTACTTGAAATAACATATTCTACTATAGTCTATTTCATTTTTAAAGAATTGCTGATTGCTACTTTATTAATTTCATCACTTACCAATGGATCATGGCCCAGAGTTTGAAAAGCAGTACTCTAATGAAAAGATTGCATTCATAGCTTCAGCATAAAGAGAGTAAGGTGGTTTTGTGCAGTATTATCAGGTATCTTTTGCTCTGTAACAAACCAACCCAAAAATCTATTACATTAAAGTAACTACTAGGGAGTTCCCAGGCCGCCCAGTGGTTAGGACTCGGTGCTTTCACTGCTGGGGCCTGGGTTCAATCCCTGGTCAGGGAACTAAGATCCCACAAGCCGCGTGGCATGGCAAGAAGGAAAGAAAGAAAGAAAGGAAAAAAGAAAGAAAGGAGGGAGGGAGGGAGGAAGCAGAGATGGAGGGAAAGAGAGGGAGAGGGAGAGAGGGAGGGAGAGAGGAAGGAAGAAAGAAATCAAGCAACTACTGTTTCATTTATTCATGATTCTGAGTTAGTGTTTTAGGCTGGGCTCAGGTAGAACAGCTTTCTCTGCTTCACATGGTGTAACTGGCTCACTTGTGTGTTTGTGGTCACTGACCTCACTCATGGTCGTTTGTCGGCAGAGGGAGAGATAATGTCCTGAGCCAGTCCCGTGTAGCCCATCATGCAGCAGGTTAGCCCAGGCTCAGCTACCTGCTGATGGCCTCAGGGGTCCTAAGAGCAGCAAGAGAGGGCAGGCCCCAGTGTGCAGGCACGTTTAAAGTCTCTGTTTGGTTTATGTTTATTTTGTCCTGTTAACCACAGCAAGTTATGTCGTGAAGCCCAGGGTCTGTGGAAGCAAACTGACTAAGAGCATGGACACACAAAGGGGGTTTATTGTGCTCATTTTAACAAATAATCTACCTCAGGCAGAGTACAAGCCTTAATGAGTACAAATTCATTTGCTTCTTCCTTGTTAGGTTTTCTTAGCAGTATATTTTGTCATTTTTGATTCGAATATCTGTAGAATATTTCAGTTACAATAGGCATAATTTTTAGTCCACTGAACATTTTTAGTTTTATTTAAGTCATAGAGTAGGTGTAAACATCAAACTTAATTTTCTATAATTTATAAAAACCCTAAATCAGAAGCGTGACACTTACTTTCACTAATTATTTTGAGATAATTTTTTTCAAACTGTATTGCCTATTTTAGCAAATGTCAAAATTGTTCAGTAGATATTTTTAAATATAGAAGAAACTCACCCCATATGACATTTGAATGTCCTAAGAGTTCTGTTATCTTTCTTTGTAGTTATTCATTCATTGTTGGATATCTGCTCTGTTATTTCCAGTATGGACCACGCATTTCATGCCAATACTTGGAAATTTATAATTAAGTAAGTTTCTGTTTTGTTTTGTTTTTACTTTTTGTAATATATTTTCCATATCCAAAGTCTTAATTATTTGTAAGTTTTCTTGATTGCATTTAAAACATTTTGTATGGGTGCGTACAATGTTTACTGACACTGCTCTCTTATAATCCACATGTTGTACATGTAGCTCCCAAACTAAATCATACTTCTTTATCCTGCTCTCTCTAAAATTCAAAAAAAGTTCTACTCAGTTAGCTAGTACATCTGAAATAATGGGCCATGGGTCTTAACCATTTGCCTACTGCTACTATTGTTTAACCGACTATCAAGTATCCTACTTCCAGGCTTAAATAAATTAATAATTATAATTAGAGCTGAATATAATCTCCTCATTATATACTTTTGAGTTGTTCAGTTTTAATTCCATGTATAATTTTAACTAGAGCGTTATGAAGGGTTGCTAGGGAGAGTGTCCATAGCATTCATCAGATTCTTGGGGGTGGGAGGAGATATAGTTGAGATGTAAAAATGGTTAAGAACCTCTACTTTATACATATGCATAAAACATTAAAGGTAGTGTAATACTTTCAGGTCTTAGGTGTTTTTCTTGCACCACCAGGTCATTACATTGCCAACAAGTAATAGTGCCGTGGTTCAAAGTGTCAACTCAGAGCCATACCGCATATGCTTGAATCCATTCTGAAATCACTTACCACTCTGGAACTCTTAGGCAATTTGGTTAACTTCTCTGAGTCTTAGTTTGCTCATCTGAAAGTGGGAGTTATAACAATAGCACCTTCTTTGTGGGGTTATAGTGAGAATTGAGTTTATCAGTGTGAAATGCTTGCAACTCTGCAAGTCACATAGTGAGTGCTCAGTGAATTAGCCACACCACACCATCGCCATTACCATCGCCATCGCCATCGCCATCGCCATCACCATCACCATCACCATCACCATCATCATCATCATTATCATTGAATATCTTCCAGTCTTGCCCTGCTCTGATTCATTTTCTATCCAGCATTCATACTGATCTTCTAAAAATGTAAATCAGATCATGTCACTCTACTGCTTAAAATCCATCCCAGTTTACTAAGAGTAACAACCTAATCCTCTCTGGCTCCCGCCTTCTTCACCAGCCCATCTCCATTGCGCGCTCTCCCTGCTCTCAGCTCCTCAAACGTAACAAACTCTCCTGTCCCAGAGCCTTTTCACAGCTTTTCCCTCTGCCTAAGATGCTTCTCTCTTGTACTCTACACCTTGCTAATTCCTGCCTATCTTTCAGTTCTCAGTTTAAGTGTTACGTCTTCATGGTAGCATTCTTTTCATCCTCACCCTGAGAATCAGTTAGATTAGATCTCTCTATTGTAGCATCCTGGACTTTTTTTCCATCTTAGCATTCATCACAGCTGTAATCAATTAACTATTCTTACATTATTTAATGTTCTCTTTTGTGCTAGACCACAAATTCCATGCAGACAGGGCAGAGATTGTGTCTTTTCATTCACCTCTCTATCTCGAGGGCTTCACAGAGTGCCTGGCATATAGTAAGAGTTCAATTAATATTTTATAAGGAGAAATAAAAAATTATCAACTTACTCAAACTAACATGACAGCTTCAGAGGTAACGTCAATACATCTTAATTATGCCGTGTCTAATATATATGATGCATTTTGATTTTTTTTAAAATTATTTATTTATTCTTGTCTGTGTTGGGTCTTCATTTCTGTGTGAGGGCTTTCTCTAGTTGTGGCAAGTGGGGGCCACTCTTCATCGCGGTGCGCGGGCCTCTCACTATCGCGGCCCCTCCTGTTGCGGAGCACAGGCTCCAGACGCGCAGGCCGTGCGCGTGAGCTGTGGCTCACGGGCCCAGCCGCTCCGCGGCACGCGGGACCCTCCCATACCAGGGCTCGAACCCATGTCCCCTGCATTAGCAGGCAGATTCTCAACCACTGCGCCACCAGGGAAGCCCCATTTTGATTTTTTACATGTTCTTTCAAGTCATATTTTTATGGTCCTAAGTTACTTGATGTGTTACTTGTGGTGATTATATTCTTTTCTTTTTATTCATTTAGGCAGAGCCTTAAGCACCAGTCGGTTATAAAGAGTCAGCTGAAACACAAAGATATAATTACTAGCTTGTGCGAAGACATTCTTTTCTCCTTCCATTCTTGTTTACAGTTAGCTGAGCAGATGACGCAATCAGATGCGCAGGTAAAAATATGGTCTAACAACACTGTGAACTGTAGCTCTTTTTCTTTTGTCAGTTACTAAATCTCATTTAGATCTATGGATCAGTTTACCTAAAAGGGTTTTAATTTGTTTTGTTTTTGTTTTCAATCTGTGGGATTATTTACAGCCCATAATTACTTTTCACTCAGAGCATTTCATTAGACCCCTATCTGCTTTCGTTCCATCTGTAGTCTATCTGTCCCTGCCTTTTTATATACTCACTGGTTGATCAAGGCATTCTCCTCAGAATCTTTTCTACCCTTGGGCAAAAATCTAATTCCTTAGTCCTGTATTTATTTAAGGTCATCTTGATGATATAGCCACAGTCAACCTTTTCTTCACCAGTCCATTACAACCTGTAGAGATGCAGTATACAGCTGTGTGTATACTTACATTTATATTGATTTCAAAAAGTTATAGTGTTGAATTGGCATCCCTTTTATAAAACAGATTGTATTCTAAAAATAATATGTAATATGCTTATTGGGAATTACAGTATATTTTCCTATAACAGTGTTTATACATAGTGCCTTCTGTTCTCAGACTAGCTCTTTAAAGTTTGTTTAACTCGTAGTAGTCCTAAATTATAGGAATAATAGTACTCAGGACCTAACAGTTATAAGCAATAATTTCAGTGGGAAAATGAGTTAAATATTTCTCTGTAGAATAACAGTAACATCCTTTCCTGTTAGACCTGCAAACTGATACAGGGTATTCCTCTGTACCTGTGCTCTTCCCTGCCCAGCAGCTGTGGGGGTGGACATGTAAGGATTCATCCAGTTCCTAAACACTGGTCACAACTCATGGGGCAGGGATGATCTGGAAAGACCAAACCCGAGAGGAGGGTGGAAGTTTGAAAAGGGGCCCCTTTCCTTCTTGCTTCTCTTCTTTTTCTCTTTATCTATCCTTCCCTTACATTCTTTCTTTCTTTTTTCCTTTTCTTTTCTGTCCCCACTTCCTTCATATACCCTTTCTGATTCCCCTCACCTTCCCGAAAGGAGAAGGCATTTTGTTGGGTATCCTGTGTCAATGGCAGGAAGGATGTTCCCCTATCCACCTTTATCCTATGCATCTATATCCTCAACCTCAACCTCCTCTTTTTCCAATTTCCATCTTGCTTATCTTGACACCACAGATCCCCCAGTTAGAGTTACTTGGAGAGTAAGATTAGACAGAGATTCCTGGACAGGAGTGAGAGGGGGAAAGCCCAAGCCACAGTATAGTCTATAATGGAAGAAGAAAGAGAAGTCCCGAGGGTACCTTACCAGGATGGCTATTTGTACATGAAGTATTGAATACATAAGTTCAGTGTATGTAAACTGCTTGTATATGAAAGTCAGAGAATTTAAATAGTAAACTTTCCTAAGTGTCCAAGCAAATTTTCATGTTTTGCCTTACTTGTTTTTCTTTACTTATTTGGTACTCATAAACGTAACTAGCACAACTTACTGTCCATTGCCTTGAAATGGAGCTTTGAGAAGGTCTGTGTAGTTTCTCCATTCTTAACTCTAAATTTTGATTAGTATCGCCCTCTGCTGTTCACTGTTGATATTTATTGAAGAATCAAACTATTTCATTAAATTCTTCCAAGCAGTTTTTTCACCTTGTTTTTAAAAACATCAGAATAAAACCTCTAGATTTCATAGGTAATATGCTATTTATGGAAGCATGTAGATGTATCAGTCCCTAAATTAGGTTCCTGAGGTTGCTATAACAAATTACCACAAATCAGGTGGCAAATTTGTTCACTCACACTTCTAGAGGATAGAAGTCTGAAATGTGTCAGCAGGGCCCTGTTCTCTTGAAGGCTCTAGGGGAGAGTCTGCTCCATGCCTTTCTTAGTTTCTGCTATCACTGGCATTCCTTGGCTCGCAGCTGTATAACTTCAGTCCGCCTCCATCATCACGTGGTGTCCTCTCCCTGTCTCTTCTTATCATCTTCATAATAGGGACACCAGTCATGTTAGATTAAGGGCACATCCTCCTCCAGTATGACCTCATCTGAACTAATTGCGTCTACAATGTCCCTACTTCCAAATAAAGGTACTAGGGGTTAGGACTTTACCCTGTCTTTTTAGGGGACACAGTTCAACCCATGACAGCCCCTAAAATTGATATTTATTCTCTCTTAAGTCTTGAACATGGTTTCAAAATGAGACTGTTGTATTAGACTTTGTAACAAGCTTTTTAGCCACAAATAATTTAGTTTTTCTATAAAGATAGGGGAATATATTTGTAACGCTCTTAGATATAAATTTAATTTGCACTGTAATTCCTACTTCTGTTCATAGAATGCTTACTGAAAGTTATATTCAGAAAATAAACTCATATATTTATATCTATTGCCTACACTTAGATTCATTGCTCACTACGTTCAGATTTTATCGGTATTTTTCTTGTTTTATTTAAAGAAAGGAAGACTGGATACTCAATATTTTGAAACATTAAAAATGGTTTTCTTTGTTTATATCCCCATGCCTTTTTTATTGGCATTGAGATGCAAACTTTCTGACTTAAACAGTTGAGTAAATCAAGGTGGGATAGTATTTGTGTTGTACACTTGCTTTTTGAAAATGTGAAAATCAGCTCTAGATTTAATTGGTATGCTATTTAGTAATGAAGTAAAACTAGAGTCTTCAACCGAATCTTATACAATTTCCTCTTGAATGAGAAAGAAAAATTTAAAGTAGGTGAACATGATAAGTTGCGTGTCACCATTTATTCATTTAATTCATTTACCAGCTATCTCCAGAGTCCTTACTGTGTGCCAGAAAATGTGCTGGGTACTAAGTCAGCCACATCTTTCTGCCTCCAATAACTTATAGTCTAGGTTGGGAGATAGTATAAGCAGGTAATTATAGACTAGTGTGATCTTCGGAGAATTGCGGGTTGGCCTATGTGAGTAAAGGTAGGAACCCAGTCGTGAAGTCAAGAACAGTTTCTTATGATATGACATCTAAGCTGAATAAAATTTCTTATTGAGTATCTTATAAGTATCTTAGATTCATTTTTAATCTCTGTCCTTTTAAATTTCCATAGCAGTGTATGAGAGAGTTCATATTTATAATTATCAAAGAGGTGAATTTTCATCTAACTTACTCTTGCTGAGGAAAATTGACTATTTCCAAATATTTTTATAAAAGGTAAAAATGAAGGGTCATACTCAATTAGTGGATCATTCAATTCCACTTTGATTGGTTTAATTAAGGTTTTGATATATTTTTGGAAAGAAATTGAACATACACAGTTAATAAAGTTATTTCATTTGAAATTATTCTCCAAATTAAAAATGTATCTGTTTGACTTAATTTTAAGGTACTGATTTAAAGCTCTTTGGATTATAGTGTGTATTACACATTTGGATGACATAACAACCAATATTTATTAAGCTAAGTTGCCTAAGTGTCAGGCACTATTTAAACCTCACAGTAACCTTAGTGTAAGCCACATTGCACCCTCATAGAGAGGCTTGGTAACTTTCCCACGATCATGCAGAGGTAGTGGTAAGGCCAGGATTTCAATCCAGGTAGGGTGACTCCACTGTCCTCTACATCCCCTGTATACACATAGATATCTTGGCATTACCCAGTGTTTTATCAACTTACAAATGTAATACATGCTCAGAAAACCCTCACACATTACACAAATACCTAACATGGACGGTGAAATCCTACTTTCATCTGCTACAGAGAACCACAGGTAAGATTTCGATTTATTTTGGGAGGGTTAGGGAGGAAATATTAACACATAACACATTTAAAAATAATAATAGGATGATATTATACATATTGTTTTGCAGCATGATTTCTTACTTAATCTGCCTTAGGGCTTTCTGTATTCGTGAAGGTATATCTACCCAATTCCTTTTAATAGCTCTATGCTACTACATTTTGTGAATATATCTTAAATTTTTTTTTAAATAATGAATCTCTATGTATTCATCATCCAATTTTTTTTTTTTTTTTTTTTTTTTTTTTTTTTGCATTATGTGGGCCTCCCACTGTTGTGGCCTCTCCCGTTGCGGAGCACAGGCTCCGGACACGCAGACTTAGCGGCCACGGCTCATTGGCCCAGCCACTGTGCGGCATGTGGGATCTTCCCGGACCAGGGCACGAACCCGTGTCCCCTGCATCGGCAGGCGGACTCCCAACCACTGCGCCACCAGGGAAGCCCCATCATCCAATTTTATACCTTGAATTTATTTAACCATTCTCCAGTTGATGGATTCTGGATTTATTTCCATTTTCATTATATAAGAAAGATTGCATTGCATACCTGTGCTGGTATTTCTATAGGATTTATTTCCAAAAGTGGGATTGCTACTGGGTCAAGGAATTTATAACACTCTAGCTTTTAATAATAATGCAAAGAGTGTATTATTTTATGCTCCCATGAATGTTAAAATAAAGTGCTTACTACTACACTTCCTCAACTCTGGGATATTATCAGTCTTAAATCTTTGCTAATCAAATAGTCTTCTCCCCTCCCCCTTCAAAAGATATGTAATTAGGTTGTAATTTAGAGTTTTTCAATTTTAGTTTATTGGATATTTGTATTTTCTGTGAATTGCCTTCTCATGTCTTACCTGTTTTCTTTCATATCTGATTCTTTTATTTGTTTGTAAGACCTTTTCTTTTGACCATCTACTGATTCCCATATAGCAAAGAACAATAAGGTATTAAAAGTTTCTTTCACTTTCAGATCAATCAAAAATGATCACCTCTTTTGCTGTTATAGATTAAGATTTCTTTTCAGTGATGTAGAGTTTAATTTTTTGACATATCTTTATCATTTGGTGTGTGTTTGTATTGCTTCTAACAACTCAGAGAAGAATTACTTTTTTATGGAAAATGTTTACACTGTTTATTAAGAGATCATTTTAGAAAATATTGTCTCATTTACAAGTTTAGCTAATTTAATATTCTTTTCCTATTCATTATGCTTTCTTATTTCCTTTTTTGGAACAGGATAATACTGACTGCAGATTATTTCAGAAAACACTCAAATTGTGTCGTTTCTTTGCCAACTCCCTCTTGCACTATACTAAGGTAAGGCTTATTTTTTTTTAATAATGCGTGAGTGTGAAATCTACAATACATTGTAAGTTATCCTGTTTTTATTATTCCTGCCAAAAACAATCTTTTGAAGTTATTTAGTCAAGAGTATATTTTGTAGGGTTTTTGGTTTTATATTGTTAATTGTTAAATATTGAGCATCTGTTATATCATTTAAGTTGCTACCATCATATTGTTACTAGATTTGTTTTTTTTAATTTTTTTTAAAGATTTATTTATTTATTATTTTTGGCTGCATTGGGTCTTCATTGCTGTGCATGGGCTTCCTCTAGTTGCGGTGAGCAGGGGCTACTCTTTGTTGCAGTGCGTGGGCTTCTCATTGTGGTGGCTTCTCTTGTTGTGGAGAACAGGCTCTAGGCACGTCAGCTTCAGCAGTTGCAGCACGCAGGCTCAGTAGTTGCGTCACACAGGCCCTAGAGCACGCGGGCTTCAGTAGTTGCGGTGCATGGGCTCAGTAGTTGTGATACGTGGGCTCTAGGGTGCACAGGCTTTAGTCGTTGTGGCACGTGGGCTCAGTAGTTGTAGCTCACGGGCTCAGTAGTTGTGGCTTGTGGGCTGTAGAGCACAGGCTCAGTAGTTGTGGCGCACAGGCTTAGTTGCTCTGCGGCACGTGGGATCTTTCTGGACCAGGGCTTGAACCTGTGTCCCCTGCATTGGCAGGCAGATTCTTAACCACTGCGCCACCAGGGAAGTCCATATTGTTACTAGTTTTATTCAATTTTCTGAAAAACTTATTTCTGTAAGCATAAACAAAATTATTTCTATAAGCACAGATCAGTTTTCGGAAGATAGTTCAATTTGCCTTTAAATACTGTTTATAAATTATTTCTACCATATTTCTAAATTAGGTTGTTAAAGTTTAAATGTTCAAACTGTATGATAATTTTAAGAAGATCTGACTATTTGGGAGTCATCAGGATAGCATAGTGATTGTTGAAGATATATGAATAGAATAGATAAGCTGTCAAGGCAGATTATTTGGAAAGAAGAGGAGAGAATACTTATAGCAGCCAGTGAAAGAGATACCAATAGTAATAAATGTTTGTAACTAAAAGAAGAAAGCAAAACTATTGTCCATGTCGAATTTGTTTTTGACCTTGTCTTCCTCCTTTCTGAGGAAAAGATAAGGATCTCTGATGACTGTTTATTAGTTAGAATTCCATGGCAGGCTCACTGGCTACTGACGCATTGCCATCCTTGTGGGTGTGCTGTTCGAGTTCATCCTTCGGGGCCACTACCACTTACTGTAGTTGGCTGCTCTAACACCGGGTTGCCTACAGCTCGCAGGGTGTGTATTTCAGGGGCAGAGGTACAGGGTGGGAGGGTCCTGGCGCCAGTGGCACTTGTTGAGCAGTTACCCATCTGATATTTGCCGGAGTTGTTAGGAGGCAAAATTGTGCCTAATTATTCCATTTTTAAATCAATTCTTTTCTTTCAGGGGAATTTAAATTTTTTAAATAATTAACTATCAGCTTGTTTTCTATATCATATAATACAATTAAAACTATTTCTCTGACATTCTAAGAGATAGCATAACCATAATGGATAGAGCAGTCACAACTGTACTTGAATCCCAGCCCTACTGGTTTTTAGCTATGGTCTCAGGTTGCTTGATACCTTAGCTTCAGCTTTCTAGTCTATAAAATGGGGACAGTAATATGTCATAATATTTTTGAGAGGACTAAAATAATGTATGTAAAGTCACTACATGTCTACTGAGCACTTGGAGATATTCAGTAAATGATAGCTCCTAATTGTGGTTGTGTTGATAGCTTTAACAGTAAAGAATTTTAGGTGCTTTTAGCCTCATCCCCCCCCCTTTTTTTTTTTTTTTGCTGTACGCGGGCCTCTCACTGCTGTGGCCTCTCCCGTTGCGGAGCACAGGCTCCGGACGCGCAGGCTCAGCGGCCATGGCTCACGGGCCCAGCCGCTCCACGGCATGTGGGATCTTCCCAGACCAGGGCACGAACCCCTGTCCCCTGCATTGGCAGGCAGACTCTCAACCACTGCACCACCAGGGAAGCCCCTCATCCCCCTTTTTATCCTCATGCAAGAAAATTTTTTTCCCTATGTAGCACATCTGGGATTTTATTTTATTTTGCATGCCTTTGATGAGAGGATCTATTTTAGCAAAGCACATTGTGTATAAAGAGTGAATAGAGTTGCTTTATTTTTAGGAATTTCTTCCTTTCCTGTCTGATTCTTGCTGTATATTGCACCAGCTTTATCTTCAGGTACACAGGTAAGAAGACTGCTGTATGACCATTAAAATGTAATAGAGCCATTTGAGCCATGCAAACATTAATGTATATCATTTAAAAATAAAATATCACAGTAATTTTTTCTTAATGTTTTAGTGAGTTTTTATCTGCTTGCTTAAAATTAATGGACATGGAAGCTTTTAAGGAATAGGTTGCATATGAGTTTTACTTATCTTTATATTCTTAACTAGTACTTTACATCCAAGTGATGAATATTGGTATGATGATAAATACCAAAGGAAAAAAAAAAGAGGTTATATATACGTGCATACATTTTGTATCAGCATACCGTTTTTTATCTTTCTTAATTTTTATTTTACTTCTATGAGATTTAGTTCAAGTAGTAGTTGACTCCATCCCAGAAAAAAAGTGAGTTACAGAAAGGGTGTCATAATTTAGATGAGGGCTAAATGACATCTAAAATTGATAGTAACCTCAGAAGAGCCCTTGATTTGACACTAAAAGACTCTGTCAGCTCATTCGTCAGCAACCCTCTTATACTTCCTTAATCCATTTAGTCTCTCAGACAACTTTTCATACCTCTCCCTCTTCAAACATCCTAAATCTCCAGCACCACCTCCCCATTTCTCATTGTCGATGTCCTCACTGTGTGTGTCACTGAGAAAAGTGGAAGCAATTGAAAGAGAGCTTCCATATTCTCCTTCTGACACATCAACTATTCTCTCTGTATCTAGGCCCATATATTTGCTTGTCCCATGAGTGAACTGTCTGTGTGCCTATCTAAGGCCAGCGTCTATTCATTCATTGGATTTCACCCTCTCTCACATGCTCAAGGACCTTACTTTAGCAGTTGTTCCTTTTCCCTCTTGCATCATCATTCTTCCCTGCTTTCTCAGTCATTCTCATGAGTATACCAACATGCTGTTATTTTTCCCATCTTAAGAACAATATAAAACAAAATCTCTCAACTCTACATCCTCCTCCAAATAAACACCTTCCCATTTTTCTGCATGTGTTTAGAAAGAGTTGTCTTTACCACTGTCTCTACTTTCTTTTTTGAAGCTCCTCCCGTCAGGCTTTCTATTCCACTACTTCATCAAAACAGCTCTTGTCAAGGTCATCAGTGACTCCATGTTGCTACATCTAGTGGGCAGTTTTAGGCTTCATCTTACGTAACCTGTCAGCAGCACTTAACCCTTTCATTTGGACTCTTTCTTCTGTTGGCTTCCAAGACACCTCTTCCTCCTCAGCAGGTTCCTCCCCATCTCTCCATCTACTTTAAGTTGGGTGTGCCCCAGCACTCCGTCTACAGGCCTCTCCTCTCCTCTATGGTCATTTAGTCTCAAGACTTTAAATTTATGTCTCTCCCCTTTAATGTCTAACTGCCAATCAGGACATCTGTACTTAAATTGACGCAAACCAAACTCCTGATTCCAACCCATTTCATCTATCCCCCACTCCCCAACCCCCCAAAATCTGCTCCTCTTGTAGCTTCCTCATTTCAGTTTAAGTGGTAATTTGGTTCTTCAAATTGATCAGGCCAAAAAACCTTCCTGTCATCTTTGATGTTTGTCTTATTCTCATACCCCTCATCTAGTCCATTAGCAAATTCTGTCAGTATCACCTTCAGTATAAATATGTATGTGCAGTGTGTATAAAGAGAATCCAGCCACTTCTCACCACGTAAACGGCTACCATTCAATCTCATCCACTATTATTTTCTTGCCTGCATTTTTTCAAAAGAACATCTTATCTACTGTCTGTGTTTACACCCTTGCCTTGCTCTGGTCTGTTCTCCATACAGTAGCCGAAGTGAGTGATAAAACATAAATTAGATCATATGACTTCTCTGCACAAACTCTCAAATGACCCACATTCAAACAGAATTCAATAGAATTTTACATAGAAATTCAATGGAATTTCCTGTCCACCTTAGCACTTACTAACATCTACTATATTGTGTATTTACTTACTTACTTGTTAACTTCTCCCCTTCATTAGAGTATACACTCCGTAAAGGCAGTAACTTTGTATATTCTGTTTACTACTATATCACACACTCCTAGAAAGGTACATGGCATATACATAGGCACTTTATAAACATTTGTCAAATAAATTAATTTTAAAATGTATCATTTGATTGAAAAACACATACTTGCTTTGATGTTCAGTAGCTGTAGTTCAAATCTGTGGAGTTTCCTTACTTTTGTTGTATTTTATATGTCTTTCACCTTATAACTTCACTTATAATTTAGTCCTCACAACTCTGAATCACTGTTACAAGTGAAGAAAGTGAGGCTCAGGGAGGTCGAATGAATGAACCAAAGTCACATAACTAGTAATTGACAGACTGGTGCTTCTTCCATCACACTACAAAGGCCTCAAGTGTTTATATTAAGTGCTTTCTTTTAAATGCTGTCATCCCCTGCTAGACAGGGTTTTCTCATGTACTATCAAGTTTGCCACAGTTAAAATAACATGGCAAAAATACTGAATACCTATCTTATTTCACATAGGTTTTGATCGAAGTTTAGTTTAAACCTCAGTTACTGAGACATTTTCCATGAAATTCTTTGCATCTCCCTCAGTGTTAGTATACAGTTTGTTCTTATAAAACTCTTGCTTCTGAGAAACTATTATTCTAGTAAATTCAGCATTTTACCTATTTTAAAATAACTTTCAATAGAAGTAATTACCCCAGAATTTATCAGAAATATCTTTTTTACATGCTTTTACTAGTTATTTGATTCATATTTTTATAGTATTTTTTAAGAATATCATTGTGAACAATGTATTAAAATGCATCAAAGCCATACCAGCATTTTCTTTAAGATTATAAACTTTTATAGAATTATAGCCATGTTATTTAGTTCAGAGGTTCTTCATAGAATTATGGTATCAGTTCAGTACTTTGAATTTTGTTCTATAAAACACATGCTACTTAATTTTTAAATATATTTTCACTGCTGGAAGAACATCAGTACTTACCTCTACCTAAAATTCGAAAATAGTTATTAATGAATGAGTTTTTTCCCTCCCTTCCCAGTAAGTTTCCTCCAAGCCTGTACGCTGCTGGGATTTCTAAAGCACAACAGGAGGAAATAGCAGGTGCTTTCCTGGTCGCACTGGATCCACTTGTCAGTCAGCTTCTCAAATTCCAACCTTTCGTGGAAGTGGTTTTGGACAGTGAATTAGGTAAATTTCAAAACAGATTTAGTGTTAAATCATCTCTTATTAATTATTACATGTTAGAGACAGGGTAATTTTCTCTTATACAGTTATCCTGTTTCTTTCTTTCTTTATTTATTTTATTTTTGGCTGCGTTGGGTCTTCATTGCTGTGCACAGGCTTTCTCTAGTTGCGTTGAGCGGGGTCTACTCTTCATTGCGGTGTGCAGGTTTCTCACGGGTTCTAGGATGCACAGGCTTCAGTAGTTGTGGCACACGGGCTCAGTAGTTGTGGCTCACGAGCTCTAGAGCACAGGCTCAGTAGTTGTGGTGCACAGGCTCAGTAGTTGTGGTCCACGGGCTTAGTTGCTCTGCGGCATGTGGGATCTTCCCGGACCAGGGCTCAAACCTGTGTCCCCTGCATTGGCAGGAGGATTCTTAACCACTGCACCACCAGGGAAGTCCCAGTCATCCTTTTTTTAAGTTTTAAAAATTTTATTTAAAATTTCTTCTACTTTTTTTTCTTGGAACATATTTCTGCTTTTTAAAAATTATGCCTCTAATTTTTTTATATATTACAATCAGATTTCTGCTGAAAGTATGTAGAGTATGTGTTTACTAATTTGTTGTAACTTAATTTTACCACCTTAAGAGCTGCCCTGTGAACTACAGTTTCCACAGTGTCTACTGCTGGTTGTCATCATGGATGAGCTGCCCTCTCAGCCTGAGGACGTGCAGACCCTGTGGTGCACAGAGACCCAGGTCTCAGAAGCTACAACCAGGTAGTAAACGTGTTGTTGATATCCAATCACATTACGATGGTTTAGAATGCCCTATTTGTTTGCAATGACCTTGAAATTAAGTTCTTTGTTATGTCACATATTCTAATTAATAGTTACTGTGTAGACCTCATGCATATTGCTACTTAATTAAAATAAAAAATACATAAATCTACGATAGGCACGGAAAATAATTTAATTTTGTTCACTCTTTTAGAAGGTATTGCTAATAGTGTTATAAACATTGAGTGTAGCAGACTAGATATAGTTAGTAACATTTAAAAATGAGCTCTGTTAAATAGAGTGATTAGACACTATAAGTTATTTCCTGGGAAATTTCACTTGTATTCCTCTTCCTTGCCAACACCAGGCTCTAGTTTCTTACCTCCTGGGTTATTGTTGTACTCTAGTTTTTTGTCCTATCCTTTAGTGGCATCCTGTGTACCACTACCAGTTAGTCTCCTTACACCCCAGCTCTGAGCTTCCTATTCTCCTGCTCAGTAACTAAAGCATAATATCCCAGCTCCCCAGCTTTGCATTTAAAACCCACCCATTCTGTTTTCATCATCTACTTTTGCTCCTTATCATGTCACTCATTTTCTACACATATACCTTGCTCCTGTCAGACTGGGGATTCCTGTCTACCTTATACTCAGGCTTTGTCTTCTTTACCTATTATAGTTTGCCTATTTTTAATTTGTTATTTAAATCCTCTATAAAGAATTCTTAAATCATTTAAATCCTAAAACAACCCCTCCCTATCTGAATGATAATACCTAGTTTCTATTTTATATATGATACCTAGCTTAGCTATTTAAGTTTCAAGTTCCTTGATGAATTTTGTCTTAGACTTTGTATAGTTCTGTATTATGATTAAACACTTGGTAAATGATAGAAGATATATATGAAAATTCTTCTCCTTTAAGGGATTTTCCTAACTATATTTTATTTTTACGGATACATATTCACACATATTGGAAACTGTTGATATATACATCTTGAGACATTTGGCTTTGCTAACTAAGATAAACCTCTGTATGTCATATTATTACACCTGCTAATTGTTAAATGTTAATAATCTTGGGCTCAATGTTCTCAATTTCCCTGCAGGATGTCTCTACTCAAAGCCATTTTCTCCAGTTTTGAGCAGTGTTCTGGTGAACTGTCTCTGCCTATTCATTTACAGGAAGTAAAGAGTAAAGGGCACACCGAGGTTGCCGTCACCTTGTACCAGCATGTTTGTGTTCATCTGTGTACATTTATTGCTTCCCTTCATCCCTCACTGTTCCCTGAACTGGTAAGTTTGTTACTTGCTGGGCTAAGCCGAGATTGCACTTTTGCTTTCTTTTCATTGAAATTGTGATTCAGATAGAGAAGAAAGTGTGGGGTAGTAAATGTGTATTTATTTTTGAATGTCATTCCCTCAGCTTGCACATTTTACCCTTTAATTCAGCTGGCTCCTAGGAAATGGTAATCCTAGAGTCCTATAGTATTCAGATGTAATATTTAGCTAAAATATTTGAGGAAACATTTTGGGTGGGAAGGTATGGAAAGACAGTGTGAGAAGAGGAAAAATGGGTAGAATTTCACCTAATTCAGTTTCATAAAAAGAAAAGAAGTAAATGGTATGTAGTATCAGGTCTCCTATAGATAGATCCTAGGCTTAACGTGGATTTTTTTTTTAGTGTAATTGGATTAGAAAAGATGTTGATAAAATTTTAGGAAAAACATTATTAGAATTTACTTAAGGATCAGTATCATTTAAGATATTATACAATGAATAATATTCAGCACATATTAAATATCGTATTTGAATGGTTTAAGGCAGAAACGAAAGTATAGGCGTGTGTATTGTATATATTGTTTTCAAAATTTCAGCCTACATAGAGAATTTATGTGGAGCCTTGTGATTGAGGTACCACATTGAAAACCACTTTTGAATCTCTGTAGCCCAGCACAATGCTTAACGTGTAGTAAGTGCTCAATAAATGTTGAGGGAATGGCAACATAGGTTCTTTCAGATACTAGAAAGTAGAGCTTTCCTACTGAGGATCTGTTGTTTTTTGGATTGTGATAGTATTTTGTTGTTTTATTTTGAGAAATGTAATACTCATGATAATTTATCGTAGCTTTGTGTTTTTCATTAGGACACTGCTCTGTTGAATGCTGTGCTTAGTGCCAACCTGATCACCTCTTTGCTAGCTATGGACGCATGGAGCTTCCTTGCTCGGTACAACGTACTTACTTTTTTTAGGGTTTGGATTGATTTACAGTAGTGATTGACAGTAAATGACTTCATACTTGTAAGTTTATAGAAAAATTCTGTCTTGATAATCCTTTAACAGCCCCCCAAAATGGTTTGATTTCATATCATAGCACTAAATTAGAGACTGAATTCCCTCTTTCCTTTCTTTGGTTCAAGTCAATAGAACCTATTACTTAGGTAGTTTTGTATATTATGATATTCCTTGGCCACGGAATAACTGCAGTTTAGAATATTTAGTGCTTTATGGAAGTCATCTCCTTGCTTTTCTGAATAATTGTATAAATAATTGTATGAAGATTGCTTTCTCTTTAAATCACAGATATGGGACTGCTGAACTCTGTGCCCACCATGTCACCATAGTGGCTCATCTGGTGAGTAGAATTATAAGGCCTAAAGCACCCACTTTCCTTGCACTTCCTTTGGGGATATGATATCTTAAAGTGAATATCAAAAGGAGAAATAGCATGGTAGCTAAATTCTTTTGACAGTTTCTTTGCCCTTCATTAATGCTGATGCTTTGAGAAAGATGTACGAGAAAGAGTGTAACACTGGGGAAATTTTCAAAATTTTATGGAGTTTCATTGATCTGGGAAAGAAAGACTAGGTTGATTGAGGATAAATTTAAAATTGAATGTAAAGTAGAAAATAGGAGTTAGTTAGCTTTAATGTTGATGACCAAGAGTTCTTCTTACTGTCTCCTCCCACCTTTCTCTCTCCCCCCCCAACCCCCCTCTCTGAAATAACTTAGAAAATCTGACTCTTGATTTTGTTGCATCTCTTTCTGAGAGGGACTAAATGTGATAGTGATCGATGCCTTTTGGAAAAAGAAGTAATGCTTTGTGCAGAAGTAAAAACACAGACGTAGAGAACAAACGTATGGATACCAAGGGGTGGGGGGATGAATTGGGAGATGGGGATTGATATATATACACTTGATACTATGTTTAAAATAGGTAACTAATGAGAACCTACTGTATAGCACAGGGAACCCTACTCAGTGCTTTGCGGTGACCTCAATGGGAAGGAAATCCAAAAAAGACAGGATATACATATAGCTGAATCACTTTGCTGTACAGTAGAAACTAACACAACAATGTAAAGCAACTATACTCCAGTAAAAATTTAAAGAAAAAAAGAAGTGATGCTTTGTGAATGGATACAAAGAGAAAACTATTTAATGACAACTTATGTTAATCTTTTCAATGTTGGTCTTTTTTTGCTTTTAAATTCCAAGATATTTATGTTCCGAATAAGATGGTCATGACCTATTTGTTTTGTTTTTCTTTGTCCCTGGCCTTTGATAAAGATCTTATGTGGGTCCATGTGTCTTTTGTCTTTTAGTAGAGTCACTGTGTCATATATTTCTTGGTTTACCTTATAAGGATATTGTAGACTAAATCCAGTGAGGTGTATGATAACCAGACAGCCTGACATCTGTATCTCCATGGCTAATGGTCTGGAGCACTTACCTACTTTACTAAATCCTCAACACATCTTGCACAAAACAAAGAGTGATTTTTATGTTTTGTGTATTATATCTACTTTAAATAAAAGCTCTCCTAGTACATTATGATAGGAATTTATAAAATCTTTTAATGAAGCTTCCATCTTATAGAGATTTACCTCTGCACTTCTGTGCTTAGATCTAAAAAAATTCCATGAATTATCTTTGAGCAGGGGAATTAACATATCAAGTTATAATCAAAATGGTAATTAGAAATAGAAATACCAAAGTATTGTTTTTAAGTAATATCAAAATTGTTTTCTCATTATAAAAGTAATCTAGGTTCATGGAAGGGAAAAAATTAAATAAAGAAAAGCTCCAAATTAAAAATTAAAATTACCCAGGTTATTTCCCAGAAAGAGCTGCTGTTACTATTTTGGCATATAAAAGCTTGTAAAAGCTATGATTTTAAGTCAGTCAATCTCTCCTCTCTCTCCTGCCTTTCCCAGATAAAATCTTGCCCTGGAGAATGTCATCAGCTCACCAGCCTATCAGTACTATTGAGGCGCCTCTTCTTCTTCATGACCCCACCCCAGCAGGCAAGGATCCCATCTGTGTCACTGTCTTTGAGCACCCGAGGAGAATTGGATCCAGATACTTTGGAAGGCTTTTTGACCCCCATTTGTTCTACCTTTAAATGCTGACATGATCTGAACATAAATTTTTAATGTCTTCATTGCTTTGGTTATTGCTTTTAGGTGTGTTTAGATTTTGATGTTAAAGAAAAGCCAGAGCTATACAGTAGTTAAAGTGACAGAAACAGATTTTATTCGGAGCTGTTGCAATAGGAGCAAAGAGACTTCAGTGTAGAACTGGGCTTATTTCTGAATACAGCATAAACCAGTGTGGATCTGTAATCAAGGAGCAGGGTGGGGGTCAGTGGATAAAAATTACTAAGAAGAAGCATCAGGAGTCGGGGTGATTCTGGCTTGACAGGATTCTTGCTGAACACAGACCAGGATGATGAGATACCAAGGGTGAGGGATTTTTTCTAAATTGACTTAGCAGGATTCTTGCTAAAACTGGATGATGCAGGCCCAAAAAAGATGGACACAAGCTGGAGGTCAAAGGCTACTTGAGAGGAGGGCTAAGAAAAGCCTGACTTAAGTTTGGTCAAGGAAAGAGTCCTTACTAATGTCTTTGCTGCAAGTTACAGATAATCATTCTATTGGTAATTCTGTCTTCCTTCTCCTTGTTTCTCATCAATTTAAGATACTTGAAATGAAGTGGTTCTATAGCCTCTGCCCCTTTTAACTTATTTTGAAGAACTAGAATATTAATTATGCTCTTAATGATAATGATACCTTTTTTTTTTTTAAGTAAATAAGTTGAACTTTTTGGGGAAAACAAAGTATGATGAGCCTTAGTTGTTTGCTACTGTGAGGAAAACAAACTCTGCTGTGACAGGAGATTCTACAGTTACAGGAACCTGTGTAGCCTTGCATAGTCCCTTGGACTAGTCAGTTTGGATCTCCTATGGGAGCTTTTTAAAAAATACAGGTTCCGGGACCTAAACCTGTGAATGGAGTGGGTATAGAGTAGTGGCTGTGAGGTGAGGCTCATTAACTTGTTGTTGTTATTGTTATTATTAAATTCCTACATGATTCTGACATGGATACAAGCTGGGGAAACACTGGGTTAGTGAAGGGGGTTACAGGCCTTGGTGCCTTGGCACGTCATCCTATCTGAAACCATTTCCCTGTCTACAAAGTGACAGATATGTGTAACCATTTTGAAATATTTTGTAAGGACTTTAGAGATAATATATACAAAACACTTAGCATAGTACCAGGCTTAGAGGATGCTCAATAAATGCTGGGAGTTATTTCTGACTAGAGTGTTTACCCCAAGCCCATGCCTGCTTTCCTGCCTGAGAGAGGTTGGCCAGGCACCAGAGGAACCACGCTGACCTCCTTGCTCTCTTACTTACCGGTGTCTCCAAGGCAAAAAGCATACCAGGCCCACCTCACAGCCCTCTAGAAAACATGTTAGGGTTGCTGTTCTTCCCTCCAGAACTCCTCAAGAGTTGTCTGCTCCAGATCTCTTAGAATTTTAATACCTTTCTCTCCTCTATCAAATGTCTTACTCCTGGTTTCCAGTACACTGTTCTTCCTAGAAGCCCTGTTAACTGGGAGACCCTTCCTGAAGAAGTGGGGTCTGGAAGAGATCCTCAATTTTCTCACTTACAAAATGGGAATAAGATCCTTTTCCCAGGGTTGTGAAATTTTAATTTTTAGGATAATACAACTCAGAATGAATTAGCCCTGAGTTCTAGAAGCTTTGTTATAGATAAACTCTATGTTTACAGATCTCTTACAAACTTCTCAGTTTTCTAAATTTTTCCAAATAATTGCAGCTATCAGATATGTAGGTTATAGATAAATGAGGGGTTACTTTTAATTTTTTCCTTCAGTTATCAAATACTGATTTTTCCTGCTGTGGTCGTTACTGTACTAAAAATTAAGGGACAAACCTGAATTTGAATCCCTGTTCTGAGAGTCCTTGGGAGAGTTAGTTAATCCTAAAATTGAAATACTATTACTCAGATGGCAGTTGTGAAACTGGAGGAGATAGAGAATGTATATATATTATACATCAAGTGAGCATTTAACAAGTGTTAGTTCTTCTGTCATGTTCAGCTCTTTTTCCTTTTCTCTTAAGACTTGATCCCTCTTCTTAAATTAGGCAGGGAGGACACCTGTATTTTTTGAGACTGAAATATGGACCAGGCTTTGTACTAGGCACTTCAATTCTTTTAGTCCTTACATTAGCCTTGTGGGATAGATGATGATATTATGTCCATTTTACAGATGAAGAAATAATAACTCAGGGAAATTAAAGAACTACCCCAAACTCAAACATAATAAATGACTGAGCTGGGATTCAGATCAGATCTGCCTTGCTCGCACATCTGTGCTCTTTCCACAGCTCCAGTATTCTTTTCAGTCTTCCTGCAGCTACTTCAGGGGCCTCCTCTGTTTGTGGGCTGTTGATTCTGCCTCCTTACTCCCTTTTACCCTAGGAAATCTGCTTTTATTTAGACATACAAAGCTTGCTCACAAATTTTTAATAGTGTTTTGTTGCTTAAAATAAAAAACTTGGACTCCACTGCACTATATCATGACATCTCAAGGAACATATAACCTAGTAGAAATTAAATTTATAAAAACTCATAATAAAAGGTAGTACGTGATGAGTGTCAAGACTGAGGTGCAAATCAGGTTTTGTTGGGTGTTTATTGGGGACGTGTGGTGTGGGAACAGGTAGGAATGGCGAAGCTGTTGGAGATGGTGGCATTTGAGATTCATGCTAAAGGAAGGGTGAACTGGGAGGGAGTGGGCAGGAATAGAGAGCAAAGGTGAGAGAGCACACGCTAGGGGAAAAGGAGGGGCAGGCAGTGAAGCTGGAAATAATTATTCAATTCTTTTGCATACATGATGGTGTCTTTTTCGATAGTGAAATAAAAACCCAGATTTTGGATCTATGATGCAGCATTAACATAAATGAAAATAGTTAATCTCAGTATAGTGGTGTTTTACTTTAAAAAGTATGGTGTCTGTGATAGATAATAATTTGGGGGGTGGAATGCAAGTATATAAGGTGATTAAGATGTATCCACTGTTTCAATATGGGGAGTAATTGCATATCCTATTGCTCTTTTAGTGTGTAAAATTAACAATATTCCTGTTTTAGAGAAACAAGGAAAAGTCCCAGGAGGTTACCTGAGGGGAAAGGATATAATATGCCTGATTTAAGCACATTAGTTGTTCTACCATATTTATGTAAAGGAAAGATTACTTTATATATTTGCATTTTAAGTCCACTGGTGTATCTTTTCTCTTAGTGTTAAGGAGGGAAGTCATAATGCTCTGCGCATCATCCCCTTATGCTTCATTCCTTGTAAACTGTCAGCACTCGCAGTTTTAAATCTTGGAAATTGTGTTGAGGCCAAGGTTTTCAAACTCAGAATAGTAAATCAATCAATCAGGCTTTGTATGTAACAAATCTTGGCAACACCTACCCTTTAATACTGTCCAGGATGTTATTATTTATAGTTCTATTTTGGGAAGGGAACTCAGTCACTCACTGGACTTCATTATTATAAAGAAAGGTCTTGTTTGAACAGATGTTTATTAGTTGGCACAATTCTCTTGGCTTTCCTGGTGCAGTTTGGTTTCATGAATAAAGCTGCTTATTATAATAGACACATAGCTCATGAAGGGATCCATTTTTCTGGCTTTATCAGCTATCCCAAAAGATAGCCACATGATTTTTCCCTTGTTTTGACAGCTAAATATTTTCTCTAAACAAAATAAAATTCAAATATAAATATAATATTTAACGTAGAAGAGTTTCTCGGTCAAATTTAATATAGTGGGTTTTTTTTTCATTTTTGATGTAGGAAAAATTTCATTCAACAAGTAGATTTTGGTTGTAAATTGAATTATTCTTCTAAAAAACTACATTAATATTCCTAGTTAGAGAATACCTAAATTAGTAAGTGCACCAGTTTTTGCTGTTTTTCCACCAGAAACTAATTGAATATTTTAACTTTTTTTTTAGAACTTTTGTTTTCCATTTTTATCTAGTCTGTTGACAACACGTTTTAAAACAGTACTGCTTTCCTATTAACCTGGCAAGCACTTTGAATTATTTCAGTGGTAGAATGGATTTGCCAACCATACTATCCTGAACACTTGTGAATGAGTTTCATATGTTGTCTAAAGTAGAACAGCTGGCGGTTAGCCCATTGGAAAACTGAACCTATGACCTTTGCTTCTTTAAGTTCTCTATGATAATCAGCTGAGTAGTAAGCCACAAAAGTTGGCTAAATCAATCTCATTGGCATATTTTGGAATATTACTTTTGACTGAGCTGTGCAAGGTGATGAGTATAAAAATTCTTAGGAAAAAATAGAATTATTGGGTAGGAGCATGTAAAATAGCTGATGTGACTAATAATGAAATACATTATTTAACATTTCTTAATGCATTTATATCGTGCTCCACTTAACCTGTGTTTTTCATTTTGGGAACAAATGCAGCAACAGTAAGAGTAACGGCTAAAATGTGTGTTCTTTTTTTTTTTTTTTTTTTTTTTTTGCGGTACGCGGGCCTCTCACTGCTGTGGCCTCTCCCGTTGCAGAGCACAGGCTCTGGACGCGCAGGCTCAGCAGCCATGGCTCATGGGCCCAGCCGCTCCGCGACATGTGGGATCTTCCCGGACCGGGGCACGAACCCGCGTCCCCTGCATCGGCAGGCGGACTCTCAACCACTGCGCCACCAGGGAAGCCCTAAAATGTGTGTTCATTTAAGCTACCTTGGTCTGGTACCTGTGATACTGCTATTCAGTTCAGAACTTCTTAAAAATATTAAATATGGAAGCTAATACTTAGCTTTGGTGTATCCATTCACTAGACTGTTTTATGTTACTTTTGTTTCTTTAACAATTTGTTTCAGGTGGAGTTTATCCAGAAATTTTCTCCAAAAGAAGCAGAAAATCTGCTTCTGTGGCAATATATTTCCTTTCAGGCATTACCTGCTGAGCTTAGGAAACAAACTGCACTTGAGGTCAGCAGATCAGGCACTGCACAGTGCAGGAAGTGGCTAAGCAGCAGTCGCACGTTGGGAGAACTTGAGTCTCTGGTAAGATAATTTTGATAGCCTTGGTTCATTCAGTAGCTGTTTATTAAGCTCAGTTACTGGGGATGTATTGTTAAAAAGACAGACAGTTTGTGCCCTCAGGTTAGAATCTAGCAAGAGGTTCAGATTTCTACATTGTAAAAGTCTTTGAGAAACTACTATTATCTTGATTGATGTAAATGTTAGGGGGGAAGAGTGTCTGTAGCTCAACACACATTGGAACAACATGAAACACACTATGAAATACTTTATTTGTAGTATTTTTGCTGACATATCTCTGGATTAGGCGGACATGATTCTTCTATTTGATGTACAACCCTCATTTTATGCAAACATCTTCAGAGCTTTTATGTACCTTTCTATTTAGAATGCTCCCTCTTAAAATAATGGAATAAAAAAGAAATTCATCTGTAAGTAAAGAAAAATACAATTTAAAAAACTGAATATAGTACATGAGTTAAGTGTTTATTTGCTCATTCTTTGATTCATTCATTCATATTTTGAATGCTCATATGTGCCAAGCTCTGTTTTAGGCATTGGAGATATATCAGGGAACAAAACAAACAAAAATTCCTGCTTTCATGGACTTACATTCTAGCTTAGCTGTGGACAGAGAAGTAATAAATATATATATTCATAATATATATATATCAGTTTGTGATAAGTAGAGAAGAATCAAGCAAGGATGAATACAGGGCATTCAAGGGGATGAGGACCTATTTGCAGCTTTAAATTATGAGTTCAGGGTTTTCTCAGGACATATTTCTATACTGAGTGTAAATGTTCTGATACTCTGTTACATAATGGCACTTGACCATAATCATCAAGATAATTGAAAACATTTACATACATTGAAAGGAAATATAAATTTTTATGTGCCTTTATTTTGGGAAAACTATTAATTACCTAGTTAGGAGTAGGTGAACTTGTTCAGGTTTTGCAGTTATTGTGCACAGATTTCTATAGTAAAGACAAAAAGTCTTTTGTATTAGATAAAATAAAAGCACCTATTTTCTAAAATTCAGCAGATCTTTGCTCTATGACCAAAACTTTAGTTCAGCAGGTCATTTAACATGCTTATTTGTAAGAGGAAATAAGTAAATCATAAAAGCTATATGGTAATTACATAAAATTAAGTGTGGTTGTTGACGTATAATGGATGAAAGGCAAGGTTACTGATTGTTACCACGCCCAAACCAACCCCATTCCTGGCCAGTCAGAGAGAGATGTGATATATAGATAAGAGCGAATCCAGGGAAAATTGTCTTTAGTTTCAAATTCTAGATAGTGTACTTAAGTACTATATTTGTTTATTGAATGCAGTGTTGCTGAAAAATTTTAAAGTTTATAAAACAGCAGCAACAATAATCTGGTAACTTTAAAAGACTGCTAAGTACATAATGTAAAAAAATAAAATTTTTAGTTGATGAAGATTATAAATTAGCTTGACCATACTGGCCATTTGTATCAAACCTATTAAAATATGATGGTGTTTCCATTTTGTTAAATTTTCAACCTAAAAGGAAAAAAAGTTTCTTTATTTAGAAAAATGAAGCAAATGTTTCTGTGTATAAGGAAAGTTAGTTTTAGCAAAATATACATATATTAAAGAAATCGCTGAAGAGATAGTTTTGGGTCTTAGAAATATAATTCTACATGGGTTTTTATGAAGAGTTGTAAGTAACTCAAAACCTCCAGGTAATTGGGTTCCAGCTCCTTTAGACTGGTATCTAAACTCAGGTCCTTTCCCTGTCTCCCCTTTAGAACACAGTGCTCTCTGCTCTGCTTGCTGTATGTAATTCTGCTAGTGAAGCTCTGGATATGGGACAGCAAACTGCAGTTAAGGAAGTTGGGAGTCAGCTTTGGGCTCTTTTAAACATTAAACTGGTAAGGAAAACAACTAATCATTTCCCTGAAGAACAAATAAAATATTGAAAAAAGAATAATACTGAAATTTCCCTGTACAGTAAAATGTATGTAATTTCTTTAGGTTCTTGGTAGAACTTGCGATTAGAACTTAAAATACCTACTTGTACTCTTTCAGCCAGTTGTATTTAAGAGTGTGATAGGGCTTCCCTGGTGGCGCAGGGGTTAAGAATCCGCCTGCCAATGCAGGGGACACGGGTTCGTGCCCCGGTCCCGGGAGATCACACATGCCGCGGAGCGGCTAGGCCCGTGAGCCACAACTACTGAGCCTGCGCGTCCGGAGCCTGTGCTCCGCAATGGGAGAGGCCACAACAGTGAGAGGCCGGCGTACTGCGATGAGGAGTAGCCCCCGCTCGCCGCAACTGGAGAAAGCCCTCGCACAGAAACGAAGACCCAACACAGACAAAAATTAATTAATTAAAAAAAAAAGTGTGATAGAATTATATTAGTAAAACTAGAACCTACTGAAATGAAAGTGATGTTCTAGCTAACTATTTTCAAGACCAGTTTGATCCTATTTTTTAAAAAAATCTCTTCTATTGTTTTCTTCTGTCTTTGGTTGGTAGAGCTTGTTTGTTATTCCAGGGTCTTTTTATAAAATCTTTTGGGCAATGGAGAGTGATGTGGCTTAAAGGTGGAAGGGGCAAGTAAATGGATGTGGCTAATTTGTATTACTCTTTTCCAGAAAAGCCAGAAAGCCAAGTGATGACCAGGCTAGAATTAGAATGATGTATGTTCCACAGATCATTGTAGTTTAGAAATCGTATTTAGTTAAATATCTAAATATGGCATTTAAGTTGAAATAAATGTGTGACCTCTGGTTGTCCCGGTCAATGGAAGCTGAAGGCAACATTCACACTTGGGAAATAATAGAAATGGTTTTGCAGATGATGTTTTATCATTAAAGTTTAGGTATAAGGTCAGATTTCACTACTGCAGCATTTTGACTGCAATGAGTACTTTTCTCTGATCCTTACAAATCATTCAATAAATATTCACTGAGGACCTCTCTTGGTGATATAGCTTTCAGTATCATGATAGAAACAACAGTTATGGAGAGGAGAAATGGAATTTTAAGAAGACTAAGGAATAAGCAAGCTTTTTCAGTGACAGATAAAAGTAGTTAGATCCCCATCT
This sequence comes from Mesoplodon mirus, assembly GCF_964341445.2. NCBI lineage: Eukaryota > Metazoa > Chordata > Mammalia > Artiodactyla > Ziphiidae > Mesoplodon > Mesoplodon mirus. Next base: position 171,799,332 of record NC_138978.1, on the reverse strand, counting down.
GAGTTAAATCTTGGTTTGAAACATGGCTCTGCTTTTTCCTAGCTCTGTGATCTAGAGCAAATTATTTAACCTTTCTGCCCCTTTTTCTTATTAAAGTGATAATACCTATCTCACAGTTATAAGGAATAAGTTATAAGGTAATAAAGTGCTTAGCATATGTAATAAATGCAAAGGTTGCTATTCTCATGTAATTGAAAATTTTCACCAAAATTATTTTGTGCTTCTTATTTAAGGTAACAGGTCAACCTTATGTTCAACAGACACTCTGCCTTTTACTTCCACTGCTGGGATTTTTCATTCAAACTCTAGATCCTCAGCTGATAAGTCAGGTAAGAATAGTGAGCAAGTTATCTGTTCTTCTCTATCTCCTTGATGCTGAGTAGTCAGACCTTTTTCATTGTTGCTGTTAACTGCTCAGGAAAAATCCCTGAGGTTAGGAGTCATAGTTTACGTTTGAACCCTGCATTCATAGCATTTTCAAAGGCATGCCAGCAGCTGTGGGAGTGTGGAATATAACCACCTTGGAGTTAAGGATAATCCTCATTGTTTCTTTGAAGAAATAAAATGAGTGAGGAGGAGCACTACTGAATTTTCTCTCTGGCCCCCAGCTTGCGTGGCAGAACAGGGGTCACTGGGGGATCCATGTGGTGTTGCCTCAGGTATGCCTCGTTTTGGAGGTTCTAAGCGACGGAGAGAGGGAAAAACGGAGAAGGCCTTCATCTTACCTGAAGTGATTTGAGGCTTTGGAATGAGTCCGTACTGGACAGACTTGATCCCCAAATTCAAGAGTGGCTTCAGCTTACAGTCACTTAAGAAACAAACACTGTCCCGAGGTAAAGCTAACCTTTCCTATTTAGGAGGATGACAGAAGTAGTAATACCCTGTCACAGCATATTGCAGAGTGAGACTAGCAACACTTCGCTTTTAGTAGCTCTGGTTTCTGGTTGTGCACGTGAAGAACTTAGCACTAACAAATGTTTACTAATTAGGTATATTTTAAATTACCATTACGTGTAATTACAGAGAATGAGAATATAGTAAAAGAGTTGACTCAAATTATGTTGATTCTGAAGATTCTAATATTTTTTTGAAAAATTAAATAGTGATTGTTTTGATGTAAATAATTTTGCCTACCTTCAAAAACTCCAAATAACATTTTAAAATTTCAACATAAGTAAATTGTTCATTTAGATACTGCCTCCTTTATAGACTAGCTCAGTGCTCCTTTAAACCAAGGGTTGGCAAACTGTGGCCTCCTGGCTAGATTCTGCCCTTCTGTTTTCAGCACAAGTGCTAAGGATGATTTTTACATTTTTAAAGGTTAAAAAAAATGTGTGTGTGTGTGTGTATGTATGTATATATATTTAACAGGCAACATGTGTTGCCTGCAAAGCCTAAAATATTTACCATCTGCCCCTTTACAGAAAGTTGGCCAACCCATGTTTTAAATAATGAACTTCTCTCTCTAGAATTTAAAATACAAAATAATTTTTGAAGATTTAAAAGAAGAGCACTGGTATATCATTTTTCAGAAACACATGGATTTTTCATTTTTTTACAGTGGTTGGTAGGACTGATGTGGTAATGACGGACTCAGTCATTTTGTTTTATTCAAATTCCACCTGTGAAGTGTAGGCTTTGCGGAGTGTTCGACTGTCCTGGGTTTGGTTTTGTTTCCCCTCCTACATACCCATCAAAATCTTAGTCATGGCTCTACAAAGCATTTGTTTTCATTTATAACTGTTCTTTGGTCTTTGTGCCTTTAGGTAATAACTTTGCAGACCTCACTACTCAAATCAGAGCCTCCTGACCATGTTCGTTTGGCAGTTCTTGATTTTCTGTCTTCCCTGGGAAAACTTTTTATACCTCAAGCCATCCAGGTAATACTCTCTTAATTCTTTTGTTCCCATGTTAACAAAATCTCTAAGAATTACTGATGGATTTTCAGGCTTTAATTTCTGAAATTCTGTGGATTGTTGACAAAGAAAATTGGGGGAAAAATATATTTTGTGAAGAGAGGGTGACTGTCAAAATAGAACTCATTTTATTTACTTTTAGAAAAATATATGTTGACATACAAATAATTTATAGGGTTGGCTATGGTGTGAGATTTATTCTAGTCGGGCTCTAGCACACAAAGTTCCTGAGGAAGGAAAACATATTTATGTCTTCTAGGGAATGGTGTATAATGAGGAAATGGGGTGATTTATAAACGTTATTCTCTTGGTTTTATATCCCTGAAAGGCAGCCTGTTTGTTTTTTAAGACGATATTTTTGAAAATGTTGCAAAGTATACATAGAGTTGACAAATGGATATTTATTTATAAAACTGTAAAGGCCTGGCAATACACTTCTACTGAACTTTAAGACATGCTTCACAGCAAAAAGGAGGTCTTCCTCCTAAATTGAGTTTTTTCTTTCTTATTACTGTCTGTGGTCAAAACAACAATTCTAGACAGTTGACCTTTTTTTCCCACCTCCACGGGAGATATTATACTATAAAGAGTTCAGTGATGAGAACTTCTTACGTTAACTTGAGCAAAAACATGATGGATGGACATTATCTCAGTACATGTTGATTAAAACCTTTGAAACCAAAAATTGAACTGGTTAGTTTCTAAAGGGCTCTCTTGTTCACAGGTAAACAATACCATACCATTTGTTTTCATCACGTAAGGTGTCTCATGAGATAAGTGTGTACTCGCCAGCTTCTTTTCAACTCTCTGGACAAAAGTATTCAAAGATACTTGGATTTGAGCTATCCTTTTTTTAGCATAAAAAGAATGTATTCAAAAATGCTGCTTCATTAGTGTGTAACTACTGACCCTAATGGGCCCAGAACCTATGGAACAAATGTTTCATTAGCAGACATTACCTTACACATTCCCAGGAGTGAAGTTAAGGTGTGAAGAAATTTTGGGGATTCATCAGCATATGAGAGGCATTTGAAACCACATGATGAAATTGATTCATTTATTCATTCAAGAAAAAACTGAGTTCTTGCTATGTGTCAGGCACTATTTTAATCACTGGGGGTTCAGTAATGAATGAAACTAATAAATACTCACTCTCAGCCTGTTGTGAGGCAACAGACTAATAAAGTGGGGATATCTGTAGTGTACTAAATGGTGGTGAGTGCTACGGAGAGAAATAAAGCAGGGAAGGGGAAGAAAGAATGTGTATGTTGGGGGGCCAGAGTCTTAAATCGAACTTCATCACTGGAGTCCTCACCACAGTGACATGTGGGTAAAACCTGAAGCTGAGAGAGCAAGCCAAGCCGGGGATCTGGGGAAGGCATTTCCAGAGCAGGGGAAATAGTCAGTGGAAGTCCCCGAGGTGGGAGCACGCCTGACAGGAGAGCTAATGCAGAGGCAGTAGGGCTTTGCGGGCTGCGGTGAGGACTTTGGTTTTTACTCTGAGGGAAACGGGAAGCTACTGGAAGGATGTGAGCAAAAGAGTGACATGACTTAACATGTCTTAACACGTGTTCACTGGGACAGAATTATGGAAATTTGACGTTAGAATAATCAGTGTACTCTGCTGAGGTTTTCCTCTATTTAATAAGGTTTGGTTTTCTTTTTAGGACAAAATTCTGCCCCACCTATCTTCTGTTTTTGCCTTACTGCTAGCTGACAGGAATTGGCTACTAGAACAACATTCCTTGGAGGCGTTTACTCAGTTTGCTGAGGTAATTAGACGGCCAGTGTATCACAGTGACCTCTAAAATAATTTAGTATCTCAGATATTCCAAAACATTCCAAAACCATTTATTGAGCTGCTTTTGTATCTCAGTCATAAAATTTTCTGCTGGAGGATATATTACCAGTCATCTATTTTACAGGACCTAAAAATGAGGCCCAGAGAAGTGAGGTGACTTTCCTAAGGTCCTATGAGTAGTAACAATCAGAACAGGCATTCAGACCAGGTGTACTAAGACACTATTTTGGGGTCGATTGAGAATACATTTCGTCTCCACCTGTCACAGGGGCTAGCTAGAGTTTGATGAACACAGACCTGTTAGCTTGGTTCTGTACAGAAGGTGACCCTGCCCTTGGGTTACTTTTACCCACTGTAGTGCAGCGTGCCTGTGGCCATAAGGGGGCCCAGAGATGTTGGGATGACTGGGCAGAAGTCATTACAGCTTACAGCTCCACACTTGTGCAGAATATTGTATTAATTATCCTAAGGCATCCTGAAGTAACTATGAGCTTATTATCTTTTGAGTATCCTCTGGCACTGAGTATTTTCTTTTAAAATGCATTTTTAATTAAGGTAGCTCTTAAGACTCATGTACTTGTCTTTGCAAGTTGTTGAAATATATTGAAATTAGTTTTGTCAAATCTTTTAATAGGGAACAAATCATGAAGAGATAGTTCCACAATGTCTCAGTTCTGAAGAAACAAAGAAGAAAGTTGTATCTTTTCTGGAGAAGGTATTTTATTTATATAGAATCAAAATAGTAGTGGCACATATTTTTTTCTTTATCATGTTACTTTTTTTTTTATATAACCAAGTTGAATATCTTTGTTAGCTCCAGTTTTTCACAGTGCTTAACACAGTGGTGACCCACATTATTATTAAGCAGTTGGGACCTCATTACAAGTCAGAAATAAAACACCTTGGAGTCGCTCTGCCTGTAGTTTGGGATACTGTTGCATTGATCATTCAGGCAGTGAGATGAAGAATGAGGACCCCTCGCCCGTTCCTCATCATAATTAGATTCACATGTAGAACCGTAGGCCTGTGAGGATCATGTTCACTACTGTAATTTAGTCATGGCTTTTCCAAATAGTGACCCAACTGCTGAATCATATGGCTCCCATATTTGTGCATGCTTTGAAACTTATATGGAGATAGTGGTAGGGTGTAAGTTAAAGGTTAATTGAAGCACTCATAGAATAGTTAAGCCACAAATTTAGAATGCTAGGAGAAAGTGAATTATACTTAAGTACTTAATTTTTTAATATAATCTCATTATTGAACTGGGCTGTGTCTCTTATTATTTTTATATATGCATATATTACATATAAGCTGGATGGTAAGTAAGTGTGTGCACATGTTGCTTTTAACAATTTCTCACCCTATTCAGTAAAGGCTAGCAGACTATCATTTTTCTGTAGGGAAGGAGAACACTGTAGAATAATTTCACCCAAATTACACTGAGGATACATTTACAGATGACTCCAACTTCTAAAATTTGCTTAGTTCACAGGCTAAACCAGAACAGTTTAACATCCGGCACTTAAACACGCAGGCCTTTTCACCTTCTGAATATCACACCATTTTAATATTGAGCAGAGAATGCTAATGTTGATGTTTGCTTGGTTTTTCATGGTCTCTGGCAGACGGGGTTTGTAGACGAAACTGCAGCTGCCAGAGTGGAACGTGTCAAACAGGAAAAAGGTACCTTCTGGGAGCCCTTTGCTAAAGTTACTGTAGAAGAAGCAAAGAAGTCATCTGTACAGGTATGGACTGCTTTTCAGTGTGGATCAAGCTTTAATAAGAAATTCTACCTTATTGGGCCTCCCTGGTGGCGCAGTGGTTGAGAGTCCGCCTGCCGATGCAGGGCACACGGGTTCGTGCCCCGGTCCGGGAAGATCCCCCATGCCGCAGAGCGGCTGGGCCCGTGAGCCATGGCCGCTGAGCCTGCGCGTCCGGGGCCTGTGCTCCGCAACGGGAGAGGCCACAACAGTGAGAGGCCCATGTACCGCAAAAAAAAAAAAAAAAAAAAAAGAAATTCTACCTTATTGCTTACTGGTAAAACAGAAACTAGCATGGTTCTTGGCCTCATACTGAATATCAAAATAAACAGATCTAGACATGTAAAATTGTTTTATGGTAGCTACTCTTTTAAAAATCACATTTCTTCTTCCTGAAAGGTTATCAACACATAGAACAGAGGAGGGTCTACAAAAAAAGTTTTAAACATCATACAAAATATACTCTTTTAACGTAACTGTCAATTATTTGTAGTAACCTTTGGGAAAGTTATGTCTTCTTACCAGTGACGCTACAAATGCAGTAGTTTCTGAACCACAGAAGAAAACCAATTAACTTACCTTCCAAAATGTTTACTTTGATCCTTTGCCTCATTCATCAAATCAGCCTAAGAGTTTTTGGCGCTGTCTAGAAATCACATCTACCTATTAAAAGGCAGAAATCTGATACCTCTAAGGATATTCAAAATTGTTTTGAGCAGTAATAGTATATTTGAAACTGTAATTCATAATGGTAAATTTAAGTTACAGTTCTCATTAAAAAAAAACTAACTTGTTTTTAAGACGTGAACTTTTATGCCTTACATCTGTAAAGTTAAATATATCAGTAGTATAAATAAGCCCTCAAGAATTTACACGTTATGACCTTCTTTAGGAAGACAGGGATTATAAAAACTGTCTCGGCCCCAATCCTCCCTCCCCTTCCTGGTGCGGTGATGTTAGAAACCCTGGCAGTTTACTCAACTGGCTCCGAAAGCATCATTATAAGCTCAGCATTAAGAAGAAAAACAGCAGGCATTTAGAAAATTCATATTTGGGGCTTTTTTGTAAGGACAGGTTATACGGCTAAAGAATACTCACTGGAAGTTACTGGACAAGGCAGCACTTAGTTTCCTTCAACCTTGAGCATTAATGGTAGTAGCAGCCTGAATCCCTGTGACAAACCAAAAATGCCTTCACATCTCTCTCCAGACGCTTGCAGGGGGAGGGTGCCCCTCTGCCCTTGTGAACCAATAACTAGAATAAAATTTTCATATACAACTTTACAGGTTTAGAATTTATCCTTATAAGCTTTACTTTAGTCCAAAAGGAAAGTTCTTTATTTTTACCATTTTGGGATGGGTATCGTGGCACTACTTGTTTTTCTCATTTGCCAGCCTTCTGCAAAAAGAGCCCGTCACGAGCTGCCCTTGGAAGAAGAGTACAGGTCAGCACTGCAAGCGGCAACAGCGGCCTTGGAGGCAATCGAGTTATTACTCCACAAGTCTCCTCCTCCAGACTGGCTTCGGACGAAAATGGAGGCACTCCAAGAAAAGATTGATAAGCTAAAACATCATGTATGCTAGGGTGAAAACTGAATGGACTGGACCGTATCACTAGGTAGAGTTCGATGGTTTTTTTGTCATCCTACAGTGCATTTCACCCACAGATGAAAATATTGATGTAATTATATGTCTGTACATTTTCTAACACAAAACTTTTCTAAAGTTGATTCTAGTTAAAATAGTCTTTATTGGACATTTAGAGAACAGGATGGTGGGGATATATCTCATGAAGAGCTTTGGTACAAGGTAATAATACAGGAACAGTCAGTAACTCACTCAGTACATCTGTAAACAAACAAATAAGCTGCCTAAGGAAACCTTAGCAATTTAAAATCATTTGTATACTTTACAGCTAAAATTTTTTCAGTAAGTTGATTTCATAATAGAGCTTACTCTTCTGACAAAGAAATAGCACAAAATTAAGCTAATCAGCTTGAGTTTTTATAGTTATTTTCTTTACTTCCAGAATTGTTCTGGAAAAAAGCAGTAAGGTCAACCTTTCCACAGCCACTTGCTCTTCACAGAAACTGGCCTCAGTCAGACACACAGCCTCTTCCTCTGAGAAGGGCTGTGAACCTCTGCACCGCCCAGGGCTCCCCGCCAGCACGCCAGGTCTCACACTTCCATTGGCACTGACTGGAAAAAGAGCTCCTGGTATGAGAAAAACAGGATGCTTTGGGGTTTTCTTGTCTGCAGAGCCTGCTTTTGAGGTATTTGATTTTTTAAAAAAGGAATCCATTTTCCTAAAGATTAACTCACACCCGTTGTCACCAGTTATTGTCTTCCCAGTTCAGATCGCCGTCTTCTCCCCAGCCTGCAGACTCTCCCTGCAACAAGAGAAAGCAAGCCAAGGGCAACCTGCTGAAACAAATCATGTCCAGATTTGAAAGATCAGGAATTTAAAAGGGGTGTAACGCGTGTCTTTTGATGCCAGAATACATTTCCTTGTACTAAGTAAAATAACTTACTGTAACAGGAAGCTGAAAAGTAGAATTACTTTGGTTCCAGAATTACAAAACCACAGTACTGGAAAATAACGTTCCAAGGACCATATAAGCCAATAAAATCAGCTTGATGACAGCACATTCTTGGTTTAATACCTTTTCCAGACAAAAAGATTATTATTGTAATAAGTGGCCCATTTACTAGCCCAAGCACTGCTACATTTTTCTAGGGAACGAAAGATGCCATTTATAGGAACTGCTCTTATTCATTTTATGCTTGATCATGTTATCCAATTGTGGACATCAGTCTTTTCTCTCACTGGGAAAACAGCATGTTTGTTATCAATGAGATAGTGCAGCTGCTACCTGTGAGGGAAACACATAAACTAGCAGCACAATTTAATAATCCTCACCTCAGTAATTTCTGCTGCAGCAAATTTTGAGGAAAAGTGCATCACTGATGAGACATTATCCTTGTTGGGAGCTACTGCTTCTGTCCTCAGTTCAGGTAAAATAAGAATAGCAGCTGAAGGCTTAATTTCTGGGATCATATCAGCAAACCAATCCAACTCTGGGTCTTTTACTGGCTTCTTTTTCACCTGTATGGTAAACTCCTCTCCTAAACCAAGTTCTGATGGAACTTTAAGGCGCCTTTCTTGTGACGACACTTTTGGTGGCTTGGTTTGGTCTGGGTCATCCCTGCTTCGTGCAAGACTGGTCTTTTGGGGTGGGCTTGATTTCAAAGGCTTGGCCTCTTCAGTGCGTGGACGCAAAGTAGGAGTGGCCTTTTGCTCCCCTGAGGTAACAGGTCTTGCAGCCGTGATTCCACCTCCTGGGTTTATTTCAGTATCTACGCTGCTGGGCTCAAAGTCATCCCAAGCCGCCGCCTCTGCATTCAAGTCGGTGAGTGGGGACCTGGCAGCAGCATGGGGGTCTGCAGGGCAAATCTCTGTGTCGACAGGTTTCTCCTCAGGCTCCTCAGGCTCGCTCCAGTCAGGCCACTCCTCAGACTTTTTAGAACTCGACGGGAACTTTTCACTGTCTCCTGAGGTGATTTTCACATCTGAGATTCCGTTGATGGGAAATTTAATAGGCTGAGAAAACTGATCGCCTGTGGGGGTAAGTACAAGAATTATTCTCATAAAACGTTGGTTTTAAGAACAAGCAATATATTTAGGAGAAAGTTAACACTACAGAAATGTATAGATCCAGTTCCTTGGAAATATCCATGTACACTGAAGTATGAGATATCCCAGCAGAACATAAATCAACAAAGATGTGATGTAAGTTAAACAAATACTTAAATCGTAATTTGATGGAAGCATCCCAAGCAACAACTAACTGGAGCATCTAATCCTTTACTAAATATTCAGACATACTGTTTATTGGCATAACTGTCTATAAAGATAAAAATGTTCTAAGCCAGGCAATGTTACCCGAGATGTTAATTACGTACAGCCTGAAAAGGTGTTGTGCGCTCAAATAAGTTTGCCTCGCCCAACATATCCTCATTTTAAACAGATTTTCTTAAGTGTAGTCAAGTCACTGAAGTCTTGTGCAGTGTGGTCTGATTCTGTGCTCAATTCCCCAAACTTATTTAACCACAGAACTCCTCTTTCATAGCACACCTATTAACATCTTCCAGAACTATCATTCTTTGATACAATTTGGAAGAAGTCCCAAAGTAAAGTATCTGGTGCAAAAAAGAATTCAAGCAATGTCTTCACCAGTTATGAAGAAAAGACAGGTATATACCCTATAGTCCAGGGAAAAAAGACAGACCCAAGCTGACTACATAATCACAAATAATAAGAAAAATCAGTCTCAATATTCCCAAAGTGCCCTTAAGGTTCAAAATTTAAACTTATTACTCAGGAAAACATTCACCCAAGCAGTGGAACAACTATATAAATTTAATGAATCTACCTGTCTGTAAAAGAGTACTGCAGTAATCTCGCTGTATGTGCTTCTTGCTGGTGATGGGCATGTTGCCAGAAAAACATTTAGGGAATATGCTAGAGGAGGGGTTCTTCAAGACAGGCGAGATCTGACTGCGCTGGCTGCAGACGACGTGCGTGGGAGAATCTGAAGATAAATAAAAACTCCAAAAAAATGAAAGGGGTAGTAAATTGCTTCTTTTCCTATCACATGTTAGGTGAGCAATGGTTAGGGGAAAAGGGTATATTTAACACAGATAAAAGATAAGTTGCAGAAAGAGAGCACCTCCAAATATTTGAAGAAACAGTTACTAAGGAAGGGACTGCCTGTCCTAGAGGCATTTAAGAACAGGCTGTGTCCACATGGTGGTAATGGCACAGAAAGGTTTCAAGCATAGGTAAGCAGTTGAAATAGACAGAAAACAAAACCTTTAGGATACCTAGTTATAAAAGTTTACAGCCTTTAAAAACATCTTTGTGGTTATTTAAAATCATACTTGATTCTACTTACTTTCCTTTTAAGAATAAAGAGTACAAACTCACCAATGTGAATGTACTTAATGCCCCAAGATTGTACACTTAAAATGTTTAAAATGGTAAACCTTTGTTACAGACATTTAGTGCCCAACTGGGAAAAGGAAAATGTTTTAAGAAAATGTTGTCTTTAACAGCTTATCAGAAAGTTCATACTCAAGAGTGGGTATTGCTCAAAAGGATTCTAGCAAAATTTCTGGCTGAATACTTCCTCTGCCTTAGAAAAGTGAAGGTGAGGGGGATGGCCTGGGCTAACTCATCACAGGCCGCAGCCCCCCTCCTCAACACAGTCTGACCTCTAGAAACTCTCCACCCTCTTGCTTATTTCTGCCACTCTCCTCCCTGCTGAAGTCCTACTAATTTTTCTTACAAAATGTCCCCTTCTCTAAATTGTCCTCCCTAACTCTTGTTCATGCAGACTTATTTCCCCTTAGGTACACTTTTCACTAACCTCCATCTTAGCCCTTATTCTTAAGTCTGACCATGCAGGTAAACTGTAAAAGAGAAGCAAAAAGATAAAGTCTAAGAGTACCTCTTTTACACACGCCCCTTTCCCAGCAGTCCCCCATGTCCTGTAGAAGAAGGGCCTCTCTTTTCTATAAACTTGGAATGTAGGCTGCCACCAGGGCTCCCAGCCATCTTGGATGAAAAGCCTAACATGGCAAGTCAGTGGGATTAGTTTCAAAGTTTTCAGGAAAATCTATTTTAGTAAAAACTTATCTGCTGTAATGTCTAGAACCAGAAAATTCCATCCAATAAATAAAAAAGATGTTCAGAGTGGGGACTTTTGCTAATTCAACATGTAAAGCTGCCCCCAGAGACTGACCCCTAAGCCTTATCTCAAAATTATACATACCCTCTCCTCCTGCCAGAAATTCCTCTGGGATGAAATATAAATAAATCTTTCATCTGCTCTTTGTATGCTCTGCTAAAAGAAAAACTGGTAACAACACACCTCACTCAGTTTGGTATGGACATTTCATGGCTGAAGAGGAGGCGACAGCTTCTCCATCACCCTCTTTAAGCTCCCTGGAGCCACACTGACACTGATTCATTAGCACCAAGGAAGAACTGAACTCTCTTCAAAACGTCAGGACGTCAGTGTTGCTTTAAAAATTCTCTTGGCATCAAAATTAGAGAACAGTCTATCTGACAGTTCCTCTCTACTAATAACTGTTTCCATGCTATCTACTCACTATAACTGAGAACCAGATTAGAGATCCAGAGCTTCATAACACGTCGTCATCCTTCAGGGTTATACAAAGGAGCAAAGATGCAATGACACTGTTGATAAAAAATTCTTATTCCAGACTTTTATAGCCTACAAAGATCAGAAATTACTGCTACTTCCATGTAACATCCAATGGGAACATACCAGAAATAAGGGTATTTTTTTTCTCTTGATTTCTTGAAGTACCTAAAAATCAAGAGCTTGTCACCTAATAGGCCATTAAAATCAAAAGAACTTAAACATCTGGTGGTGTTAAGAGCTGCTACAACCTTTTTGGAAACTGACACTATTAAAATTTTAAATATTCAATATATTCTCTGACTCAGAAATCCAGAAATGAGTGCAATAGCCATCAATAGGGAAATCACTGAATGAATTATATTCAATGAAATATTAGGCAGCTGTCAAAAAACAAAACAAAACCATTAGGCAGTTATGTACTGACCTAGAGACAGGTCCCTGATAAGCTGCTACATGAAAAAAATCAAGTTGTAGAACTGTGCATATTTTCTTTTTTTAAAAAATCCTACGTGTGTGTGTAAACATACATTTGTGTGTCTTTGTGGGCTTAGAAAAAAGGATGAAAGAATTCCCACTAAGCCATTAAAACTGGTTACCTTAGATGCCCCAGAAGGAGCTGGGGGAAGGAAATTATTAACTTTTTCCTTATGTATCATTTGAATACAATCTATCTGCATTATCTGTATAATGTTTAAAATCTAATAAATTAAAACAACAACACACTAGGCCGTTTAATCATTCTTACCTTCTGGGGAAAGGTCCATAGTTTTAGTAAAACTTGGGGCAGTGCATTTGAAGACCTTGGTTCTTTCTCCTCCCACAACCACCTCTGGTCCAAGTAGAGAGACCAACACTGCCAGGCTGTGAAGAGTAATTGCCACAATGGAATCGCTGGTATCACGCAGGCCCAGTAATACCTAGGAGTGAATTGGGTAATAAGTGTACGCAGCCATATTGCCTGTCTCTTTCTCCCCCGGTAAAGAAGTAGTTGGGCTGCAATCAGATTGTGCTTGCTCGAGTGAACTTCATTTCTTAGATACGTGTTCTAGGTCAGTAGCTCGCAACCTATCTGGTCAAGGACCAATATTTTCCGCTCCCAATCCATCACAGCCTGATACTTTTTCAAAACTAAAACAAAAATGAAATTAAGTAGACAAATACATTAGAAATATATTAGGAATAAGATGACTGTTAAATAACTATAAAAGGTTTTAGATTTGTCCATGATGCCTGTTGACTCTTGCCTCCAAACCAAGGCCACAGAGTCCTCCCAAGAGCTCAGCACTTTTAAGCCTACAGCACCGAGTATTCCCAGGTGGTCTTCCATCCAAGTACTAACCAGGCCTGACCCTGCTTAGCATCTGAGATCAGATGAGATGGATGCATTCAGGGTGGGAAGGCTGTAGACAATTCCCCAACCAAATTCCTGGCGAATCTGAACACTCCAACTGAAGGATGGAGTTGCTGAATGGATTAAAAAACCAAGACTCATCTATATGATGTCATAAGAGACTCACTTCAGGTGTAAGTACATACATAGACTGACAGTGAAGGAATGAAAAAAGATGTTCCATGCAAATGAAAACCAAAAGAAGGCTGAGGTAAGTTATACTTGTATCAGACAAAACTGACTTTAAAACAAAGACTGTAATAAGAAACAAAGCAGGCATTACATAATGATAAAGGGGTCAAATCCAACATTTATAACATTTATAAATATTTATGCACTAAACACAGGAGCACCTAAATATACAAAGCAAATATTAACAGACCCTAAAGGGAGAAACAGAACAATACAGTAATGGTAGGGGACTTTAATATCCCATTTACATCAATGGATATATCATCCAGACAAAGTCAGTAAGAAAACACTGGCCTTGAATGACACATTAGATTAGATGGACTTAACAGATATACAAAGAACATTTCATCCCAAAGCAACAGAACACACATTCTTCTCAAGTGCACACGGAACATTCTCCAGGACAGATCATATGTTAGGTGACAAAACAAGACTTGATAAATTTAAGACTGAAATCATATCAAGCATCTTTTCTGACAATAAAAAAGCTAGAAATCAATTACAGGAAGAAAACTGGAAAATTCAAATATGTGGAGGTTAAACAGTATGCCACTGAACAACCAATGATTCAAAGGAGAAATCAAAAAATACCTTGCAACAAATGGAAATAAAACATACCAAAATCTATAGGATGCAGCCAAAAGCAGTTCTAAGAAGGAAGTTCATAGTGATAAGTGCCTGCCTGAAGAAACAAGAAAAATCCCAAATAAACAACTAATTCTATACCTCAAGAAACTAGAAACAGACGAACAAAGGAAGCTCACAGTTAGCAGAAGGAAGGAAGTATCACAACAGAAATAAATGAAATAGAGACTAAAAAGACAATAGAAAAATTCAATGAAACTAAGAGCTAGTTTATTCAAAAGATAAAATTGACAAACCTTTAGCGAGATTCACCAAGAGGAGAGAGGACTCAAATAAAATCAGAAATGAAAGAGGAGATGCTACAACTGATACCACACAAAGGACCACAAGAGATTACTATGAACAATTATATGCCAACAAATTTGACAAACCAGAAGAAATGGATAAACTCCTAGAAACATACAACCTATCAAGACTGATTCCATAAAGAAATAGAAAATCTGGACAGGTCAAGTAAGGAGATTGAATCAGTAACCAAAAACCAGCCAACAAACAAAAGTCCAGACACAGATGGCTTCACTGGTGAAGTCTACCAAACATTCAGAGAATTAATACCAATCCTTCTCAAATCCTTCCAAAAAATAGAAGAGGAGGGAACTCATTTTAAAAGGCCAGCATTACCCTGACACCAAAACTAGAGAAGGAAAACCACAAGAAAAGAAAATTACAGGCCAATATCCCTGATGAATATAGATGCCAAAATACTCAACAGAATTAGAAAACAAATTCAACGATACATTAATAAAAGGATCATACACCATGATCAAGTGGGATTTATTCCAGTGATGCCAGGATGGTTGAACATCCACAAATTAATCAATGTAATGCACCACATTAACAAAATGAAGGATAAAAATCATATGATCATCTCAATAAATGCAGAAAAAGCATCTGACAAAATTCAACATCCATTCATGATAAAAACTCTCGGGCTTCCCTGGTGACGCAGTGGTTGACAGTCCGCCTGCTGATGCAGGGGACGTGGGTTTGTGCCCCGGTCCGGGAGGATCCCACATGCCGCGGAGCAGCTGGGCCCGTGAGCCATGGCCCCTGAGCCTGTGCGTCCAGAGCCTGTGCTCCGCAACGGGAGAGGCCACAGCAGTGAGAGGCCCGCGTACCGCCAAAAAAAAAAACTCAACAAACTGGGTGTAGAGGAAACATACTTCAACATAGTAAAGGCCATATATGACAAGTCCACAGCTAACATTATACTGAAAAGCTGAAAGCCTTCTCTCTGAGATTAGAAACAAGCCAAGGATGCCCGCTCTTGCCAACACAGTATTGGAAGTCCTAGCCACAGCAATTAGGCAAGAAAAAAAAGATTTAAATCAGAAAGTATGAAGTAAAATGGTCACTTTTTGCAGATGATATAATACTATATGTAGAAAACCTTAAAGACTCCAACAAAAAACTTTTAGAACTAATAATGATTTCAGTAAAGTCAGAATACACAATCAATATATAGAAATCTGTCCCATTTCTGTACACTAATAATGGACTGTCAGAAAGAGAAAGAAAACAATCCCATTTACAATTGCATCAAAGAATAAAATACCTAGAAATAAATTTAACCAAGGAAGTGAAAGACCTGTACACTAAAAACTATAGGAGACTGATGAAAGAAACTGAAGAAGACATAAATAAATGGAAAGATATTCTGTGCTCATGGATTGGAAGAATCAGTACTGTTAATAAACTGCTCATACTACCCTAGGCAATCTACAGATCCAATGCAAGCCCTATCAAAATTCCAATGGCATTTTTCACAGAAATAGAACAAACAATCCTAAAATTTGTATGAAACCTCAAAAGACTCTGAAGAGCCAAAGCAATCTTCAGAAAGAAGAACAAAGCTGGAAGCATCACACGCCCTGATTTCAAACCATATTACAAAGCTATAGTAATCAAAACGGTACAGTACTGGCATAAAACAGTCACATAGGTCAATGGAACAAAATAGCCCAGAAATAAACGTATACATATATGGTCAATTAATTTATGACAAAAAGAGCCAAGAACATACAATGCAGAAAGGATAGTCTATTCAATAAACAGTGTTGGGAAAACTGGACAGTTACATGCAAAAGAATGAAACTGGACCACTATCTTATACCACATACAAAAATTAACTCAAAATGGGTTAATGACTTAAATGTAAGACCTGAAACCATAAAGCCCCTAGAAAAAAACATGGGCAGCAAGTTCTGTGACACCAGTCTCGGTGATGAGTTTTTGGATCTGACACCAAAAGCAAAGGTTACAAAAGCAAAAAACAAAGAAGTGGGACTACATCAAACTAAAAACCTTCTGCACAGCAAAGGAAACCATCAACAATCTACTGAATGGGAGAAAATATTTGCAAATTGTACATCTGATAAGAGGTTAATATCCAAAATACACCAAAAAACTCATACAACTCAAAAGCAAAAAGTTTGATTAAAAAAGAGGTTGAAGATATGAATAGACATTTTTCCAAAGATGACAGAAAGATGCTCACCAGGTACGTGAAAAGATGCTCAACATCATCAAACAACAGGAAAATGCAAATCAAAACCACGGTGAGATATCACCACACACCTGTTAGAATGGCTATTATCAAAAAGACAAGAAACAACAGGTGATGGCGAGGATGTAGCAAAAAAGGAACCTTTGTGTGCTGTTGGTGGGAATTTATATTGGTGTAGCCACTATGGAAAACAGTACAGAGGTTCCTCAAAAAATTAAAAATAGAACTACCATACCATCCAGTGATTCTACTTCTGGGTATTTCCTTGAAGAAAAAACTACTAACTCAAAAAGATATATGCACTCCCATGTTCACTGCAGCATTATTTACAATAGCCATGATATGGAAATAATTTAAGTGTCTACTGATGGATAAAGAAAATGTAGTACACACACAGGAAAACTACTCAGCCATAAAGAAAGAATAAAATCTTGCCATTTGCAACAACACGGATTGACCTGGAGGGCATTATGCTATGCTAAGGGAAGTAAGTCAGACAGAAAGACGAATACTCATGTGTGTGTGGTGGTGGGGCAGAGGACAAACAGAAAAACGAGCTCACAGATACAGAGAACAGATCAGTGGTTGCCAGAGGTGGAAGTGAGGAGGGAGGGAGGAAATGAAATGGGTGAAGAGGGTCAAAAGGTACATACTTCCTATTATAAAATAAAAGTCATGGAGATAGAATGTACAGCATGGTGACTATAGTTAATAACACTGTATTGTATATTTCAAGGCTGCTAACAGAGTAATTCTTAAAAGTCATTACAAGATTTTGTAACTCTGTATGGTGACACATGGTAACTGGGCTTACTGTGGTGATCATTTGCAATATATATATACATATACACACATATCAAGTCATTCTCCTGTATACCTGAAATGAATATATCAATAATGTACCTCAATTTTTTTCAAAAAAGGGTTTAAATGTTAATTTTCCATATCTGTACTCACCTCACTGCAGAACCATAACAAACAGTTCATGGACTGGCAATATCCTGCAGAGCTCACTTAGAAACACTCATCTAGGTCACTAAGAGCTATGTTACCAGTCCTTGGCCTCTTCTCAGTTTTATACAATCATAAGGATAGGACCTTGAAACCTTTATATCTGATGCATATAACACCTGCCCCAAACTGAGCCAATTATGATCTCTTTCCCAGTAACAAAAACTGGAATTTAGAGAAACTGGTTATCTCTGAGGTTTGCTTAAAATGAGGAGAGTGAACTTAGAAGCTATGGGTCAACCATGTTTGTCCATGTGTACACCAAATAATTAAAGCTGGTCTTCAAAAGTCAAAAGAGAAAGGAACGCAATGAAGACCATATGGCTGAGTCCCAGCTGCACTTGATTTCCATGTAAGGCAGAATGACATCCTTTGATTAAAGTCTCTCTCTCTCTCTTTTTTTTTTTTTTTGCTTTAGCTTGTTTAAGTGGGTTTCAGTTACCTGCAGCCAGAAGAATTTTGACTAAGACATTCACATGGAGCTATCAGGAGAGATTTTGCTCTGAATTGGCAAACACGTATATAAGGAAGATGGCGGGCAAAGCATGTGCACCAGCCAGACACAAGGCTATCAGCAGTCCTGGGCTCCGGTCCTCACTCTGCCAGGGGTTCTCAATACGACTCAGCCAATTAATCGCTTCATTATTCTGGTCCAGTTTCCTCATATACCCAAGATGAAGGTTTCCAACAGGACTCAATAAAATAACTAACAGGTCCAATGCTAACAAACCAGGCACTTTCTCGAAACAAAGCTGTACAAGTAAACTAAATCATGGTTAGAATTCTATCAACTGAATATGGTAATCATAAAATAAGAAACCACCAAAGCCAAAAACCCAAGGGTCATCCTCAAAACTCTCCCATCTAGTGAGAAACTGAGTCCTACCCCTTCTACCCTGAATCACTGCCATGTTTTCCCCAGTCCTTGTTTCTCTTAGCAGGACTATTCTAATAACTTCCTAGTTGAACTCCCTTAGTCCATCTTCGACACTGCTCCCAAAGTGAACACTGAAATCAGGCAAGTTATTCCCCTGCAGGGGAAGCAGCTCCACTGAGAGTTTTCACTGCCTTTCATATGCTGAGTACCTACTTATTATTTGACCTCAGCTCAGTGCCAATTCTGAGACCTGTGATGGCATCTCTATTTCAGTTAGAGTGCTTCATTCCTCTTCTAAATTTTCAGACACAAACAACTACAAGTAGGGTGACAACTACTGCTGCAGATGTAAACACAAAATGCTATATTGTGGTAGCTAGGCTCCAAAGCCAGCCCCCAGCGAACCACACCCCCAGTATCCACGCCCTTGTATAAAACCACCCCACGGTGAACCTGGCCTGACTTCTGTGACTCACTTCAACCAAGAGAATGTGACAGAAGCGATGTTGTCAGTTTCCAATCTTTGCCTTAAGAAGGATGCTTGGGCATTTCTGGTAGTCTTGGGCAGCCATGTAAGAAGTCCACACACCTTGCTAAGGAAATCATGTGGAGATGTCACATGGGGGAATGGGGGCCCTGAAATGTCCTGAGGCTTTATGGAGAGGGAGCCCCAGCTGTCCCGATGTTCCAGGTAAGCCCACCTTTCAACCTTCCCCTCCAAGGTGCCAAGGAGCTATTCTGGATGTGTTACGGGGCCCCAGATGAGTGCTGCCTCAGCTGACATCATGTGGAACAACAGGACCCCCAAGCTGAGCCCAATCAATCCAAAGAATCGTGAGAATTAATAAAATGATTGTCATTTTAAGGCACTAAGTTTGGGGGTGATTTGCTACACAGACAACAAACATCTATTATTTCCGATCTACTCTCTCCTTGAAAGCAGGAAGTGTGTTACATACCTCTAGGGCCCCAGTACCTAAGCACAAGAACTGGCATAAAACCAGGTCTTATAATTTGTAAATAAATTAATCTGATAGAAAAACAAGTTATTTGAAAAATACCATGTGACTGATAAAATCTTTTAAAACCTTGTACTGACTGAGTTGAATAGCGTCTTCCAAAAATTCATGTCCACCCAGAATGTGACCTTGAAATGCATCATACTGGGTTAAATCCAATGACTGGTGTCCTTATAAAAAGGCCATGTGACAACAGAAGCAGAAATTGGAGTGACACGGCTACAAGCCAAGAAACGCTAAAGGGCTACCAGAAACTGGGAAGAAGGCAAGGAAGGATTCTGCCCTAGAGCCTTCAGAGGGAGCCCTGCTGACACCCTCATTTTGGATTTCTGGCCTCCAGAACCATGAGAGAATAGATTTCTCTTGTTTTAAGCCAAGCAGTTTGTGGTAATTTCGTTACATCAGTTATAGAAAACCGATACAAACCTGGAGCCCTGGAATGGGCAAATCTAACAGGCTCCCTGGTGGCTGACTGACAGGCTGAACACCACCGACAGCAATCAGCTCCTGTTCCTCTCAGTTATAATTGAATTATTTTATAGTAATTTAATTATGACACTTGCAGTTTATGTTCACAAAGTATCCCACAAACGAATCTCGTTACTTTTCCCCCAAAGAATTAGCAAACAGAATTACAGTTTTTCAGGTTATAAACAGGTGAAAACCAAATGTTAGTTTAACTGATTTGCCTGTGTGCCTGGCCTGGAAATGCAACTTTAATTCCCGCCCTTTGGATCCCAGGAGGCGTTTAAACTGAAGTTCTGCCTCCGGCCTTCTCAGCTGTTCCCCAGACGCTCCAAAGACCCCCTCCCTTCCAGCTCCCCGGCCCCCAACACCCGCGGCCGGCCCTGGCTCCGCCTCCTGCCCTGGACAGCGTGGCTGGCGCCCGCCCGCGGGCCCGCCCCGCCCCCCCCCCCGCCCCTACCTGGGGCAGGATGACGTTCTTCAGCTGCTCCTGGGTGAAGTGCCCCACGTAGGCCTCCAGGTGAGACAGCAGCACCGTCCGCACGTGCTCCTCGTGCACCTCGAACAGCCGCAGCAGCACGGGGATCACCCGCGCCTGGAACAGGGCTGGCGAGAGCAGGCGGGGGGCTCCTCCCCTCGCGCCGTCGTCTCCCCAGGTCAGACGGAAGAACAACGCGTCACTTCGGTGAAAGGAGCACGAAGCCCAGGGCAGAAACGGAGCCCAGAACTTCACACACGTTCTAAGAGCTCTTCTCAATTCTTACGTCCCAAACCAAAGGGAAGTGCTTCTTTTGACCCCAAATTCCTCAAGGCTTAACTGTCTTAATCATATGCCACCTTGTAGAAGTGTTTCTGAACTACTCTTATCATACTTAATGCACCATTTACACAGAAACCTTACGTCCTAATAGAATCCCGAGTCGACAGCTCTTTATATATTTACATCTAATCAACGAGGAATTTCATATACTAGATTCAACGGATATGACTGTTGCAATTTTACCCGCAAAGCCAGGAAGTGTGTTAAATGCTACAACAAGCGTTGGCGCTGACAGTCCTCTCCTTCCTGGAAGTTACGGTAGGTTACTCAACAGAGACATGCGTCAGAATCCTTTGGGGACCTTTCCAAGTACATAGTTACCCGTCCTTGCTCGGTCCCAGAACTAGTG
Source organism: Mesoplodon mirus (assembly GCF_964341445.2). NCBI lineage: Eukaryota > Metazoa > Chordata > Mammalia > Artiodactyla > Ziphiidae > Mesoplodon > Mesoplodon mirus. The sequence goes on along the minus strand of NC_138978.1, from coordinate 171,778,349 downwards.
CATGAGGCACAGGCAAATGTTTAAAGAGCTCCCCAGGTGATTCCGATTACCGTGAAATAACCTTGCACTGCTCAAATATGGACTAATAACTCCCAAACTCCGTAATTACCCATAATACTTTGAAAAAAAATTCACCTTTTTTGGGGCCAAGGAGGTAGGGAAGAAAACTCTTAACAGCTACTGGCTCTGCAAACACCAACTGATTAAGCAGAAGAGGCACCAGCCGTGAAGCTATTAATTCCTCTGACAGGCAGCTGACTCTGTCCAGGAGGAACCTGAGGGCAAAGAAGGAAAGCCTGGGAAACTGGCTGTGACACTGTATCAACTCACTTGAACAGTTTAGATACATGCAGCTTTATTCCACTTCCATCAAAGTGATGAATCTGAAATGTAGCTAGAGAAACTGTAGCTAGGTCAGTCCCCAGGTATTTAAGAAAAACACAGAAGGTGTGAGGCAAGGCCAGCTAGTCAGTACATACACAACCTCCCATCCAAGCTAGGAAAAGTTTTTCAACAAATGGCCCCTCATTAATAGCAAGAGTGTCTTCTTTCCCCGCTAATAAGCCAGAGGCTTTCTGGTCAATAAAAGGTACTTTCTCAAGTTTAAAAGACGTAGGATATTACATTTTCTAGAGTTTCCATGGTAAACAAAATACTAGCTTTTGTTACTCAACTTATTAAAACAAGCACTTAGTTAGGAAATACACAGCTGTCAGGTGTTGGCAGTAGTAACACGCCACTATACAATCACCCTGAGCAGGTAATCCTGCCTCCTCCTCAATTGGGAAACAGGCCCCACCATGCTTTATCTCCTGCAAGCCCCTCAGCCACTATCGACAAACCGGTCCACACTCAAACTCTCTCTCAGCTCCTTTCCAGGTTCCATGGATGCGAGGGCTTCCTCTTATTGAAGGTCACCCCCACTGAGCCATTGTCCCTTCTCCCCCAGGGCCATGCACCGACAACCCCCAACACAACTGCATCTTCAACTCCTCCCTCACTCCCCCACCAGCTCCATCCTCTCAGCCTACAAACATGCTTCGTCTCTTCCAGCCTTAAAAACATCCTTCCTAAGAAGAAAAAAAAAATCCTTCCTTGACTCCATTAGCAATTCTTTAGCAATTCTATGTTCCTCTTCTCCGAGCTTTTCAGGAGATTTTACCCAAAGTCCACTTTCTCACCTTCCACTCACTTCTCAATTCACTGCAGTTTGATTCGCTCTGCTGAAACGGCTCTAAGACAAGGTCATCAGTGCTCTGATGACTGCTAAGTGAACAGGCATCTGTTGACTGCTCCTATCTTTCTGAAGTTTTCTACTCCTTTGGAATACCAGCTTCCTGGCTCTCTCTCAATCTCCTCCAACCACTGCTTCTGTCTCATTCATCAGCCACTCCCTCCCCACTGGCCCCCTTACAAGGTTGGGTGCCCCAGGGTTACATTTGGGCCACTGTCCTTTTCATGCTACCCACTTTCTATGGGGTAATGTCACCAACTACAGGCTGATGAAGCCTCACATTCGCCTCTAGCTCATCAGCTTAAGACCTCTCCCCTGAGCTTCTGACCCATGTGCCCAAATGCCCACGTTCATCTCTACCTGAAGTCCCATAGACGCTTCAAACCAACACACTGAATGCCAAATTCTTCATTTTCTCTGCATGGAGGTTCTCTCCTCCAGTATTCTCTAACTCTTTTGGTGATAATAACTAAGGCTTGTCAGTCTGTTTTAATATTTCTTATCTGTGTCTTCTTCACTGTACCATCACTGCCCTTACATGAGGCCTCACATCTACTACCTGGCCTACTGCAGTCTACCAACCGATCCAAGTCTTATGTGAAATAAACCTGTGCCCTCCATAGAAAACAGAGTGATCCACCCAAGGGGAGACAGCCATCTCACAGCCCGTTTTCACTCCTTTGATGGTTTCAAGGCCTGAAGTCCACTGCTTACCAATAGTGTCAATACTCCTAACTGCCACGTCCAAGGGTGCGCACCCCTTACCCTCCAGCAGGACCCAAGCGCAAGACATACTGTGTCTTGCCTCTGTGCGCCGGTTCATGTTGCTCCTCTGCCTAGAATACCTCTTCTCTAACCTCCTTCTCCCCCGTCCTCTGTTGTTTTCAGGACGACCCCCTCAAGCTCCATCACTGTTTAAGGGTTATCAGTCTGTATCTGTTTCCCTCACCAGAACTATCCATCCCAGGGCCTAGAAAAGAGCCTGACGTATAGGAAATGTCACTAAACTTTAAGAAAACAAATGTCTGACTCATCCTCTCTAGGACACCTGAAGTGATTACATGGACTTAATCCAAGTTACTGAATTTCAATGCCTGAATTTTCTAAACTTACTTGAAAAATTCAGCTTTTTCCTCTTCACTCTTCAATGTTAAACTTTTCAAGAAATTCACAACTTCTAGAAAATCATTCCTAAATGCCAAAGGAAAAAAAAATGCAGGACAACAGATTAAAGATGGCGTGTCAAATATTGAAGCCATAACCACAGACCACACCACAATAATATTCAACAAAGAAACATTCCCCTGTGCCACTTGGAAGATTCTATTATAACTAAGTAGCTTATAAGACAAATACTATGGAACAAGTCCACAGGGAATTTAATATTTTAAGAATATCAAAGAGATCTGTCAAGAGGATACACGCTTAACCACACACACATGTGCATACACAAATGCTAACAAACACTGTGGTTTTAATCATCATCATAATCATCCAAATGTTTTGTTGTAATAGGATGTGGTTACATGAACTATCCTGGGAGAAATGGTATTACCATTACAAAATAGCTGCTGATTCTCAAGTCTCCTTTGGTGAAAACTATTAAAGAGGGCTGGGGAAAGAGGAATTTCTGGTACAAGTCATAGGGACCTTCTCGGCTCTCCCGTTGTAGTTGTCTGGTCACTTTTGCAGCCAGGCAGGGAAGACGGTGAGAGGAGTGGTCAGTTCCCTGCAGGGTCTCCAGAGAGTCCCGCGGCCACTCAGCTCCAAGCCAATGTCGCCCCTGGAAAGGAGGCTTCAGCGGCAGCCTGCAGCCCCCGCCAGGACAGCTGACCTCCTGGGTCTGCACTCCTCACATTGACACCCGTTTCCCTCTGGCTCAGCAGCAGAGAAAAAGCACAAATGCCTTAACTGAAGTGCAATCAGGTTGGCTTGGCTGCCTCAGCGGGAGCTGCCGGCCCTCCTCCTCCTGCCGCCGCCTCTAACCGGGCTTTCCCCTCGTGTAACAATCAGATTTGGGGGAGAGGGCGCCCGTGTGTGGTTTTGGCTTCCTTCTCCCGTCTCACAAACACACAATTCTTACTAAAGAACTCTTATCACACACAGTAATGAGATCATCTATTTACTGTAAAGGATTCTGCTTTGTAGAGATTCTATACTAAGATAAAGTATCACTATGAATCATCCAAAAAGACATGGAAATACCTTGGTTAAAAGGCTCATAATGGGAAAGGTTTCAACAGTTTCCCTGGAGCATAAGTGACAAAACCCTTGTAACTACAAGGAAAATACTCCCTCTGCCTTGTTTAATAATATATACCCCCATCCTCAGAGGTAACTGTCCCCCTCCAGGGATAATATTAGCTTTCCCTTCACTCTGGTTTCTCTCAGGCTTTCCGGCTGCAAACATATAGGATTTTTAGTTTCACAACTGACATAAAATTGATTTTGCTAATAAAAGTCATGAATGTGGAGTTAACCTGTGCAGAAGTTCTGCAGTCATGGAAATTAAAAAATAAAGGATACATAATTAAAACTAACCTGGAAGAGAGGTTCAAAAACATCTCTGAATCCAGCGACAGTATTAACAGCTACACTGTGCCCTCCCTCTAAATTGACTCCTTTGCTCTTCCATCACGTATCACTAAACAAAGAAAACAATCTTCTGCCTGAAGAAAAATAAGCTCATTTCCACGCCCCCCCCCCAGTAAAATTCAACAATAACAGACTCGTATCACAATGGCAGCAAAAAGGAGAGGCCATGTTTATTAAGTTCCTCAATTAACTTCCAACTGTAAATCACTGGACACAGCCTAGCTTCTTCACATTCAGAAGCCCTAAGTAATCCAGCTATAATTTCTAGACCCAGGCCTCCATGACAATTAAGGAGTTCGAAAACTTCCTATCTGTGATAGGAACCTGAGAGGCAACCCAATGTCTCCCTCCGTTTTCCCAGGTGGACATGATTCACTCTCTTCTAATAATGAAGGACAACCACAGCAGCAAAAGGGACCGCATCATCTGGTCCTCCAAAAGCCACCGCTGGAGCATAACCCACAGGAGGGCAGGCGGGCACCAGCGGGGAGCGGCCAGCGTGTCACACCGGGCGCCCTCACCTGAAGAAGTCGTGGGACAGGAGGGTGCAGAGCGCTGGCCGACAGTGTGGGATGGGATGCAGCAGAGCTGAGTGCAAGGTCTGCTGAAAGCTGGAGAGAACATCCGCTGAAACTGAAATCCAGAGCGACAGTTAGTTTCCAATGCCGTCTCCCTCTTTTCAGGACCTCTATAGCTGGAGACTGACGCGAGCAAAAACCAACCTGTAAAAGCCCAAACAAACAAAGCCCTGGCTGTTGCTGAACAGCTTCCTGCTTGCCTGAAGCCAAACTCCTTGACAGGTGTAGAGAATTGTCCTACCAACACATCCAAGCCCCAGCTCACGTGCCTCCCCTTGGAAGCCCTCTCATTTCCTGACTGTCAGTTTAACTCAGCTCAGGCCCAGAGGAGGAGGCTTAATAAGCGGCAGGTTTGAGGGCCTTTTCAACCAAGTCTCCTCACCCACAGAAGACAGGAAGTTATCTGACTATATTTTCAGTTCTCCCGGGGGTGGTACATAATTGCCACCATTCTAGACACAGTGAAGAACACTGAGTTCATCATCCACCAAGAATGCCTTAGGGTTTAATTCTCAAGTGTTTAGGCTGGGACGACTCAGAGCCGACAGCTGAACGGTGCTTGAGACTGCACGGCACTGCGTGAACCGGGAAGCAGAAATCGCATTAGAGCCGCAGCAATGTGAGACACAGGCCGGTAAGGGGCCTAAGGGGACGTGGACCCCAGTACACTGAAAGGGTGGACAACCGAAGGCCTGGAGTGGCCGGAGGAGAGTGAAGCAGGCTGCCAGGCCTGCCACCAGAGAGCTCAGAAGAGACCTATGTGTTCAGTGGCCTGGGCTTTGAGGGCCAACAAAAGAAAAAACTAATGAGTAAATGAAATCACAAAGAAAAAAATCAAAAGGACTTTGAAGGGCTTCCCTGGTGGCGCAGTGGTTGAGAGTCCGCCTGCTGATGCAGGGGACACGGGTTTGTGCCCCGGTCCGGGAAGATCCCACATGCTGCGGAGCGGCTGGGCCCGTGAGTCATGGCCATTGAGCCTGCGCTCCGCAATGGGAGAGGCCACAACAGTGAGAGGCCCGCGTACCACAAAAAAAAAAAAAAAAAAAGGACTTTGAAAAAATAAAGATAAAGAAATGTTAATCTTGATTTAGAAGTTAAGAAAAAACTTTGAATCTTACTCTATTCTTCAGATCATTACATATACATCAATAACAGCATTCACTTACTTATTGGCTGGCTTGATAAAGAATCGTCTTTAGACCATAAATACCAATACCAATTAATAAGATAATAACATATGATATTCACAGCCATAGTGCTTCTTCCCTCACTGCTATTAGGATCTGCCCTAAACAACTTTCTTGGTAAGCAACAGCTCCTTACCACGATCAAAGACTGCAGTTCTCTGAATACACACAGAACAAGCCATGGATGATTTTCCTACTTATTCTGTGAATGCAGCAGCATAACTCCAACTCACCCTGTTCATTTAAGATCGTGAGCAAACTTTCCACCAATGTCCCAAAAGAATAGGCATCCCGAGCATGTCCGTGTGACTCTGGCAGAGTTGTGAATTCTGGAAACTAAAATCAGTAAAGACCATTAAAACCAGAGGATCTGCTTTACAAACCATTTCTACTTTTCTCTGAAGCACTTTCCCCCATTTTTACATTCATTATACTCAAAGCTAACTACATATTACCACACACTAATTTATAGGCTCTTAAAACTATTAGTGAATAGAATTTATCAAAGATACTAATAATATCAAACAAGGGCAAAAAGAAAAAAAGGTCAGAATATATATTTGTGGCTTTCAAAAATATTTTTGACTGCAAACCAGAGAAAAAAAATTATAATTATCATTATCAACGTATGCACATACATGTATAAATACATATCAGAAACAAAAGTTTCATAAAACAGTACTTAGCTTTACTACCCAAGATGTCCAATGACATTTTCTATTTTATTCCTTTCTTTTTCTCCCTTAAAATGCTGGTCAGGACCCCTAAATTGATTCAAAACCCACAAATCATCAGTTTGAAAAACACTACTATATATACATAGTACTGATTTGAATAAACCTGAGTTACTTCAAGTCTTAGGTTTATACTTAAGTTTATAGTTGGGTTTGTATTTCCTGTAAAGCACACTAAATATGTCTTTGGGGGTCAATGTCTATAGTGGTTAAGAACAAATTTAGAGAAAGCAGCTGCTTTTGAATTTACTGGTAAATATACTCTTTCTTTACCAGCACCATAATATTAATAATTGCTCTTCCTTACATCTTGGAATCCCAACTAATGGCCAGATAGGCAGATGACTGGTTGGGTGAAGCACAGAAAAGGGCTACGGTCTTGCTTCCTCAGCTCTCATGGCTTCCAATAATGTACAAAGACTTACCATGAAATAGCTATGAAGCGCCAACCCTGCTCACACTGAGGTACCTCTTATCTTTAAGCACTATTACGGGTGTCTATCAGACCAAAAAATGTAAGCTGAGTGTCAAGAAAAAGGCTTTCTGCTGTGATGATACAGTAAGTCTTAGAAGCCTTCAAGGCCAGAGGAATTATGAGGCATCTAAAACTTAGCAAAGAAAGAGGTGGGCAGAGGAAAGGTGTTTTTAAAGTTTCATACTCAGTTACACAAAGAAGCCTTCATTACATCTGAAGCGTATCCTCTTACCATCTCTTCAGGAGGGATAGATGCTGGGTCTCTTACTGACCGAATACTCCTCAGAAACTAGACAGAGAAATAAATTAAGGAAAGTAATTCAAGCATATGTTTGGTGAACCAATCTCTCACATTAAGTTACAAAAGCAAAGAGCAATGGAAACAGCAGCAATGAAACCTTCAAACCAATGCCACACATTAAATGCATAAATTTAAAATCCTGATAACTAAAAAATGTAGATACGGTGCCTGGCATGGCACAAGGCTTAGTGGAAAATAAGTTACCAGTTCCCTTTCCTTTCCCCTTCAGCTGGTTTAACAGAAACCCTCTGGTGTTCAGAGGCATCTCTGTAACTGATTTCCTTATAAGGAAATTAAAAATACTTCTTTCTCATCCTGCACAGATATGAACAAATAAAAGGCTTCTCTAGCGGAGAACAAATCTATCATTAATCTGCTCACTGAGTCAAGTCAATCATAAGGTTTGCTGTCACATGAGATATATGAGGATCTTATAAACTACAGAGACAAAGCCAACATCCACAGAACAAGTACATTCATTCACTGATTCAAAGACTATTTTTCAAGAGCTTATATGTCCCAAGCGCCATTTAGGGCACCAGGAAAACAAAATGAATGCAATAAATCCCCGCCCCCAGCCAGGTGCTCAGAACCTAGAACATAAACTAAGAACTTCGATAATGTGTGCTGGCTGAGTGCCATGGAAGCCTAGGAGGGAACGAACTCTTGTTGGGTAGGGAACCCCTGGGGGAGGGCTTCACAAAGAGGAGACTTAGACAGATCTAGACTTCAGCTAGGCGTCAGCCGGATCTTACATCCTGCAGAGAACCCAGGGGAAGAAAGGCATCCCAGCAACAGAATGGCACACAAAGAAGAGGGTGAAAGAGGACCACCCATGAGAACACAGCTGAGCTGCGTGGAACAGGATGCAACAGGAGTGTAGCTCAATAACTGAGTGGTATACGGAGCTAAAAGTAGGCTGGGGAGGAGAATGTGAAGGGCCTTGTATGCCACGGTAAAGAATCTGGGATGAACCCCACAGGAAGAATTACGTTCTGGTATACTAATTAGATGTAAGCTGACTTCTGAGAAGAAAGCGATCAACAGGGGCAGAAATAAAAAAGGAATGTCTTCACGGTGGAAGGAGCATTTGAATTGAGCTAGAGCCCCTGAAGGTGCACATGCAACAAGGCCCCCATGTGGAAGCTGCACACAAGGGAACAAGGGAAATTAGGCCGAGTCAGGAAGTCAGAGGGCCACCTCATCAGTAAGTCAGGGAGCCACCCTGTCAATAGGGTAATTGTGACGGGAGTGGTTTTTCTGTTTTAAAAAGAGTTAAGTCTAGTGGCAACATGCAAGATGGTGAAAACAGTAAACAAAACAGAGAATAGCAAGGCTGCTCAACCCAGGAGGGAAATATGTAGATCTCTGTCAGACACAGTTACTGTTCAAGAAGTACCACAGGCAGCAACAACGCAGCCCACTAGGAGCAGCTGCAATGCACTGCTCTCAAGACGTGGCGTATGACTCTGGACAACTTGAACGACTGTTCAGTGAACATTTCTAATGTACCTAATATGTGCCAGGCACTATTCTAGGTGGATATATAAAGATAAGTATACGAGACTATCACCCTCAAGAAGCTCAACCACTGGTAAAGAAGACAGACACATGAAGGTAATTCCAATATTAAACATTCAGTGGGAAAATTAAGTACAGGCTACTACAGGAACACAGAGGACGGGCATTTAATTAAAAATTTGACCAAGCCTCTCTACCTCTTTCAGTCTGATTCCTCAAGTATAGAATGAGGAGAAAAGAATAAATGACTCCTAGTCTCCCCCTGGAGAGTAAAATCCCACAATTCTATGGATATGAGTATTGACAAAAAAGTCAAGTCTCTGAATCTGAGACCACACTAACATTGAAGGAAAGTCCCTAGGGGAGAACCACACCCCAAAATGCTATCAAATTCTGAATAACAAAGAGGGCCTGTCACCTGGCTTACCTCTGGTGTGGCCTGAGGAACTTTACAGACTGTTTCCATTCCTCCCAGCTTCCAGTGCCCATCTTCACTCACAAACACAGACGATAAACAGACATTGTTGTGTGTGAGGTGTCCCTGGAAAAAAAGAACAGGAAGAAGATTGCCACTCCAATTTTCTGAGTACAAGTTTTAAAAAACTAAGTACTCATTACCAAAAAAAAAAAATTATGGCAAGTCTTCCTACTTGTGGCATAATAAACAGAACTACAACTTCAAGGAATGACAAATTGAATGAGGCTGCTTAAACATTATGAGGTTAGAAAAAAGGGAAAAAACACAGTAGAAAGGCTTATCTCCCCCTGCCTGGTGAGGCAGGTTAATAAAGACGTAAAAGCCACTGCACAGATATTACACAGCCCCATCTCCATGGGAGTCAGGAGATACAAGTGTCCTTAAACATAAATTTGCAAGTCTTTTTAACCTACATTGTATGCTTCAAATGCCTTGAAAGGTACAATTTATCTTTGCTCCCATAGGTTATTGTATTAATTTTCTCCTCTAAATTCTTTCTCACCTACATTCTATCACGAACCCAGATCCACTTCACCTGAAATCTTGTCAGTAGGCATTAAAAAAATTCTGCCTGAAGAAGAGGAAAATGGAATGATAAGGACCACCAGAAATATCCCACAGACCACAGAAGAGCCAAATGTAAAACTATAAAAAATAGTACAGTCAAATAAGTGAGAGGGAAGAAGAAAACGAGAACAGGGTTGAAGTATGTTTTTCTCCAAACCAGAAATTATTCCAGTAGGTAAGTGCATTTTAAATATTCTACCCACCAGATCAAATACGTACACGTTTTTATATAAAACACTCCAAGTTATATATTTTTCAAAGGAAAGCTTAAAATAGTATGCATGGTGTGTTTCCGCTTGAGAAAAAGCGAAGGAGAATAAGCACAGAGATGTCTGCTTTATACACACAAGGAATATCTCTGGACTAACACACAGATCATCATGGTTGTCGATGGAGAGAAGTAGGGCGCTGGATTCAAGGATGAGGCAGGGACTTGTTTTTCCCTATCTGTACTCTCATACTATTCAAACTTTTTACCACATTCACGCATTTCTCCAACAAAGAAAATATTCCTCCACAGTGGGGCATTAATAATTCTACTTATGTGAATCTTAGACATACTTCAAGAGATGATAAATCCAAGGTGGTATCTGGAGAGTCTGTCTCCCAATAACAGAAAAATGTTTTTCTTTTTTTTTTTTTTTTTTTTTGTGGTATGCGGGCCTCTCACTGTTGTGGCCTCTCCCGTTGCGGAGCACAGGCTCCGGATGCGCAGGCCCAGCGGCCATGGCTCACGGGCCCAGCCGCTCCGCGGCATATGGGATCCTCCCAGACCGGGGCACGAACCCGTATCCCCTGCATCGGCAGGCGGACTCTCAACGACTGCGCCACCAGGGAGGCCCAGAAAAATGTTTTAAAAACACATTAAGATGAGTCAAATTCAAGTGTTTCTAACTTGTAACTGGTGTTTTTAAACCTGGGTGGGGAGGGGGGCTGCCAAAGGCCTTAATACTTCAGAATGTAAATTCCATTAACAAATAGTAGCTCAATAATACTGTTAAGAAATACACAAGAAGTAAACAAAATACTCTATCCCCTTCATAGCAAACACTGCCACAGTGTTAGGGGCGATCTCTCTTTGGTACCACCTACTTGAATGGAAAGGGGTGTGTAAAACTCTGCCGCTTTCTAAGAAATGGTAATTTCTTTCTTTAAAATCTAAAAAAAAAAAAACAAAAAAAAACTCCTGAAAACAAATAGGAACGTTTGTCCATCAGCAGCACTGATGTTACTCAACCTTTATCTTGACTTAATAACAAATACCAGCTGTAGCTATTTTTATGTAAAGACTTATCCAAAACTAGAGAGAGACTATAGTAAACTGAAATAAAGTTCTATAAATAACTGCCCAGGGACAAAGAACTTGTTGCCTGTTCCACAAACCACTTGTCTGTCTGTAGCATCTTATATGCTGTTTTCCCTCAGGAAGCCTTCTGATAAGAACAGTAACTTATGATTTCTACAGATACCGTAATTCACCAGCACTACCCCATACATCAGCCTCCTCCCACCACCCCACCCCTGGTCTACATGAAAGCCTGTGAGGCAGACTGTGTAAAGGTTACTTACTCTGTCATGAAGGAAGATAAGAGCCAGCAATATATCATAGATCCCAGCACAGACCTCTGCAGAAGACAATGTTTCCAAAGCCACTTCCAGAGGCTGCACTCGCTCAGTGACAAGATGAATACCATCTGCTTCCACAGTGCAAGATAAAAATCTTAGCAAGCACGGGTGACGAAGTGTCTTCAAGTGCTTTAAAAATATAAACAGAAGAGTTGGTGAAGTTAATGACTCAAAACAAGATTAACTATAGTTTCATTAACATCATAGTCAAGTCAGAAAATGTATACTTACATTCAAGGTCTTTTCCAGCTCCTTACCGCTCCCACCTACCCACCAAGTTTCAAAAAAGGCAGAGAAGAGTATGTGACTTGTTCTGACAGTATTCACTTTACCAACATTTACATTACTCTACAGAGAATTCCAGTTCCATGATGGGAGGGTAAGCCCCCCAAGAGCCTAGATCTCCAATGATTACTGCTGTAAACTCTTAACAAAGTGCCCAAAACAACTACCTAAGAACTCTGAAAAGTAAACAAAAACACGTAGATTATGGAGGGGAGTCACCCATTGGGGGGAGTTTCCTGGTTCAGGGAATGTCCCTTCTCACAGCTGTGCACTGAAGGCAGTCCCCAGGTGCAGAGCAGTGCAGCAAAGGTGGCTAAAACTCTGAGAGAAACCTTGCCATCTTTCTGGCCAGGAGAACCAAAGCAGGGCTGAGTATGAGGAAGCTGTCCCAGAGGAGAAAGAGCTAAGGGAGGGAAAAGGAGATGCCCTAGTTATCTGTATACCTACGCAGGTCTCAGACTAACCCCTGAACCAAACACGCATAGGACAGACCCAAAGTAGCACAGCAAAGTTTTGAGAAATGAACTAAGGTTTGAACTACCATGCACAGGAAGGGTGGAAGGAGAGTAGTTAAAAAAAAAAAAGAAGAAGAAGAAGAAGAAGCTTGAACCCAAGGGGATTGACTGCCTGCAAACAAAAAACATCAATATTCTCCAGAGAACTACAGCAGAACCAAGGTCTATGCAACAGGACATTCAACATGTCCAGAATGCAATCCAAAGTCACTCAACTGACAAAGAACCATGAAAATGTGAAAAGACAACCAACAAATATCAATCCCGAGATTGACCACCAGATAGACCAGAGAGAGAATTATCAGAAAGAATTTGAAGCAGCTACTATAACAATTCCCATTGGGGGCTTCCCTGGTGGCGCAGTGGTTGAGAGTCCGCCTGCCGATGCAGGGGACACGGGTTCGTGCCCCAGTCTGGGAAGATCCCACATGCCGCAGAGCGGCTGGGCCCGTGAGCCATGGCCGCTGAGCCTGCGCGTCCGGAGCCTGTGCTCTGCAAGGGGAGGGGCCACAACAGTGAGAGGCCCGCCTACCGCAAAAAAAAAAAAAAAAAAAAAAAAACAATTCCCATTGGAGGTAAAGGAAACAGTTATGAGATAAGTAGTAAGATAGAAGTTCTCAGAAGAGATATGAATGTTACATAAAAGAACTAAATGGAAATTCTGGAAAATAAAAATAAAATATTACAAATAAAAACTTCAATGGATGGACTGAAAAACAGAATGATGATGACAGAGGCAAGCGTCAGTAAACCTGAAGATGTTAACCAATCTAAAGAACAAAGAGGAAAAAGTATTAAAAAAAAAAAAAAGATCAGAGCTTCAGAAACCTGGGTGACAATAACAAAAAATTTAATGCATATAATTGGAGTTCCAAAAAAGAAAGAAGAGAGAATTGGGGCTAAAAAATATAATGGCTGAAAACTTCCCAAATTTGGCCAAATAGTTAAGTTTACAGATTTAAGAACTTCAATGAACACCAAATAGGATAAACAGAACTACATTATGATCAAACTGCTGAAAATCAAAGATATATTAAAAAATGTTGGAAGCAGCTAGAGAAAAACAACACAGGTGGAGAGAAATAACGAACTGTATGATACTAATTTCTCATAAGAAAACAGAGTCCAAAAGACAAAGGGGAACTACCTTTAAAGCAATGAAAGAAAAAAAAAAATCAACCCTGAATTCTGTATCTAGCAAAAATATCCTTTAGGAAAGAAGGCAAAATAAAGGCATTTTTGATCATCGAAAATAGAAAAGTTGTTGCTACAAGATTTGCTCTACAAAAATGTTAAAGTCCTTCAAGCTTAAGAGGAAATGATATCAAAGGGAAACTCAGATCTTCAGGATTGAAGGAAGAGCATCAGAAATCAGAAATAATAAACCTCAGGATAAATTTGAAGGCTATTTTTTACTTCTTATTTAAAATATAGATGCCTACGTAAATACTGTAACACTGCCTGGTGAGGTTTTCAATGTGTGTGATGTATATGTACGCCTGTGTGCTCGTGTGCACATACAGTTGATATATATGTAACCAAAGAACGGCAGGGCTGGGGGCTGGAGACACCTATATGATTCCAAGGCTTCTACATTTTATTTGACTGTGGTACAATACTAACCAAAAGTAGACTATTAAAAGTTAGTTATGTATACTGAAGTCCTTAGTGCAACCATTTAAAAAAAATAAAGAAATACAGACCCCAAGTCAAGATAAATTAAAATGGAATACTAAAAAATACTAAAATATTCAACCATCTTTAAAACTTCTATCTTTTTATCATCTAGAAAAGTGATCGTCAAAGGTTTTTGTTCACACACTTCACACCAGTAAAAAGGTGAAATATGTAGCTTATGCATAATATATATTATATGAATGTGTAATATATATTTTGTATATATGTTATATATATAAAATACATGTACTACTATAAAACACCCACAAAATAGAAAGTACCAGGACTTCCCTGGTGGCGCAGTGGTTGAGAATCCACCTGCCAATGCAGGGGACACGGGTTCAGGCCGTGGTCTGGGAAGATCCCACATGCCACAAAGCAACTAAGTCCGTGCGCCACAACTACTGAGCCTGCAAGCCACAACTACTGAGCCCTCATGCCACAACTACTGAAGCCTGCACACCTAGAGCCCATGCTCCTCAACAAAGAGAAGCCACCACAATGAGAAGCCCGCGCACCGCAACGAAGAGCAGCCCCTGCTTGCTGCAACTAGAGAAAGCCCGTGTGCAGCAACGAAGATCCAACGCAGCCAAAAATAAATAAATGGAAAAAAAGATAAAGTACCAAAATAAAAGATTAAAGGTAAACTTAAATAGACATTCTTGATATGTTTTCCCCAAATGGCAATGAATCATACTGCCCAATCCCTAGGGTATGGATAACCCACTTTAGAACCTCCTAATATGGAGTATTCTCCCCCAAAACACACATCTTTTTCCTTTGTCTTATTTTCTTAGCAAAGAGTATACACAGATGGATGACAAATATAAAACAATTTTGTGTCTGAACACGAGGTTAATTCTGTTGAGTTGCTTTCCTTCCCTGGTTGGTTTTATAACAGACTTACCAGATCCAGATTTTTCCAATCTCCACCCATGCTGTTTATCCCCTAAAATTTGACCTGAGTAACTTAGGACATCCATAAGCCAAAATTCCCAACCCAGGTAATAATCTTATCATGTATTTACAGCAAAACTTAAATACTGGATTGGTGGTTTTCCTTACAAATCACCCAGTTTTTCTAAAAGAAATTACATGACTTTAAATCTCTGAGCTCTACCCTGTACAATCCACTGGACGTTGGGGAAGCCTTGTAAACCAATCATCAAATTGGGAGTAGATTGATGGAAAATTTCACTTGGAGAACAGCCCCCAATATAATATCAGGTTTCATTTTCACAAATATGCACTTAGTTTGGAATGTTCCAAAACATCTTCTCAGAAGAACACGGGATAGTTTAAGAGCCCATAACCCAGCACTGGTACAAGTTTTATATCAGTCACCTCACACTTGTCTATTAAACTTCTCCCAGGTAAGATCATAGGAGAATATTCTGAGTGGATTGATTTGCCCAATTTATTTTCTTATCTCAAATTTTGCCAACTCTGGGGATAGCCCCGATAGGATTTTTTGTTTATTCTTAAGAAGGAAGCTGTTACCCTCCCCTGATTTACTCTAATAAACAACAAAGAGTTAAGAAAAAATTTTTAAGTAGCAATTATAAACCATTAATTTGTATATCAGCTTTTAAAACAATCCATACATACCCATATAAATACAGCAAAGGTCCAGATAAGCCAAGAATTGTGCTAGCAGGTTGGTTGAATGCATGTGTGTTAAATGAAGAGAGCTTCCTACAGCTATCTTTGGAGCTATGGTTTCTAAGTAAAATTATGCAGCCTCTTTCATATTGTCATTATAAGAAACATTTCAAATAATTTGCAAGCCAAACATGAAATACTTCATTTTCGCCTGTTCAGGAAAAAGTCTTCATTCAGCTTTTGTGTCTTAGGGCACTAATTATTCTCCTTTGGTTTTAAACCTTTTATTCTCCTTCTAATACTCAGGGCAGACTAGTAAGTCAGAAGGAATGCTACCTGGTTCAGTGCTGGCATGAAAATACACAGTCAATAAATGTTCACCTGATTAATAAATAACATGTTCCATTTTGCTTCTGTTTATCCTTTTAACCTTACATGACCAGCAAAATTCTTTATCCAAAGTGACTTTTTGTTTGTTGAATGAAGAACGGTATAACTCTGGCATGATTCTGAACAAAGCTCTTAACTTAGCAAAAACCTTACTTGTCACTCCCCTTTGGCACACACAATGTTATGCAAAAATTATGCACAGATTCACAGGAAAGGTTAGCAGTTACTAATCAAACAGATCCAAGCTTCTGCTGCTCCAAAGAACAGAGGGAACAACAAGAGGTGTTTGCTAACTGTAACTAGGATATTTTCTCAATGAACATCAACTAAAGACATAAATGGCTCTTGTTCTGGTGGAGAAAGGTGACTGTTGTCAGATGAGAGTGACTTGAAAGCATTTGTCCCAAAGTTACTGAATGCCTATCACATCTCATTCACTGTACTAGGTGCTGGTCTTTGAAAAAGGATTCTGAGTAAGGACCTTTATTATTAAATATGAGTAGTACTAGATAAGGTGCCAATATGTATACTTATCTATGCCCACACAGAGATGTTAAGTGTGTGACTCTAGTCTTGAAAATAAACTATCCCTACTTTTCAGGAATCAGTTATGACTCAGCTACCCAGAGAACTAATTCAAGCCTTAGGGGCTTAACTTTTCATCACCATTCTACCTCTAATTTGCTACTTCACTTTGAAAACAACAAAAAGTAGTAGTTCTTAACTATAGCTCAAATTCACTTGCAAGTTTTAAGACAGGGAGAGAGCCTTAATTTTACTCTATTAAAGAAATAATGACAAAATAACAAGATGCCTATACTAGAGGGCAAGAATCTTCAGGGAGAAATATTCTTCCTTGTACCCCTAAGATGCAAATCTGAGATAAAGATGGTAAGTATGCTCTGTCTTTAAATGCCCACTGCCTGTAGGTTAGATCATAAACTAGGAATAAAATGCAGAAAGGGAAAGGAATAAAGAATTCTACGTTGTTCCTTAAAAAACTAAAAACAGAGCTACCATATGGCCCTGCAATCCCACTCCTGGACATGTATCTGGAGAAAAACATGGTCCAAAAGGATACATGCACCCCAATGTTCATTGCAGCACTGTTTACAACAGCCAAGACATGGAAGCAACCTTAATGTCCATCGACAGATGAATGGATAAAGAAGATGTGGTACATATATACAGTGGAATATTACTCAGCCATTAAAAAGAATGAAATAATGCCATTTGCAGCAACATGGATGGACCTAGAAATTGTCATACTGAGTGAAGTCAGACAGAGAAACAGAAATATAGTATGATATCCCTTATATGCGGAATCGGAAAAGAAATGATACAAATGAACTTATTTACAAAACAGCAACAGACTCACAGACTTAAGAGAACTTATGGTTACGGGGTGGGGGGGGAAGGGATAGTTAGGGAGTTTGGGATGACATGTACACACTGTTATATTTAAAATAAATAACCAACAAGGACCTACTGTATAGCACAGGGAACTCTGCTCAGTGTTATGTGGCAGCCTGGATGGGAGGGGAGTTTCGGGGAGAATGGATACACGGATATGTATGGCTGAGTCCCTTTGCTGTGCACCTCAAATTATCGCAACATTGATAATCGGCTATACTTAGATATAAAATAAAAAGTTAAAAAAAAAAGATTTCTATGTTGGAAAGCCTGCATTTGGGTGCTGCTGGAATACCCAGGTGGAGATATTCAATAGGCAGGTGGAAATATAGATCTGGAGTTCAGACAAGAGGCTCTGACAGATATTTAGAGAAAAAAGGATGAGACTGTGAAGTCTGAAAACTGTGGTGGGAGCTGGCAAAGGGCCAGTTCCCCCTGGAGACCCTATCACACCTGAGGGAGGGGGGATACTTCCCAAGTTCTTCTGAGCAGCTGACGCTCAGAAGCCTTGTAAGAGAACCAGGTTTTGATCATGAGGGGAAGGAAATCATTTTTTTAAAAGCTGACGACGTAGGGAAGTTGATTTACTGGAATGAGGGTTGTAAATGGCATAGAAAAGGGCTGGAGAGGGAGAGGAACAGAAGGAAAACGTCAACTTAAGGAAGAACAGGAAAGCATTTTCCAAACAGAACGCAAGCACAGCATTCATCCCTTCTATTTCTTTCTCGTGCCCACACAATGTGGTTCTCAAATATGTTGACCAACCTTTCCACAAAGCAGCCTGAACCCATCATGGAGAAGAGCATAATGTCTCCTACGGCACTAAACAGAGCCCTGACATAGCATCCATGTATCTACTCCGATGTGGCTGCTTGGTATAAAGACACTCAGGAATCATTCTTTGAGCCTGTACCCACCATGAAGCCCTAACTAAGCACTTAGATTATATTACAGCAAACCACAGTAACCAAGTTCTGCCTCAGGATTTATCATTCCTTATAGGCTATTGGTTAGAAATGAGTCGTAATCACCAGTGAGAAAGTTATACTATTGTAGCGAATGAATTCAAGATAAGATGAGAAGATATGATGGACTTGAAGTATTTCTGGTGTTGTTTTGTGGCCAAAGGTTATACCTGCATTTTGTCTTTTTTCAGAGGTTGAACAGTGTGCTGTGATTGTTATTTTTTATTTACAACAGTGGAGGAAGACTATAATTGCTACCTAACAATATTTGGTAAGGAAAACACTGCCATACCTGCTTGAAATGGTCATTAGAACTATCAGTGGTAGAACTAGGAGCCTGAACTCTAGAGAAAGTGAGGCAAGCTACCTATGGTGTCTTAATACTTCAGGTGTCTCGGAAATCAAGTTCCTAAAACCTGACGCAACGCCATACATTTCTCAAGTACTGAAACCTACATCTAAACTCCTTATCGTTTTGTTGCCATTTCAAATTTCTCAGATTCATGGCTCAGGTATTCAAAGCCACATAATGGCCTGAAGAACATGAGAGACAAGTATGAACTACTTGAAAATGCTCAGTCATGGCTCAGAAGAGTATGCACGTATACTAAGGGGGAAAAAGTCCTCCCTCTCAGGCTCTGCAATTCCTACAGCATGGAAGTCCTCAAACATTGAGCACAGGTCTTTGTTTTTTTCCTTTAGAACCTTTCTGACCTGTGTTGTTCTACTTTCTTGGTACATGCACCATAAAGATTAATGTAATTTTCAATAATCTTATGGTCTTATGAAAAAACCCTAAGAATTGTAAATCACTAGTACTTTACTAGTAACAGTCGCTCTAAATTATTACTAAAAAAAGTGCAATCTTATCAGATGAAAATAACAGGAAGTATGTCAGATATTAACTGTACATACAGTTAATAAGACAGGGAGGCAAGGCATTTTACCTTTTGCAAAATCACAATAAAAAATTATTAACAATTCCTAGTTGGGATGGAAAAGAGACAAACACGTAGTCTTACCAAAAAGCACAATTACTTAGCAATACAACGGCCAGCTACACTTTTTATCACAGTCCATTAATGGAAAATGCATCCTGAGAGGAACGTTTTCCTCAGGAACCACCTTACAACAGTTAACTTCATGCCTGATCAGAGACATCAAATAATGAACCGGTGTGACAAACAAAATGCCAAAATTATATTACTAATATTACATATTATAACATAGCCCTTTATAATCATAAAAAAGGTACAAACCATTTAAACAGACCTATGAAATAGATATCAATGTTTCATTCTTGTTGACAGTACAAAGTGATTCAAGGTATATAGATCATAACTCTAACAAAATAAAGATACCAAATCAATCTGAAAAGTATGCCTGCCGTAGTAAACAACGAAGAGTTAATTAATGCGTGCCTTTTTAGAACCTTCCTGAAGATAATCTGAATGCCTGAATACCCAAAGAAGCAGCTAGCTATCCAAGGAAATATCACCTAATACCTTTGTTTTCACTAAATTTGAAAAGACACCTAGGGCTGTATTCTTGAATTATATTCCAAAGAGGAATCACTTTTTCTAATAAGAGGCCAGGGTCCCCTGACAGCAGGTCAGCCAGCATGGCACTGGCACCCTTTACCGGGAGGAGCGCTTAGGAGGTGTGAGGCAGGTGGAAACTGAAGCCACCAGAAGCTAACGCTCTAAGCTCCCTCGGCAAGAACTAGAGCCGAGGTCACATTCCTTCCGGGGCATCCAGTCCCACCTTCCAGTTTCACCTTCTTTCTGGGAGCATCACAATGCCTCAGGAAAAGAAAAAACAGTAGCTACAGTTCCTAAAATATTTCATTTCCAGGTCCATCATCAATACACCAATTAATATGTTATCCATACTTAAGAGCATTTTTGCTAAGCTAAAGTCCCTTTATCTTCTATGAGCCATGTAAAATCACCTCCCAAACTTTCTCACTAAAAAAATAAAATAGGATGATAAGAGATATCACGCTGAGTTGCATAAAGCCTTTGGCTTACCTATGGTACTTGACCTTGTCGTGCAAGTTGGAGACATTCCCGTGAAGTAAGGGCAACTATATTTTTAAAGGACATGAATAAAAATATTATTCCTTATGACCTACCCCCTTTGAAGTTTATTAATTTCATATTTTAATAGAAAACAAGACGACAGTAAAAAGTACTATTAGGTAGTCACCTATTACAGTACCTTGGCAGCTTTATTAACCTTGTCTTCGTTTTCTCTCTTATACACAAAAACCGAAGCCAGTTTGCCATCCTGCAATACAGCGGGGTAAACAGCAAGTCCAGAGGGTAAGGTGAACGGTGGTTCCTTCAGGGCATAGCTCTTCAAAGCGCTGTTCTCTGAGCCCATCCCTTAGGCCGTGACGCAGGGGTGCTGCAGCTCCTCAAAGCCGAGCAGACCTGAAAGAAAACATTTCCTAACATTGAGTCTCTATCTGAGACATGAGGCAGAGATAGCCGAGCACCCAGACCCAGGCACTCAAACCTACTAGTTCCTACAACCCTCATAAAGTAGGCCGTTTGACAACAGAAATAGTAAATGTTCAGCAAGTTACCTGCAATGCTTGTCAATTAACAACTTTCAGCTCTAGAGAAAATACACTTAACCAAACAGACACGCGCGGCTGCCGCTGCTCCCAACCCCGCACTGCGCACACGCAGAACCGTCGCAGTGGAAACGCGATCAAATACAGAGTAAGAGCTCTCCTGCTCCCTAAAGCCACTCATGTCCTGCCCCGCAGAGCAAAGTGCTGCAAAACTCGATCACTCAAAGATGATGAGCTTCTGCACGTCTAAAATAACCCACAATTCTAAGGAAAACAATACGAACTGGAGAATATTTCTAACAATGATGAAAAACATGTTAACAAATGGAGAGTGCATATAAACCAAGAAAACACTAAAACACCTGTGGACTAATGGGAAAGGAAACAGACTACTCATTGAACGCAAATGACAATAAACATCAGAAAAAGTACAATCCCGTTAACTGTCTTCAGAGTTAGGCTAAAGAGGGGAAAACGCAAAATTGTATAATCTCAAATGTTAAAAAGACAACCCACACGTACATGAGATTCCAGAAAATGCAAACTACTATATAATGACAGAAAATAGATCAGTGGTTGCCTGGGGTGAGGGCAGTTAGAGGGGCCACAGGAGAGGAAAGGATTACAAAGGAGTATAAGGAAACTTTGGGGAGAATGGATATATTCAGTATTTGGATTATGATTATAGTGATGAGTGATCTATAGCTATAGCTATCTATATATATACATACACATGCATACACACACACACACACACACACACACACACTAGAAAAAATATGTAAAGTATTAACAGAGGTTTGTTGTGGGCATCAGATCATGGATGATTCACATATATACACAAACATAGACATACATTTGCCTGCACCTCCCAAATCTTCCATAAAAGAGCATATCTTTCTTTCCAACAGGGTTACAAACTCACATGGTTACAAAAGACAATGCACAGCAGTGCAGCAGTATTGGTGGAACAGCAAAAGGCCTACTGTGTGCACAGGCACCTACTGACTGGGCTTGCACTCTGACGGGAGCCACCATCACAAGGTTCCAACCAGGACTGCCATTTCAGAGTTGGCAGGTCACACCATTTACCATAAAGAGCCACGAGCCTGAATAGTTATGTGGAAATTTCCTATTTTCCAACATTGGCTCAATATTTTTAAACCTGTAGCCAGACAACACATCTGAAAAGTTCGTGGCAGTTTTCAGTTCTGGCTTTACCATTGTTTAAAAAATAAAAGATAAAAAGAGTTCTTACCAACTCTGGCAGTGTGGGAAACAAGTTGCTAGTTCTAAAAAACAGCCCAAAATTCTATGTGGATCTTTTAAAAAATTCAGTTTAAAATCTGTATCCTTTGGGTAAATATAAACCCAAGAATCATTATATACTGACCTTCTATTTGGATTTTTTTCCACTTTGGTGAAGTTCCATACAACGCTTACTAGGTTACCGGAGTATGTAATGCTGCTCAAAACAGATACCCCAGAGAATTTCAAGGGCCTACAGACCCATATACTGTACCCTAAGAGACACAAAAAAAACTGTACCCTAAGAGGCACAAAAACAGTTGCTATCAACAGTGCTTTCAAAATGATAATTCAGCTAAATGGACTTACTGAAATGTAATACTGATAAACAGTAACACCTGGACTTCCAAAATACTATCTTTTTTTTGTTTTAAGGAGTAAAGGGGAAAACACCAAATCGTTTAACTTTGAAATTAAAAAGTCACAAAAAGTCACTGAATAAGGAACACAAACAACATGTATAAGGGCTAAAGCTACCTAAAATTGACGTTTTTTTTTTTAAACCCAAGAATGTTTCTGAGGATAAGAACTAAGCTGGATTTGTAACAAATTCACTGAGTTCCTACCTACCAAGCAATTTCTCCTTAAGAATGATAGAGAGAAGTAAAAAAACCAAACAAACGAAAAACAGTATTAAAAAGTATCTCAACTACAGTTGACCCTTAAAAAACGCAGGGGTTAAGGGCACCAACACCCTCTCAGTCAAAAATGTGAGTATAACTTTACAGTTGATCCTCCACACCTGCAGTTCCACATCTAAGGATTCAACCAACGCAGGGGATTCAACTAAATGCAGATCGTGAAGTACTGCAGTGCATACTTACTGAAAAAAATCTGCGTATAAATGGACGTGTTTGGTTCAAACCCATGTCGTTCAAGGGTCACCTGTGTATGTAACACTCACCTTTCTACTGGGACTACAAATAAAATTAGCATTTATGTAGGATCTTGGAGAACAATTACCATTAATTCCCCTATTCTGGAGATGGTGTGGTGCTTGCAGCAACCTCCCACTCCCACCCCAGTCGGGAGGGTCATGTTTAGCACCTGCCTTCTTCTTGGGCACACTTTATGGGTCAGGTGCCTACCCTGGGCCAAAGGGCAGTCAAATCACACATTAGTCATCTCTAGGACCCATGACCTGGATGAAGAGCTAAGCTGGACAATCCCTGTCTGCCCCAGGAATCTGAATGAACGTGAGATATTTTTGTCTGTTAGCAGCACAGCTGAAGGTAAAAGGATGCCATAAGGTAGAGTCAGGGCTATGGCAAGCCAAAGCCATGTAAAAGCAGAAACCTGGCAAGTACAGAGGAAGCCAGCTGGCAGCAGGAGAAGGAAAAGCAAACACTGGGAGAGTAACTTAGATTTAGAGCGTCACATTACTACTCCAACTCGAGGCTACAAGAAGCCCAGCTTCAAATCCACTGCCTCACTGCCATCCTTACAATCATGGGTAGCCTGAGGCACACCTGAGGTAGTCTGAATGGGTCCATGTTCTTTGAAACCAACTGCCATTTCACAAGCAGGAGTTGTTTTTAACTCCTCTTGTCTGAAAAACCAGTCAGACTAAAGGAAGGCGCTAGAGAAGTGCTACTTCGAAAAGTGTGTAGAAGCTAGTCTAACTTCCTTCTCTCTCTTAGCCACAAAATACAGCTTTCCAAAATCCACACATAAGGAATTGCTGCAAGAAAATAATCTTATTGGCAGAAAATCATGCCATTCACTTAGCTTTAATATTACTCTCCAAAGGAGATAAAATGGTCCCAAGAGTCAGGGGCAGGCTCTGGCTGAATGAATGGCAGTCAGCAGAGGTACAGCAATGGACATTCAATGAACTTAGTCACTTCCAAATAGCAAAATACCTTTTGTGGGAATACTGGGCCTTACAACACCTATTAACCTTTCATTTAATATTCTGAATTCCACTATAAGATCATTAACAATTTAGGGTTATAAAAGCTTTAGGAAGAGGTTAAAACTGGCAGTTTTTCTTAGCAGTATGTATTTGGGTCTAAGACCCCAAGAAATGCCACTTAAAAATTGAAAGGAATGAACCCCTTCCTTGTGAGAACTCAAAAGACTGACATTTTATTGGTTTGAAAGCATGATTAATGTTGACAGAAGTCTACTGATACCATCCGTGCAACGCTTACAGAGTAGCTGGGTTATAGCCTATGTCCAGTGCAAACTTCATTAGGGGGGAAATAAAAAGATGTGCTGTTGACTGCAATCTGATGGTCTTAAAGCAGTAATTCTTAACTTCACAAAACTGTACCCTAAGAGGCACAAAAACAGTTGCTATCAACAGTGCTTTCAAAATGATAATTCAGCTAAATGGACTTACTGAAATGTAATACTGATAAACAGTAACACCTGGACTTCCAAAATACTATCTTTTTTTGTTTTAAGGAGTAAAGGGGAAAACACCAAATCGTTTAACTTTGAAATTAAAAAGTCACAAAAAGGCAGCAAAGGATATTTTAATATTAGCACGGGTATTTTGCAGAATTTACCATCTCCACTCTCTATAATAAAATGTGGGGTACACAGTTTCTGACTTGAATACGCATCATGGTCTTTAAAATGTTGTTCACCTATCTTCCTCCATCCTTTTGCTTCCTTGGGCAGCACATCAAGTTTCTGGGCCACCTGTGGGATTAAAAGCCCTCGTCTAGGTCACTGGACAACTCATACACTAAACTAAGAAATCAGTGTCCTCTGGGGAACTCTCTCTCCCTCTGTTCTTTTCCAGCAAGTAATCGAGATGATCATTATCCTAGCTCCCTCAGCTTGGAAGTTCCGACGATAAGGGCTTGCACCGTGAGTTCAAAGGACACCCAGTATTGACTGGTATTTCGTTATCTAGTGATAACATGACTTCGGGCCCTTTGGTTTGATCTGTTTCACGTATATATTCCCTATATTGAACTCAGTCTGGCAATACATTATGAAGCGTTTGCGTACCGAAAGAACTAAGTATGATTTCTGCTAAGACATGGGATGTTATGTGGGTATGCACACGGGTCCTTAAAAAGAGCAGTAACAGGGATTCCAAAATTCAGGACCCAACTCTGAGTATTCACACGGCTTCCTACATACGATTTCCCCAGAACTGTTTCATCTTCATTCTAAACAAAATGCACTACCCAAAGACAGGAACCAGCTGGGCCTCTGGGGGCCTGGCACTGGTCTCGGATCGAGAATGAAGGCAGCATCCCAGCGCGGGCGCAACCCCAGGCTCCCCGCGGCTCGGCCCCGCCGCACACACTCACCCTCCCCGCGGCGAGGAGGACGGCCCGGGCGCGGGGGTTGGGGGCCAGCGGGGGTCCGACCACGACTCCCCGGGGTCTCTGAGGGGCGGTGGCGGCGCTCCCGCTTAGCTGGCCCCTCACCTTCCACACCTGCCCGCGAGGCCGGGCTCCGCGGCTTCCTTCGACAGCTCCGGCCGCCAGCGCCGCCCCGAGCGGGGGTCGCCCGCGAAGCCCAGGTTAACAGGGCGCCCCGCAAAAAGCTGAGGGAGACTGCGCGGAAGTGGGGAGCAGAGCTCAACCGGCAGCGACGCCACGCCGAGTTCGCCCCCGAGCGGGCCCCAAGCGCGGACCCGCGAGCGGGGCGCGCGTTCCCTACCCGCGCCCCCCCGGCGCCTCGCTCCCGGCCCGGCCCCCTCCCCACCGGCCCAGGCCCCCACTGACGGAGGACGCAGCGCGGGGCTCCCTGTTACCTGCGGGAGGGCGGCGGAGGAGGCGGCCGAGGAGCTTAGCTTCGGTCCCCTTTTCGCCCCCTGTTGACACCAACCACCCTCGCCTCCCCAGTGATACTCTGGCCACTACACCCACAATCTTCTGAGGTCCGGTCTCTCCGGCACCATAGAGACGGGTCCGGAAGCCGGACAGGATGCCAGCCTTCAGCCCTACAACGCCACCACTGGGGCGAAAGAACCCGGAACTGAGATGGGGCGGCCTCGCCGGTGATTCTCAGGCCGGTGCCATCTTGAGTATGGGCGGCGGTGCCGGCCCAGCGGTTCACTCTCTGTCCCCAGCCGCCTAGTTGGTCAGTGAAGATATCTCTTTTCTTGGGCTCTGAGTTGAACGTGCGAGTTTGCCTTGATTTTAATTTTCAGGCTTTTAACCGCACGGTCTTAACTGGATTTCCGCCCGAACCTAAAATGGCCGCCGGTCGCCTCTGACAAATAGAAAAGGGGCAGGACGGAGAATAGGAGTACTCTGGGAATTGGCGAGGACTTTTGGGAGCGTGACGTCGCTCACCCCGCAGCCCTGATTGGCTGCGCTGCATAGGCGGAAGTTGTACGAATCCGCTGCTGAAGCTGGCAGAGGTAGAAGTGATTCCAGCTGAAGCCCTTTCAAATGGGGAATCTGAAGTTACGCTTAAACCAGCGGAGAGTCAAATTGGGACTATTAATATTAATAGTACTTATTATTAATGTTGATGGTTTCTACTTAATAGGGTGTTGTGCAAATAGAATGAATATACGTGAAAATTTTAAAACTACATGGCTCAAGCCCAGTATATTTTCTCTGTTATCTTGTATATGAGCTTAGTAGTAGTCATCGCTACTATTTAATGCTTTTACAAGCTCACAGTTCACAGCTGACCTAAATCATTTGATCACCTAAAAGTTTTAAATTCTTCCTGGTCTGTTACAGTATGGATAAGGATCCCACAATTTCTTCACTAGATTAAGTGAAAGCAAATATCAAACCCAATTTTGTCCCTTATTCAGAAATGAATATTTATTAGAAAGCAGGCACAAATAGTAGTTAATCTGTCCTATTAGCTTGTTGAAAGTCGAGCTCTCCATCCTAGGTCAGCACTTCCCTATAGAAATACAATTTGAGCCACATAATGTAATTTAAAATTTTCTGGTAGTCATATTTAAAACAGTAAAAAGAGGGGCTTCCCTGGTGTTCCAGTGGTTAAGGCTCTGAGCGCACACTGCAAGGGGGCATGGCTTCCATCCCTGGTGGGGGAACTAAGATCCTGCAGGCCACCTGGCACAGCCAAAAAAACAAAAACGACAACAACAACAACAAACAGTAAAAAGAATGAGGTGGGGTCAATTTTAGTATTATATTTTAACACATAGCCAGAAGGTTGTCAGTTAAACACATACCCAAAATAAAAAATTATTAATGAGATATTTTACATTTTTTGTACTGTCTTCAAAATCTGATATGTATGTTTTACAATTTAAACTGACCATATGTCAATGCTCAAAATTCACATGTAGATAAAGATTACAGTATTGGAGGGTGCTGTTGTAAATGGTTTGACCACCACCTTGCACTAGAAAGTTGAGAAACAGAAGTACAGGGCTGCAGAGGCAGGATTCTGTTATCATCATAGTTACCGCCAGCATCTGGCAACAAGAAATCTTCCAGACCTGTGGTAGAGCCAGAACCAATAGCGATGAAGCCTCAGATGGCATCTCCAAAGGCTGAGGACTCGAATTTTTAGTGCTCACCCTGTTTTTTCAGGAGTGGAGAGCGTTCTTTTGAGAGCTCATCTCTAGTATTCATCATGATAATTAATAAGCTGTTATTTTTGCCAATCAACAGTCATTTCTGGCACTCACTCTGATAATTAGCAAAACATCTGGTGTCATCAGAGATCAAGGTGACTAAAGTATTTGTAGCTCCATCTCTGGAATGTGACCTTTCTGGTATGATGCTAGCTAACTACTCCTGGAGTGTGGATTCCTAATACTAGAATGCCAGCAGCTTCTAGGGCATAGCTTCAACCAAATGACCCACACAGAATATTACACTGTCCTGAAGAAATTTAAAGTCGACCACAGACATCATGATACCCATGTTGTAAGGGATATTGGCCTGCTTTGTAAACTGTAAACACTATACAAATGTTATAGAACTTACAACCTTATGTTACAGACTATGTTTATTCCACGGATATTTGACACACCTTTTCTGAGCCATGCCCGGTGCTGACCACTAAGAAAAGAAGGAGGAAAACGATAACAGTCATTTCAGAAAAGTGGGTTCTTTGAGGGGCCCAAATAAAACTTTTCTTTTTAAGTGATTGAGGAGGTGCTAGTAGCTTAGTGCTAGGAATGTTACTTTCATTTTTTGAAGTGCCCTGTGCCACCACCAACAAATAAGTTTCAATCTACTGTGTGTGAAGCTGAGTATGAGCTAAATGACTCTACACTTCCCTGGTTACTCTGAGGCTTTTCTGACAATTGTTTCTTATTCATTTAGTTAGTCAGCATATACTTTAGAAGTGCTCACTATATGCCAGCCTCTGCTCTAGAGACTGGGGAAGTATCACAGCAAACAAAACAAGATAAATTTCCTGCCCTCACAGACCTCACGTCTTGGAGGGGAGGTGGCGGGTGGGGGAGGCCATAAGGGGGGAGATAGACGATATATAAATGAATAAAGATAAATTCAGATAATGGCAAATTCCATGAAAAAATAAAACAAGGTAATAATAGCAGCTAACACGTGTTGAGTATTTACTGTGCATTAATTCATTTAAGCTGTACATAAATCCCACTTTACCCATGAGAAAACTTATGCACGGAAAGGTTAGGTAAGCTGACCAAAGTCACACAGCTGGTAATGGCATAGAGTAGTTTGCCTACAGATTTCATCTTCTTAACCATTATGCAATATTGCCACCCCAATGTGATAGAGAGTAATAGGGTAAGGGGGAAGACAGGAGAGGGAAGGGAGTTATCTTAGACGGATCTCCAAAGATGGCCTCTTTGAAAAGGTGATGTGTGATCTAACACTGAATGATAATTATGTGAAGATCTATGGCACAGAGACAGCAACGGAAAACATCCCAAGGCAGGAACTAGCTTGATGTATTTAAGGAACAGGAAGAGGGCCAGTGTGGCTGGAGTGTAGTAAGTAAAGGGGAGAGCATTTACGAAGACGCCACTAAGACAGGCTGGGGCTTGAGGGTCATGGGAAGGCATTTTTGGAAACCACTGAGGATTCTAAGCAAGAGAGTAACAATCTAGTCTACAGTTTTAAAAACTCATACTGGCCATTATATGGAGAATGGATCGAGAGAAGAGCAGCAAGGAGACAGGTTAGGAGACTTTAGCAATAGTCTATGTGGGGAATAATAGTGACTTGCGCTACAGGACAAGGAATAGAGATGGTCTTAAGTAGTCAGAAGTATACTTTGGAATAGAGGGCTATGGACTGAACTGTGTACCCCCAACTCCACCCCCCAACTACCACCACCAAATCTAGATATTGAAGTCCTAAACCCTAATCCATGTATTGAAGCCCTAACCCCCTTTGGGGATGGGCCTTTGGTAAATAGTTAGGGTTAGATGAGGTTATGAGGGTGTTATCCTCATAATGGGATTAGTGCCTTTAAAAGAAGAGACACCGGAGAGCATGCTCTCTCTCGATCTCCGCCACATGAGGACAGGGTGAGAAGGCAGTCATCTGCAAGCCAGGAAGAGAGCTCTCACTAGAATTGTGAAGATACAAATGTCTGATGTTTAAGCCCCTGAGTCTATGGTATTTTGTTTGGGCAGTGCAAGCCCACTAAGACATAGAATGAATGGTATTAGCTGGTAAGAGGAAGTGAAGTAAGGGATCAAGGTTGCTGCCTTGGGTTTGTCTCTAGCAATTGGATGCATGGTGAAACAACAAGTTTGCAGATCCTGTTAAACATTCAGGTAGAGCTATCAAGTCGGCTGATGGCTATAAAGGTTTGAAGAATCACTGCAGAGGCCCAGACAGGAGATAAAAATTGGGGCATCATGGTCTCATCAAGTTGTAAATATCCTGATATACTGTATGCTTCAGCTATACTCAACCCAGAGAAAAACACCTGTAACACAACACAGTATCTGAACAAATGAATTTAGAGACTACTGCCTCTCTGTGTAAGATTCTTTGTCCATGTATAATATTCTTTACTGTAGATCCCATATAACCAGTTGATTCTCACAGTATGCGTTCATTGATTTTTGCCATACTCTTGTGTTCATGGTCCACCCATGTTTGCAACTGGTGAATGAGTGTAGTTTTGATATGAAAGGTGGTTACTATTTTCATTTATATTAACAGTTAAGATGAAAATGAAACAAGAAAGACATATATTGGTTGTAAGTTATCTTCTATGCTGAAACCAATAATATTTTTGAATACTAGAAGAATATCTCCTCAATTTCTAATGTAGGTCAAGAAAGACTTTTAAGTTTAATTTGCATTGTTAGTAACATTCTTCATCACTTTATTAACTCTAGACAATCAACAAAACATTAAACAAAGCCCTGATTTGTAGCATTTGCTGATTTCTATAGTGTAAATACTCCCACCATGGCCAACTTCAAGGTACCAATATGACATCACTGAATGCAGAGTTGGGAAGAAATGTGCTCCAACATTATATAGTATTTCCATCATAGAGCTATAAAAGATGTAAATAACCTCTGAGCATAGATAATAATATAATATAGTAAAATAAGTTTTAAGTGATGAGTTCTTAGTCTTTCTTACCTTTAAAAATATAATCTATTTAATGATGAGTTTATGTAATTTAATTTTTAACAATGGCTGTGTTTAACAACTGCCTTCCAAAATTTCTGAACATTTAACAGTCAGCTCTCATGAGCCTATATGAGCCACTCTCATGAGAGCACGTTAACTAGGTATTCATACTTTCTGGTTCTACTTCTCTTTGTAAATTAATAAATTACTTCTTCCTTTTTTTAAAATTTATTTTTTGCTGTGTTGGGTCTTCACTGTTGCACGTGGGCTTTCTCTAGTTGCCGCGAGCGGGGGCTACTCTTCGTTGCAGCGCACAGGCTTCTCATTGCAGTGGCTTCTCGTTGCAGAGTTCGGGCTCTAGGCACTCAGGCTTCAGTAGTTGTGGCACACGGGCTCAGTAGTTGTGGCTCACGGACTCTAGAGCGCAGGCTCAGTAGTTGTGGTGCACGGGCTTAGTTTCCCTGCAGCATATGGGATCTTCCAGGACCAGGGACTGAACCTGTGTCCCCTGCTTTGGCAGGTGGATTCTTAACCACTGCGCCACCAGGGAAGTCCCTTACTTCTTGCTTTTATATGCATCAGTCTTTTTTGAGTTTGTTATTTTTTTTCTCCTAGAACTTGATCATAGCTGGTGTCCAAACTCTCAACTCCAATCCAGCAAAGCTGAGGACCAGACACTAGAATCTAGTATGCACGACCATCTGTGGCCACCCTTCAGAGATGTGTCTGGGAGAAACACGAGACTTTCTCAGGTCATACCCTACAGTCTCAACTGTGCATCATTTTCAAAATCACAGCACCACTTTCTGACCAGATCCCGTCTAGCTAGTTCCCTGTTTTGCTCTCACTAAGACTATTTTCAACCTCATTGCATATTTTCTTCCAATATGGCTGGCTCCAATGTTAGCAGGTCTTGGTTTGAGCCCACTTTTGCTGCTCACTGTCTGGACTATTCTTGGGCAAATTCATTTTACTCAACCTCCATGTTCTCAGCTGCAAAATAAGGATTAAAGTAGTACCTACTTGTGTTTGTGAGGGTTAGATTAGGTAAAGCATGTAAAGGGCTACCACATGTCAAACATTCAAACACTATTACATCCTGTTATTGCTGTTCTGTGACTGGTCCAGACCCCAGGGGGCCTGGCTTTTTTCATCAGAGTTCTCATTCCTTTCATTCTTGAACCTTTGCCTTTCCATGGCCTTAGGGCTTCAAAGCCTGAACGTGTGACTCGTATTTACCTGAGAGACCCCATTCTATCTTTTTAAACAATTATATTTAAATGGCTTCTTTCTCCTCTGCTGTAATATAAGTTCCACAAGGGAAATAATCTTTGTTTTGTTCATTGATCTAAGCTTCATTGTAGGTTGTCAACAAGCATTTATTGATGAATGGTGAATGGAAGTGTGGAAAGATAGATACTAGTCTGTTTTGATAGTCACTGTGTGGGTTACGGAGATGGAATTAAATTTTTTCATGATATATCTGCATATTTTGTGTTTTTTGTGATATAGTGAGCATAGATTACTTTTGTAATTTTAAAGATAGTTTAATAAAGGAATAAGGAACTGAAATGTAAACTTCGATTGGAAGCTCTTGTAGTCTTACATCAGTACAGTAGTCAATAAATTACATGAGATACTCAACACCTTATTATAAAATAGGTTTTGTGTTAGATGATTTTGCCCAATTGTAGGCTAATGTAAGTGTTCTGAGCATGTTTAAGGCAGGCTAGGCTAAGCTGTGATCTTCAGTAGGTTAAGTGCATCGAATATATTTTCCACTTATGATATTTTCAAATTACGATGGGTTTATCTGGATGTAACCCCATGGTAAGTCAAGGAAGATCTGTGCTGACACATACTAGAACATACAGGACTGTGAAAACTTTATTCTATGTAAAAGAAGCCAAACACAAAAGCCCATATATTATGATTCCATTTATATGAAATATCCAGGACAGGTAAATCCACAGAGACAGAAAGTAGATTAGTGGTTGCCATGGGTTGGAGGTAGAGGGGAATGGGGAGTGAATGCTAATTGGTACAGGGTTTCTTTTCAGGTTGATGAAAATGTTCTGGAATTAGATAGTGGTGATGGTTGCACAATTGATGACTATATTAATAACCACTGAACTGTACGTTTTAAAATGATGCCTTTTATGGTGTGTGAATTTTTTTCTCAATTAAAAATGCCCATATAATATGTGTGAGCATGCACACACCTGCACATGAAGGAGGATGGATATCATACTCATCAAGTTGTTGTCAGCAGTTGTAAACAAAAGGGAACTCTGTATCGGTAGGTGCCTTATGTCATATTCTATGTTACTAAAAGTCAAGTGTGACAAAAATGGAAAATTAATTGGGGATAGTCATAGAGACAACATTAGGAATGTTAAAAAACAAAGCAAGTGGTTAGACTTAACTAATTTCAATGAGATATGATTGATAGGCTGGGCTTCCATTTTCAAAGTATTTCACTGCATTTCTGGGGTTTGCAGATCCCTTTGAGCTCCTTTCCAAAATTAGGGGTCTTCTTTCTGAAATCACTGAATTAAAATAGATTCCTTCGGCCCAGGATTGGAAATAAATGAGCCCTGAAAGTTAAGCTAAACTGAGAAGTTTCAATGCCTCTTTAACTTGCCCTCCTAGACTCTAGGCCTTAATGTGCAGCTCCACGTCCCATCTGGTGCAAACAATAATATTCATGCTCTCTGGGGTTCAATTTCACAATCACGCCCTAGCCCAGTGCTGATGACACAGCAGACTTGAGACGCTGGTAACTTGCAGGTAAGGAGGAAAAAGAACTGACCTCATAAGAGGTATTTATTCTGCTTTTAAGTAGCAGTTACCAACTTCCAGATTCCAGATTCACTTACTTCAGTTCCCCAAACTACCAACGAAACAAGATTAAGAGGCCTGGAGGAGAAAAGAGTAGAGGAAGTTAAGTGCGTGCTAAACATTTCTTCTCACAAGTTAATTAACTGCAGGGTTTCAATATTGAGCAGTCATGAGGATCACACACAAGTATTTTATACTGCAAAGGCCCGTATGTTGGACCTCTGGTAATCAAAATATTTCTAACTGGCCTTGAGAGATCATGATTTATAGGAATTGATAACTTTGCTGGGAAATGAATTAAAATAGTCACTCCACAGGGTGGTATGGTGTTGTTC
Organism: Mesoplodon mirus; assembly: GCF_964341445.2. Taxonomy (NCBI): domain Eukaryota; kingdom Metazoa; phylum Chordata; class Mammalia; order Artiodactyla; family Ziphiidae; genus Mesoplodon; species Mesoplodon mirus. Next base: position 171,744,643 of record NC_138978.1, on the reverse strand, counting down.
CTGATTGTTCTTCATTTAGGTAACAACTCTCATGAACTCACAGTCTTCCTATCTGTGGAAAATACTAGTGCTGGTAGTAGATGTGGAGAGAAAGTGAAAGGTTTAAGGAAGTCTTAGTACTTGTGATTTGAAGCATTTGTATAGGCCTTCATATATATCACTCTCTGATATAATTTATATCAGTTATCAATTGTTGCATAACAAGCCATCACAAATTTAAGAGCTTCAAACAGCAACATTATTTTTCTTTTTGCTCACAAATCTGTAAGGGTTTGGGTAGGGCTTGGCAGGGCAGCTCATCTTGGCTCATGTGGTGTCCTCTGTGGGGGTTTGAGGGCAGGGGGTCGGGGGGAGGCTGGAATCCTCTGAAGACTTATTCACCTCTAGCTGTTGATCCTACCTGTCTGCAGGGACCTCAGATGGGACCATCTTCTGCAACCCCTATACCTGGCCTCTCCATGTGGCTGGACCCTCTCACAGCATGACAGCTGGTTCCAAGAGAACAAGGCAGAAGTGAATACTTTTATGACAGCCTAGGAAGTCATGTAGCATCACTTCGGCTTAACGCAGTTGGTTGAAACCCAGGCTCAAGGGGAGGGGACATAGACTCCATTACTAGATGGGGGGAGTGTCAATATCACTTTGTTAGACGAGCGTGTGGGATGGGATATATCAGAGGGGCCATCATTGGAAAACACAATCGGCCACATCAGCCCAAAACTCACAGGCTTAAAACAACATCAATTTATCATTTTTCAGTTTTTCGGTTGATTGGGAGGTCCTTCTTCTGGACTTACTTGGGCTCACTCACATAACTGAGTTTTGGTGATATGTCAGCAGGGTTGGGGTGGGCAGCTCAGCTGAGACAGCTGGGATGTTTGGGTTCCAAGTATTTTCACAGCATGTCAGTCTCAGGGAGCATTCTACAAGGGCAAAGGCAGGAGCTGCAGGCCTTCTTGAGGTGCAGGCCCCAGAACTCACATATCATTTCTGCCACGTTGTATTGGTCAGAGCAAGATACAAGGTGAGCCCAAATTCAAGAAGTGAAGAAACAGAGTCCGTCTCATGTTGAGAGGAGCAGAAAAATACCATGGCCATCTGTTTCAATCAATACACATAGCCGTATGGCCACATTATTTATACTCTGTCCACATACAGAGTATACTTAATTTTCCCCCCAAAAGTCACCTACCATTATGGCATTAGGCTCTGGCTTGAAGTACAGGAGCTTCTCATCAAAATCATATTCAGGTGAGGATGAGGCTCCTTGGGTGTGATTTTCAGGTTCTCCTCTATTACGGCTTCTCTTGATTCAGAGACTTGTGAACTAAAATAAGTTATCTGCCACATCACCCCTGTACTCCCACCCAATATGCAGTGGTGAGACAGGGACAGGATAACCACAAAGGACACTCCTAGTCAAAAAGGGGAGCAATGGGAATTGTTGGTTCATGGCAAATCTGAAATCCTGCCAGGCACATTTGCTAATTCCTTTTACTTTGGGGTCAGGGAATGTTCCTTAGTTAAGGCCTAGATTTGCTCCCCGGGAGTGTTCTCTATTCCATTCCCAACTGCTAGTTCAGCTGACCTATAGCAACTTCAAACCCCGCACAACTAAGAAGAAGCAGTTTTTCATAGACTTCTCTGTTGGTTCCCACAATTATATAAAGTCTAATTCCTGTAATAAATTCCATATGCTATATCACTCAGAGTGGTTCTGTTTTTCTGATCCAACTCTGAACGATAGAAGACCAATTAAAAATAGCTGACTCTATCTGTCCCAGAATTTTCTTTAGTGGTATTACTCACTGTGGGCTTTGGATCTTAGATCTTTGGATGATCCCTGTAGGGTCAGGAAAAAAGCAGCAGCCACCAGTGGGATTTTGATGTAAGGAATTTCAGGGGATATAGACAAATTCATATCCTTAGAAAAACAACCACTTTCTATCTAGTTGGACCTATGTGAGTTGAAAGGCCTCATGGGTCTGGTGCCTACAGCCATAGCAGCAAAGCTTTTAATTATTCTTTGGATCAATTAAAACTCTGAACAGTCCAGAATGATGGCCTAGATCCTGATCTGACTAAAATGACAGTGGTGCTTTAAGGAAAGGGCCAAACTATTATGTTCACAAGCAGGTGGCAAGACAAACACTGGTCCTCTCCTATTCTGAGGGATGGCTATGTCAATTGAGATCAGAGGGGAGCCTCTGCTAAAAGAAACAACACTGGCAGGATGAACAGAGGAAACACAAAGACTACTTGTGGGTCAAGGATAGCAATGCCACCATGACCTGGAATTAGGTTAAACACTAGGCTTCTTGCTTCCCTCCGATGATTCCCTTGTAGAAGGACTAAGCTAATTGGCACAATATGCTTAGCTCCAGGCAGTCTCAATACAGACAGCACAGGAAGCCATGTGGCTGGTGGGCTATAAATAATGGACTAACCGTACAAATAGATGAAAACAAAATGGCTAGGTAATTAAAGGAAAACCGGTGCGGGGAGACAAACTATCCCAAGCACTGGTGTTATATGTAGATACTCAGTTGATGAGGAAGAGGTTTCTAAATATAGCAATGAAATAGATGCTGCAACCTGAACCCTAAGCCTGTAAAAAGGAAAACTGAGGCAACAGGAGTTCTATCCATCACTGATTCTTTTCATGGAAGTATTAGGAAGGTGGGTTCAGACAACATCCTGAGAGTTGGGCACCACCCTTATAAGTAACTGACATGTGAAAATTGGGATCTAAACTAGTGAAAGCCAATCAAATATATTCTAATTTGGTGTCCCAGCTTGACAGAAACTACAAATAGGTCCTAGGATTGTGCTCCTAGGGTACTATTTCCGAGGGAACGTGGTAGATGGATTTTAAGGACTTCTGATGAAGGTAGCAAGAGACAGTATTGACTTACTGCCCTACACTTGTATTCAGGGACAATGACAATATTTACGACCAGTTGTGCAACTCAACCCCCATTTGTGATGACCATTAGGACAATTGGTTTTGTGTGTACTGCATTGTGTGTTCGTAGGTTTCCAGGCTGGTGCTTTTTGCTGTGGCTGCTTTATGTGGAAGCAGAATCCCTGTGTCTCGGTGCCTGAATTACATATAAAAACTGTAGGAACATCAAAACATCAGCATCTGCCACATGTGCTGCAATAAGTGGTACAGATATAGTTATCTACCAGCGCAGGAATTTCATGTTCACATCCCTACTCATCCACAACCTATAACTAGGTGAATGGACGTGCACACAGCCATTTAAAACATGCTCCATGTGGGAGCCCCTGCATATTTACTGGTTTCCTGTAAATCAGTGATTATCAATGCTAGCTGTACATTAAAATCACCCAGAGGAACTTTTAAACCATGATTCTTGGGCTCCTGTCCCAGAGATGATTATTTAATTGGTTTGAGCTGGAGTTTGGGTACCTGCATTTTTAAAAAACTCCTCAGGTGATTCTATTGAATGCATACTGGTATAAAAAATAGTACCCACACTATGAACTAATGCAATGGTTCTCAAAAGTGTGGTCCTTGGATCAGAAGCAGCAGCATCACCTAGGGGACTTATTAGAAATGCAAAATTTGGGGCCCCATCCCAGATCTACTGAATCAGAAATACTGGGATATGGCCCAGAAATGTGGTCTGGGAAGCCCTCCACTTGATTCTCATGTAAGCTAATGTTTGAGATCCACTGAACTAGCGAAATTATTCGATGGAGTTTGAGCAAGCATCATTTTACTCCTACTAATGGGTGAGAAAGAGAATCATATCAAACATGAGCTGGGGCAGAACTCTGTAGTCTGATGTGATTATTTGCTCTTTGTGAGAAGAAATTAATTTTCCTGAGAAAATATGATAGGAAAATTAAGATTTCTTCTGGAGAGCCAAAGTCAGTCACATAGCCTTTCACTAGCCTAATACTAATAGTAAGCAGACATTCTTCTCTTTTACCTCCTCCTCCTGTTTCCTCCTCTGTTCCTTTCTTCCTCCTTCCGCTTCCTTCACCTACCCTCCTCCCCCACCCCCCATGCCATAAGTGATTTATGGTAGGAGCTTCTAAGTCCAACACCAGGAAGATAGGAAATATTTGCCCCTTAGATACCTTTTTCAGTGCTCTTAGTTTTTTTGTGGAGATCCATATTTCATCTGGTATCATTTTTTCTTCTGCCTGAAAGACTTCCTTTAACGTTTGTAGTGTGGCTCTGCTGGTGATAACTTCTTTCAGCTTTTGTATGCCTGAACATGTCTTTTTTCACCTTCATTCTTGGAAAGCATTTTCACTGGGTATAGAATTCTAGGTTGACAATTTTTCCTCTCATTACTGTTAAAGATAGTGCTCCACTGTCTTCCTGTTTACATTGTTTCTGATGAGAAATTTGCTGCCATCTTCATCTTTGTTCCACTCAATGTGTCTATTTTTTTTAACCTCTGCCTGCTTTTAAGATTTTCTGTTTATCAGTGGTTTCGAGCAATTTGGCCAGCAGAGATTATAAAACATCAGTGGGACAAAGGAAACTTATTCCTACACTCTTTGGCATATGCATATTGTTATGGGTTGAATTGCCTCCCCTCCAAAATATATGTTGAAGTCCTAACTCCCAGTACCTCAAAGTGGCCTTATTTGGAAATAGGGTCTTTAGAGAGGTAATCAAGTTCAAATAAGATCTTTGGGTGGACCCTAATCCAATATGACTGGTATTCTTATAGGAAGGGGAAATTTGGACACAGAGACAGACATGCAGAGGGAAGATGATGTGAAGACACAGAAGGAACACAGTGATGGTACTGGAGTGCTGCATTTACCAGCCAAGGAATGCCAAGGATTGCTGGCAAAACCAGAAGCTTGCTTATGTTTACTCAATCTCCTTTTATAATGGAATGAGTTTAACTGAATATACAATTATAGGTCACCAGTTATTTTCTATCAACTCATTGAAGATATTCTTCTACTGGCTATTTGCTTCCATCATTGTCAGCCCAATTATAGTATCTCTGTAAATTTTCTCTCTGGCTGTTTTTTTCTTCTTTTTCTTTGATATGCTTCAGTTTCATGCTGGTACATCCATATGTGTGTGTGTTTCCTGTCTTCAGATTTGGTGTTCTTCCTCATTGCTGTGATCTGAATGTTTGTGTCCCTGCACAACTCCTATGTTGAAACCTAACCCTCAAGGTGGGTTGATATTAGGAAATGGAGTTGTTGGAAGGTGCTCAGGTCATGAGGGTGGAGCCCTCATGAATGGGATTAGTGCTCTTATAAAAGAGGCTCCAAAGAGATCCCTTATCCTCTTTCATCATGTGAAGACACAGAAAGTGTCATCTATGAAACAGAAAGTGGGTCCTTACTAGCCACCACACCAAATTTGCCAGCACCATGATTTTGGACTTCCTGTGAGAAAGAAATGCTTGTTGATTATAATCCATACAGTCTGTAGTATTGTTTTAGTGGTTTAAACAGACTAAGACACTCATTTTGAAGATATATTCATCTTTTGTTATTTTAGAAAATTATTTCTTCAAGTATTGCCTCATCCTTTTATTCTCTTCTTCTAGAACTTTCCACCTATATTTGATGTCCCATAATTGCTTATATTCCTATATCTTTATAACTCTTATACATTCTGGCTACTTTTTCAAAAATCTAACTTTACTATCTTACTCAACTGTGTCTAATTTAACTCACCCATTGAACTTGAAATATCAATATATTTCTAGTTTCCCATTTGTCTTTTATTTCTTGACCATGTTTAACATTCCCTCTTTATTTCTTTAAATATTTTAGACACATTTAAACATATTCTCTGTATGAAAATTCCAATATCTGCTGGGGGAAGGTGCCTCATTTTGTTTGTTGTCTCTTTCTTTCTCATTGTGGCTTCTTTCCTCATGTGCTTTGTAATCTTTCCATGTGAGCTCATGTTCAGTTGATCTTCAATCTGTGAGAATCCTGTGAAACCTGGGTTGAAGGTATATTTCTCTGGAGATTTGTGTTTGCTTCTGCCAGGTGCTCCAGGGTTTCCAATACTATACAGATGTAAGTCTGAACTCCACGTTCAAAGATATTCAAACATGTTTGAATTTTCAGGAGAGATTTCTCTTTACAAAAGGCTCAGACCATATAGGCCATTTTGTTTTCCTATGAGATTTTTCTCACTTAAGAATATCCATCTCCTTCACAAAACAAAAAAATAAAATAAACAAAAACCCCCAAACAAAAACAGGAAAAAGAAGAAAGAAATTGATCAAGTATGGTATTTTTCAGTTCTAAATCTCACTAAATCCACCTTATGGATCAGATTCCACTATCTTCTGCCACTTAATGTCAAAAGTCTAAGGACGGTCAATTTCTCTGAAGGCATTTTGTCTTTCTTCTCAGGATTCTTATGGAAATTTTAATTCATTTTTATCAAGAACTTCTCTATGTCAAAATAGATGTCAGTATCCATTTTAAAAAATGGTTCACATATTGCAGGGATAAAAATCCTTTTTAGCTCAGTAATATTTTCTTCTATTATCTTTGGCTGTTATTCCTGTACCTTAAAAAAAAAAACTCTTTTCTTGGAAAACCAACCAGCCAAATATTGGTGCTCTGATTTTTATCTTCTATATTATTTTTTATTTAATCTATGTTATTTTCTTCTGCCTTCTCAGAGAGCTTATCAAATTTTTCTTTATCACTGATTTTTCTCAGTGTTATTAATTCTATTCTTTAATGCCTATTCCATGCAAGTCTTTATTCAAATAGTCGGGATGTTCTGCTATACTCCACAGAGAACATATATTGAAGCTTAATGTTATCCCTTCAGTCTAGCAGACTGTCAGGTACCTGGCTAGAATGTGTAGGTGGGATTTTAGATATCTGAGGAGACACCATATTTTCCATATTCTCATTAGACTAGCAACAAAGACACAAAAGGACAAACTCACCTCACTGAAAACGTTGATGTATCCTCAATGATAGAATTTGGGAAGATTTGCCAATAACCAGGACAAATTGGCTGGATTTGGAAAAAACCCTCCAGGTACCACTTGGCAAAAAGTAGGAAAATCAATTTATATTTCTTTTTCTCTGTTTCATGACTTAAAATATGCAAGGTCTTTAAAATCCTGAAGACCAGGCAGCTAATAAAAAATCTTGTAACAAGAAACAAAGACTCTGAGAAATAGGCCTTCAATTGGGTTGAAGAAAAAGCATTCTCTTTTTTCTGAGACCTTCTGACACTTTGGCTTAGTCTTTGAGTCCTAAAGATTCTTGGCATATTTCTGGTGGCATGGAGTAAGCCCTGCAACATAACACCAAGTGAGAGCCTAGTGACTGTAAGCTCTGATCATAGCTACAACTAGTAATAGTAGCAAGTTATTTTGTGTGCTGTACCTCATCTACCATTTCTGAGGTCTGTGTAAAGTCATGACAGGATATATGGCTTCAGTTCTATTGTGCTGTGCAGAATTAAGCAATAGGTGTGTCACACATATGGAAGGGGCTAGGAAAGGGTAGAGCAGTGTCCTCTTCCCCAAGTCCTGAGTGAATGTAGTGGTGGCTCTCCCATGAAGAGGGCAGCTGTGATCTCATGAAGATGGACAACCTAGACAAAGCAGTGCAGGGACAAGGGGAGGAAACAGAACAGGAGGAACCTATTCTTGGCCCAATGTGAGAAAGCGCCTTAGGGAACTCTCAGAAAGGGCAGAAAACTCTTGAGAAGAAATAATTTCCAGCTATAAACTATGGCTTGAGGCCATGGCAATTTAGTTCTTAAAGTAAACATGACTTTAATTTGTAGACAAAATCTGGTAAGGCCAGGATATCTTACTTACATATAAATTGTATTTCTAAAAGTGCCCAAGGCCAAAACCTTTTGTTCTCTGAAGTATGTAAGAATTTTAGGTATTCTTCCTTATTCCTTTAGTAAAATTTTCCTTCATAAATAATGCAAAGGTAAATCAGTCCATGCTTGAGTGGAAAGATCACAATTTCTAATTCTGTGAAGTCCTAAAATAATGAAAAAAACATACAGGGAGAATGAGTATGTGCATGTAAACCCTGGAGACCAGCGCTGGAAATGTTATGAATTGTTGTGGATGTTCTTCTTAAATCAGTTTATAATGGTATGAGGGAAGTTAAGTTATAGAATGTTTGCTTTATCCTTCTAATGTCACTTATTTGTATTTATACTTCGTACATATGACAAGTAATAAGGCACGATACTTACTAATTGAGGTTACTGGATTGGAAGCATGAAGACAGGTTATGTCACAGACTAAATACATAAGCTTGGGGAAGTCATTTAATTTCTCCTGGCATGGTTTTTCCAACTGAAAGAGTTTGATAGGGTTGTTTCTAAGGCCCTTTCCAGCTTTAATATTCTATAGTTAAAATAGAAACCAAGACAAATAAATACATGTTTTCAGAAAGATCAATTGGGTTTTGAGTTCAAAGACACAGATCATATCTTAGATTCACTTATTCCCTAAGGAGCATGATATACTTCCTTATACATAGCAGGTAGTTAATATCTGTTGACTATATTTTATATCTCTATGTGATTGGTTTCCCATATAAGTAGATGGACTGAGTTATTTCAAAGGCCTTTTCCAGCTCTACTATTCTATGCTTAAAATATAAATGAAGCCCAACAACTAGTATAGTAGACCAATGAGATTTTAAATTCTTGTCTTTGATCTATGTATTTACTTCAAAGCCTCATATAATTTCCTCCACAGCAGGTGCTCAAGGAAATATCTATAGATTGTAATTATTTAATTTGCTCTGTTTTTCAAGTAAATATTTCCATACTATAACATGCATGAGTTATTTTCACAACTCATTATTATGTCTTTCCATTTCTTACTACCTAAATCTTGTAAAAACAAGTGAACAAATGGGAAACAGGTATCTAAGTGAGCAAAATATTTTGTTCCTTAGTCTTCTTCAGTGAGACATAATTAATTAGCTTTTCCATATTTTAGACTTCATGAATAATAAAATTTAAAAACCCAATGCCAATCTAGTTTCATGTATACTAATAGATGTCCTAGGTTTTCTATATTAAAATCAGAAAGACAAAATTAATTTGAATTAATTGCTGAAGAAACTCTACTCACATATAACATAATTACGGCATATGTTCCACTGTTAATCAAAAAATCATAGTTAATAACTTTGGGAAGCAACCTTTCAGGCACAGGGCATGAAATAAAAAAGGTGATACTCTTTTTATAAATTTTAAAGGTAGCACATATCACGTGAAATACTCAAGAGTTTACAAGGGGAAAAAAAGGACAGGAAAAAACAAAATTTATATGCACTCTACATAAGCATGTAACTCCTAATGAAACACATTAAACAGAAACACATGACTTTTGCTAATTCATTTGTACTTTATGCTTCTTTTTAATAGAAATTAAATTAATCAATTAATGTACATAATGTAGTGTTTGTTTTCCAGTCTAGTTACTTTTCAGCATTCACTTTTGAGTCTCATGGTAAATGTTATTCAGCATCAGGATGTGGTTTGATGAGTGAACAGTGTCAAGCATCAACTGTACTTAACACAGGACAGAAGGGGTCAAAGTTAACCTGCAGCTAACAGTATGGAAAAGTAAAAAGAAACACAGACCCGCAAGAGTATCAACATGCATTATTAGGCCAAGATTCAAAGTTAACCCGACCCACACAGATCTCTTCTAAGCTGAGAGCACAAATGGAGAGGGATGACTTTATCGAGATCCATAGCCATAGTAGTAAGGTTCATCAGGGCGGAATCCATAAGCTGTGGCAGGGCGTCCAAGAATGCCAACCGATTGGCCAAAGCCATCCATTCCAAGGCTAAAAAAGAGAAAAAAGGAATAATCAATTATATTTTTCATTCCAATGCAGGTCAAAGAAGAGGCCTGGAACTTTATACATCCAAAATTCTCTTCCTAGCAGCATAAGTGACTTATGTGGCTGGCTATCATTACTTTTTTCTTCTTTAAATTCCTGTAGTCATAAAAATGTGTTTAATACATATTTAATTCTAATAACTTCTGTTAAAAATGTTGAAAACCTCTGTCATCAGGTACCATTCAAGACAAAGAGAAAGAGAGATCAGAAACGTTTTAATGAATTACATTCATATATGGTGTTTATGTCAGAATGTGAAAATATTTTACATGTTAGCAACTATCAGTAATACATTGCTAGGGAATGATAAAATTAAAACTGTAGTAAAGTGAGTTTTCTTATTTATAATAAGATCTCTATTTCATAGGACTAATCCACTATTAGTAAGGACATGCAGTTGAGTTTTAGCAGTAATCTCTCACTCAGAGCCAAATCATACCATAAGCCTATGACTAAAAGAAGACAAAGAATTTTACAAAATTTGAAAGTTAGCCAGATTTGATGTGCAAATTCTTCTTCTGACTCCTCAATGCAAAAAAATTACTAAATAGTACATGTTTTGAGTTACAGCAAGCAAATTATAAATTTTGGATTATAAATTTATAATTATAAATTTATAAATTATAAATTTATTCCATGGAAATAATAGAAGCCCAAAGATAACTTTCAGAGTTAAAAAGGTAGATTGAAACACGGATAAACTGATATACTTTAAAAATTCTTCTTTCATCTATTAATACATTTAGAAGAAAAAGTACTTTTAAAGAGTCAGAGAATTATTAAACAATTAGTGAAATGACAAGATATTATTTTGCCAAGCAAATATGGCAGCTATAACATGCTCATGCATAGCGCATGCAGTGAATGCTAGTGAGCTTATTTCCAATCAAAAGAAATTATTTATAATCCAGAAATGTAAGCTTTGAAAAAATAAATATATTTAAATGATTTAAGATTATTCCAGATAATGCTAGATGGAAAGACACTTTTCCCTTTATCAGCAAAATCTCAATATGATTAAAAAATACATTCATACAGGGACTAATTTCTTCTCACAACTCAAAGTGAGGTTAAGTTAAAATGCTTTAGAAGTAACGATTAAAATGTTAAGGTTTTAAATAATTTGTGTGCATGTGTATGTGTGTGTGTGTGTGTGTGTTGGAATAGGATTAAATACTAAAAGTAAAGGGCATATAATTCATGTGAATCTACCTCTTAGGGGAATGGAATTTATGAAATATAAGGTTTAGGTTAGCATTTGTAGTGAAAGATCCTGGACAAATCAAACTTTTGGGTTCCTTCTATATCAAAAACTGTGTCTGTAATTTCTGAAAGTTGTTTGAAGTTTTTAAGTCTGAATTTTATTTTGAAATGGCAAAATATAAGTATGCCTTTCCTACTTTGGTCCCATGGAAAGAAAGATTAAATTTTCTGATGAAGGGAGATATTACTCTAGAGGTAGCTTTAAAGATGTTTTAGGAATTAATGGAGCCCACGACTAAGACACACCTGTATCAGTTTAAAATTAGAGGAAAAGTTGGCCATTGAAAAATTTTCTGTTGAAGCACTAAGGCTAACACATACTCATGTATCTAAACAACTCTCAGTTATATAAAGGATGACTGTATAGCTTGTGGATTTCAGCTCCTTCCTTTTTCAGCTTTCTACTTATTACCTGTCTTCAGCCACTCTTTACATTTTTTAGCATCTCTTCTGAGGCTAAATAGCAGCTGACTTAGGTAAAACTCAAGTTAATTTTGTCTTTGTTTATTAATCTAGGGGCTGTGGTGAGATCTCTTTTAAGAACTTGGAAACAAGAGGCATATGGTTGATCAGTGAAGAAATATGCGAAAGTACCTTCAAAACAGAACATCTCACAGAGGAACAATATGACTGTAATTCTATCTAAAAGAAGATGATGGTACTGAGAAGGGAGTCTGTCAGCCATGTTGGCACAGAACGAGGAGCTCCTCAGAGGCAATGCTGTAGTGAAACCAACCCAAGCAATCCCTTGGGGTGACCTATAACACCATCAGGAATATATGACCTTTTTGGCAGGCTTGTCCTCACTGAGGAAGAGGCATTAACAAAGGTTCTGAGTCTAAAGTTATTACACATTCAAACTGCAAAACTTTTTAATTTCTATGACCAATAAACAAATTTCTGATTACTGTTTTCTCATGTGGCTTGCCAACAGGGTAAAGAATAAACTTAAGACATATCTGATCTGCCTGCTGGTTATCCTTTCATTGTAAATTGACAAATGGATATTGTTTTTTTTTTTTTAAATATGTTAGTCACAGTTTTGGGTAAGAATATGAATCCCCAAGTCAGTGAAAAGTAAGACCAAATCTTGAACACTGTTGAGTTTGAGTTTTCTGAGCCTGCAGGTTTACTGCAATAAACTTCTATTTATGCACTCAATAGTTAACCCAGAGACTTCTGTATTACAATGTAAAAACCAAATTTTCGTGAACTTCCATAAATATCATGTGGGGAAATTTTTCAAATAGGAGAATTTGAGACCAACTCTTAAAATGAGTTTTTCTGGAATTATCCATCATGTGTCATAGATCAAATTGCTGTTTAAAGAATATGTGAAACATTATGACCAGTGTGGGTGGTACTCTAAGTTCTATATCCTTTTGTATCATGAAAGATCAACCATATCCCTACAATTAATATCTTTTAAATAAAATTCACTCTGATACAGAACAGTTTGATTCTTTAGTCTCTCATTTGGTTCTAATATAGTGAGGAAATTGGACTTTTCAGGATGTTAAAACCTGGAGATAGATATTCTTCTGGGACATGTGAACTCTTACTCTACTTTCTCCCTTGGGATAAGGATGTAGCCTTGTTAATGCTGAATCTGGTTCAAACCAGGAGAGCCTAATGTAAGTTTTCCCAACAGAAGCAGATGGATTATATAAATTCTTCTGGAAGGGGATAGAAACGTGAATATAAAAGGAAGTATCACAGCAAAAATTGTCCTTTCCTGATCCACTAAGACTTTACTTAGAGTACACAGTATTCAAGCCACTTGCATGCCCTCAACAGGGACCCTCAGAACCAACAGAAACTAAGTTGTGACATGCTGTACCTGCTCTTGCCCTGTGTGACCATCCTGCTTCAGAGAAGAGTTTGTATATTTGGCTATTTATATTGGAATTTAATCCAACACTGCATGTGTGTCTCCATACGTACATATTCTCTTCCTGGTACTCCTAAACTATATAAAAAAGCTGTGTGTCCCTTTCGAGTAGAATATGCCACTACTAGACCACTTTTTCTTTACAAGACTAATTATGTAGTGTCATGTAACCTTTATCCTCAATGTCTAGATATCATATTTTAGATCTTTAAAAATTAGAAAAATACCAAAATGCAATACTGCTTCTTGAAAATATATAATTCTAGTCTAAAGAAAATGGTTACTGTTTGTTGTGAAAAGACAACTAGGAAAGGTAAGGCCCCCAGATCCATCTGCCATTAAGTTTTATGTCCTAAGAACAATGATTTTGGGGTACCTAGAAAAAATGACAAATTCTTTATAAGTAAAAATATATATATTTAAAATTCAACAACAAATATAAAACCACACGTAGGTTTTATTTTTAAACAAACATTTAGAAATCTAATTAGTATTCAGCAAGCAGAAGACTAAATTTTCTGTAATGTTTACAAGGCTTCCAACAAATTTTCAACATCATTCATTAGAATTCTAAACTTGAGATGATTCAGAGAAGGGTGAAAAAAAGAAATCCAGACATGACAAGTGATGCTTCACATGCAGCACATTACAAAGGGAATGGCAGCCAGTAAGGAATCCTAGGCACTCCGAGGCTCTGATTAAACTTCTGTGCCAGAATTGACATTCCTGTAGAAAGGAAAGAAAATCACCTACCTCTGGCTGTTTGTGAGGCTTAATTAGTGCATATTTGTAAAGCCCTTTGAAATCCTTGGGTGAAAAGTGCTGCATAAGTGAAAAGTATTATCATTATTTTATTAAAGTTAGATAAAAGCAATACAAGTCTTTTTCTTCTTTGAAATTTCCAGGTCAGCAAAATGAATGCAAAGCACATAATGAATATATTAGTGGATACCACAGGAAAAAAAAAAAAAAGGATACATTCAAGCCAAGTTCTCTTTTCGTAGGCTCACAGAATCTTTGACTTGGAAACATTTTTAGAAATACTCTATAGTGTACCCTTTCATTCACAACATCCTTGACAGGGTCTATACAGCTCTTGTCATAACACCTCCATAACTGTACATTGTCAAGGCAGTTCATTCTTTCTACAGACTTATCAAACTATTAGAAAATTCTTCATTAACACCCATCTGAAATCTGGTTCTGTGAGTCCTAGAATTACCTTCTCAAACCACAAAAGAAGTCTAATTATTCCTTAATATGACTATTTCACAACTCTCATTTAATCAATCCTCATGACATGGTCTCTAAAATCATTTGTTTTCTAAAGTATTTCAATTTTTTCAGTATTAATCTTAAAATAAAGAAGCTGAAAACAATGTGGTACTTATGATATGGTCTGAAACCAGTACAGAAGATAAAAACGAGATCCCATTTCTGACTCTCTGCTAATGTAGGCCAAAACTGTGTTGATCCTGAACAAAATTTTTAAGCCATTTATCACAAAATGGCTTACATTGACTGTATACGTGTGTGTATAGTTGTGTGTGTATATACATACAGACACACATGAAATTTATAACTTATAACTACCATGTTGAATTTCACCTTTTTAGCTTAGGTCTTTCTTTGGGGATTCTATTCTCCCTATGACAAAATCCTTTATGACAATATACTTACAAGTAGGGAACAGTGACACTTATTAACTACCTATCTTTGTGATCCATAAGATAATACTGAAGGCTGGAATTCTTTTGGGATCGTTAAGTGAAAGGACTTAACATTTTTTGGAGGATACAGCTCCAGGACATTATAACACTGCATGAAATAATTTAGTAACAGTCTCCTAGAACAGTTCATTCTTTTTATTAATTACTCCAATATACTGATCATAGAACCAAAATCAGTATGTTTATCTTCCTTTCCAACTAGGTTATAAATTTATCATCAGAGTAATTTCAGCTTAAGTATGACTTGTCATGGGAAATTTAGGTCTACGTAATAGTGATCTTTTGTACATCCATCTACCCATCCATTCAAATAGTACATGACTTTCTATAATGTGTTAAGTATAGTGTTGGAAGTCAGTGTCAAAAAAAAGATGTGTTGCTTGGAAGGCAATAATAAAACAAGACATGGTCCCTGACCATGGATTGGAGGCAACTAACGTGGAACAAAATTCTGATAATAATGTGTTGTGTTACCCTAGTACATTTATAAATTACTACAGAGTAGAATAGGACCAAATAACATAATGTGAGAGTATATTAGAGATATGTACAAATTGTTACAGTAGAATCTCAAGAGCTAGAAAGCCTTTATAGAAAACACTTTGATTTTAATGTATCTGTCACTTCCTGACATTTTAGTTTTTGTCTTCATTTCCTATTAGATTGTAAGCACCATGAATGGTAAGGACTATCTTATTCATTGCTATATCACTAGCATCTAGTATTGTATCTGACATGGCGTGGGATTTCAAAAAGTGTTTGATTGCATGAATGGATGACTCTTAAAGGACAAGTAGGATTTCACAAGTGGAGAGAGAGAGAATTCCTGATGGTGTGGCAGCCTGAGCAAGAGAAAGGGCTGAAGAAGAGCAAATGATTTGTTATGGTCAAAGTCTTAGGTTTGCAATATAAGCAGCAGCAGAAGATAAAGCTAGAAAGGGAGGTTAGGACCAGATTTTAAAAGTTCTTCATGTGCCATACTAAGAACCACGTACTTTTGGAGAGTTGTCAATGTTTTTAAGAAGGGGACCAAGAACAACTTACTTCTGTGTTTCAAAAAGATAATTGGGGAACAAGGGGTTGAGAGGCAAGAGCATGGGGAACATTTAAGAATATTATGGCTGTCCATATGTGAAGTAATGCGAGTCTGTAGAGGCATTGGCAGAACTAACAATGATCAAATATGCTACATTTCATGACAAAAAATGGTATCTTTTCTCTTTTGAAATGGATTTTTAAGTTATACATTTACTATTTGAGAACTGAGAATGAAGAGAAAGAACTTCAAACTGGCCAAAAATTTGAGGTTATAGTTAACTGGAATGAAACAATTTTTGCCCCTTTAATATGGGAATATGTTTCATCAAATAAATAAGAGGCTGTAGTATTCCATGTAGATGAAATCAAACTGTAGAAGCAGTCTGTCCCTGTACTGAACAGGAAAAGATGGGCTATTCTGGCAGAAGAGAGCATTTTTTTCTTGAAATTCATATATAGCAACAAGAGAAGTCTGGATTGAATGACATAATACCTATAAAATTATACCTAACATTTGTATAGTGACGTATTACTAAATCAAGATCTAAATGTTTGCAATTTAGAGATCCACCGCTAGATGGAGAGCTTGTTTTATCACCGAGTATCGTACTTTTACAAAGTTGTAAAGCAAGCTTTATCAAAGTTAAACTTCTCAGCATATTTAACATTGATAGAATGTGGTTTCCATTGCTTTTTCATATAATCGATGTCTTTATATATGTGAAACAATTTAGAGTTAAATAGGAATCGCTATCATTCATATGCAAAAAAGTTTTGTGAATGTGGAGGCCTATAAAAATGAGAGAAGATGCTGATTGTCTTGGACACTGAAAAATGTAATGCACTTGCATGTTAAAGTACTACTATTATAGGAAAACTTCTAAAATTTTCATTGAACCTGTCAATAACATCTTGTTTCTATAAATTTAAATGTAATAATATATATTTTAGGTTGCTCAAAAGTGTTACTGATTGCTTTTGACTTGAGCCTTTGTATTATTGAGAAAATGAGCAGAGTGAAGCAGTCTTTTAATGAGTTTCACCAATATGTATCAAGTTTAGCTGTCATTTTCCATTTAGTTTTCTTTTACTCTTAATCTTTTATATGCATGGTTATCAATTTTAAAGAATCATATTTTTAGTGAAATCAAACTAAGCAATATTTTCTTCAAAATTATAAATGATAGGAGTAGTGGGAGGTTGTATTTAACGTACTCATCTGGAACTTATTAAAAAATTTTTTTTGAAAAAGACATCTGTCAGTTCTAAGGGGAAAATACCATCTTGGGGACAAATCCTTTCAATTTAGTTACTATACTGAGATGCTTCAGATAAAGACTAATTTGTACTAATGATGGAGGAAGCATGTGTAAAATAGTCACTGATTTATTCCAAATGGAAAGAAATTCCATTTCACTGACGCTCTGCTAATACCATTCAATTTACACTTATTATACATCTTAATCTGTTATTTAACCCATCTCCAGAGCCTATTTTAATGATTATATTTTTGTATGTGGAGATGTTACAGTTGGTACTTTTTCATATTATATCATCTTTGCATTAAGTCTTCTATACCTTTTTATTATTTTTTTTAATTTATAGTCTCACTGAGATTCTTCTATTAACTCTAGTTCTTGGGCAGCCTTACTCTTTTACTGTTGCCTCTGACAATTCTTCTTCATGACGGTCCCTTTCTTCACGAGCTTAGTCACTTTTTATCGTGTTCAACTTTAGGTTTGTTTGTTTGTTTTTTTGCCTGTCTGCTGGCCCTTGAGCTTCGAAATATTTCTACAGAGAGGTTCTGTATTTGTTTATAATATACCAAGGTCCTGGAATTTCACTGTCCTGAAACCATTTTAATGATAATTTCTTGACTTGGGGTTTCCTGAATTAAATGTATAGTATAAATTCTGACCCCACGCGTGTTCATGAAGCAAGCGTATGATTCCTATTCCTCATGGGTGACTATCCTCCCCATCTAGGGTCTTAGGGTAGAAGACAAGTTTTAGCCACTTCTCTAGGCTGGTGAATTAAAATCATCTAGTCCTCTTTTCAACTGATGAGAAAAAGGCAGCCCTTTGAAGTTCCAGGCTCTATACAGGGAATTCAGTTCTATCTTCCTATACCATATAACCTATACCTAGTTCAATATTCTTGTGGTGGTTCTTCTCTGTTTGTGTGCCACTTGGGGTTATATTTTGTCCACCTTTTCTATATCTATACAGGAGGGGGCCCTTCCAAGTCAGGTCAGTCTACCATCTTGCTGGAGTCCCTTCTATTCTACTCTTATTAATCTGCTTTGCACATCTAAGGAAAGAATTTATAAACCTTGTATTCCTGTGACTCAAAATTGGCTTTCTTGAACAGAACAATGACTTGAAAGAAATAACTGGAGCCATTAGAAGATATTTTTTTCCCTTATTTGTAGCAATTAACAGAAAAAATACTCTAATAGGTGCCTAATAGAAGCCATCAGATGTGATGATGCTGAAGTGAATATTTACTGAAACTTATAAAGGTCTCAAAATTTTTATAGCAATCTTTTAATGAAAGTATACCATCTTGTCATCTTTAACTTGCATTTCTTCAATTAAGTACAAGGACTTCTCGAAATTAGCAGTTCTATAATATCAAGGAATGCCTCAGTTCACACCACCAAATGTTAAGGGAACTTGCTGAGCTGCTTAAGTAACCCCTAGGTCAATAAACTGAGTCATTAGCACCTCCTTTAAATAATTGTTTGTCTGTTACTGGTTCAACATTTATATAACCTGTCATAATACTTTGGTTTTTTAAGGTACAAAAATTACTGCTGTAGGTTTAAAGTAGAGAGTTTAAGTAGCGATGTTTTCACAGTGATAGTTTAACCATACTGTCTGGTACTGAGTGAGTTAAAGTCTGAACACCACAGCTAATTACTATGTAATGCTAACCTTAGTTGCTGGTTCATTTTGAGACTCTTTAAAATATGAACTGTGTATTTTACCCCTATGCACTCTCTTAATGATTTGTTTTTTTAGACTGAAATCACTTCCAGCCATCAGTTAGACTCTTGGTCTCTACATATGCACTTCTCCAAGCACAAATATTTCTTTTTCCTATTGGTCTGCCAGCTCTGTCAGAGCAAATTTCACTTTAAACTAAATGCTATGATACTTAAAACCTCTTGGATTACTCAGGCTGCTAGTGTGATCTATGACCTTCCAAGAATGACAGCTGAACTTTCCAATTTGCTTATACTGCTTGGGGAACTAAAAGCACATGCCAAAGAGGAAAATGTTTCTGATGTTGAACAGAGAGGAGAGTTCTTGTTGGAGGTGGGAGCAGGAGACTATTAAGTACTGAAAAATACTAATAAGAAATGAAAAGAAACTAAACATGCTGTAAAGTCTAAGAGCTCGAGCATAATTCAAAAGTTAATGCTAGCATTAAAAACTTTTTAGTCCAGTTAAAATATGAATAATGACCTTCAGTTACTGAAATTTAAACACCAACCAGAATCTTAGAATGATAATGCACTATCAAAATGAACAAGTTCAAGAGATGGAATAGAACCTAAAATTATCACAAGTACTATACATAATGGGCTATATCAACTCCCCATCATTCTTTATAAAGCAGACAGAAATCTGACATACGGATATAATCAAAGAGGGAATATCACTATCTAACATGCATGCTACCCCTACTGACATATCAGTCTCTTGTAAATTAAAAATTAATGTTAAGCTTCTGTTAAAACCTTGTCTGAAGTTCTTAAATAAATAATACGGTTTGGAATATTTTTATATCACTTTGAAACTTTTTCTTTACTACCTTTCATAAGAGGTATATAAATGTTAGTTGTAAAAAAAAAATCTCAAAAATCTTATCACATATAAGCTTAATGTAAAGTTTCCAATTTATGCCCTAGTCTACTTATTCATTTATTTGTCTCAATAATTTTTAGGCTAAATAGCCTGCAAATTACCTTTGGCTGATAAAAATCAAGTGGTGATTGATAAGGACCTTTTTTTGTAGCTAACTCAGACTAAGTAATATTTTTCTAAAGTTGAGGGCACAAGTATGGATAATAGAAACTATATTTAAACAAATTAAAAGTGCATGTTTTTCAGTAGCTAAGCATCAAAGTTTGATTGATTGTAAGATAAGTTTATAATATCAAATATACAACAGGCATTTCCTTGTATTATTATGATACTTTATTTTTTTAATAAAAAATTTAAATTGAATGACTCTTTAAATTCTATAGTACTTTACCAATTTTCAAGTTTTACACACATGATTTCATATATTCCAATAAAAACACTTTTCCCCCCCTTTACCCCATCTTGTCACTCCCCTTTCCCTCTCCTCACTGGTAAGCACTAGTTTGTTGTCTATATCTGTGAGTCTGCTTTTTTGTTTTATTCACTAATTTGCTCTATCTTTTAGATTCCACATATGTGATATCATATAGTATTTGCTTTCTGTGTCTGACTTATTTCACTTAGCATAATTAAAACATCTATGTTGGGCAGGGTTATATAGATACTTTCAGCCTTCAGTAATTTTAGTAATCAATACAGGTCAGATAAATATTTAATAGTTATTTAGTATCCTCTAGAGCACTTAGGATCTCCATATACTACATAATACACCAACAATGCATTTAGCACTAGAAGAACAGTTACTAAAGTAAATCTCTACTCTTAAATTTCATAAACTCTCTTGGCCCTTGAGAATGTATTTATTATATTATAGGCCTGTACAAAAAAAGGTAAATTCATTTTCTACTTAGGTCTAAGGCTAATTTTAGATTGTCAAGATACAAACTGATTGAAGTCATCCTGATCAACCAGATTGCAGTCTTCTGATGATGAAACAAGGTATTTCTAACAGTGTCTTCATAGAATGGGGCTAAGCATCTTTTGCACACACTGCACTGACACCAAGCAAATTCCGTGTAGAGTGGAATGCAGAAGTATATGATTCTAACAATTACTTTTCTGACTTCGCCCTATTACCATATTTGAAAATTATTATTTTTAAAGCAACATAAGGAAACATACTTTTTTTTTCTTTATCACTGATGTACAAGGGCATTTTTCTCCCTTAATTTAAGGACTAATAATTATGTTTACAAATTCAGCTACACTACCTTAAGTATGAACTTATCAACGACTCCTGCATTTTATTAAAGTTAGTGGGGTGCAATGACCTCAAAACCAGAATATCTGTATATAATTTATGTCTCTACTGATATAACTCGTCTCTGTCTAAATCTGTAACTTTCTTTGTCATGATTTCTTTTTTTTTTTTTTTTTTGGTAAAATAAGAATAATGGCTATCCCTTTTAACATCTCTCTGCCTTGAGATTATTATATTTCCAGGTCTTTTACAAGAACAGTACAAAGACTCTTGTAGTATGTACTTGGTGTTATTGTTATGACATATGAAAATGATAGAGGCTTCCCTAGAAAATACTTAAGAAATTCTGGCTCCTGCCATATAATCTAGACTGTTAAGAGATACTCTATCATACTTGGCATGCTTCTTACACATGCTTTCTGTTTGCCTTTACAGGGCTCTTACATAATTCATAGAGATTTATGCCTACACATAGGCAACTAATTGTTGTTGCACTAAAATAATGCCATGGCCAATCATATCTTCCTTTACCATAGTGAGACTGGACTGCTTGTATAAATAAAATTATTCAATCAAAACCCTTCAGATTCTATGTCAAGACGTATGCAAATGATACAACACCTTTAGGGATGAATAATACTGGGAAAGTCTCTTTACATGCTTTTTCATCTTATTTTATATTCAGGGACTTTATTTTGAAAGTAGTAAATCAAGGGTAAGGTTTTTAGTTATTTCACACAAATCATCACTTCCCACATTGCATACATTCCTGCACTTAGGTTTACTGCTGTAGTGTTGGCTTTTCTTTGAAAAGGGCACAGGGTCACAGAAGTGTTTAGGGTGGGGTATCTTCATTCTGTGATGTTCACTGTCTTGGGGTGGTGCCAACCTGACAATACGGGACACATAAGCAGAGCTGGGTAACCATGAGGAGAATTCTTCAGGGAGATGGGAATGCACTATACATTTTTGAAATTACAGGCAGTGTAGAGTTTTAAGCAGTATTTCCAACTAGCATATAGGTATATCCGTATTAGTTACTTCAAGTATGCAGGACAAGGAAAGATTACAAATTGATTTAAAATGACTAGGGTGCACACTTGCTGATGGCAAATAGTACTTCTCTCCCTCAGATTTTAGAAGAAAAAGGCAAAATTCAACTGTAGGATATTGACATAGTTTCTGTTTTCCCCTTAGTATATACAGAGAATGAGCTGAACTATAATAGCCCAATATTTATAAAGTCCTTAAAACCCAGAAACCTTTTTAAAAAACTTTTTGAGACTTTTAAGAATTCCTGCTTATTTACCACCTCAAAAGAGATCTCCACATGAAGTTTAAGTACCCATGTAAATACAGCTTTGTGGGGTTTCTTGTATCAATTTAAGTTACAGTTGCCATTTAAAAATTTACTTGCCTAACTATGTTCATAGGAGCCTCCTCCCATCCTTTCACATTTGAGGGGCGCTAAATTAACCACTTGATACTGTCCACACAAATCTGGATTCCTTTTTAAGATTGTTTTGCCTTTTAATTTCTGACAGGCCAATATGAAGGTGCTTTGTTTTTGGCTGGAAAAACCTGAAATGGAAAGAATTTCTGAAAAAGTGGGATGTATCAACTTTAGATAAAGCTAAACAAAGAAAATAGGCTTAAAAATATATTAAAGTACGGTATATTATTTGAGATAGAATGCTGACTTATGTCCACAAAAGAGATGATATTCAGAAAATCATTAGTTATGCTCCTCTCTATAAGTCTATTCAAAAGACTAATTATTTAAAATGTTTAACTTTGATTACAGGCACAAGAAACCATTTGTTGATCATGCCTCTCTAGTCTGAAATGTGTAGCTTTTATGTAAAAACCAACATAGCCATACATAGATTTTACACTCACCAATAATTAACTTTAATGATAAAAGTATAAAGTTTAGAAAAATACTAACCCTTCTTCTCAAATACAGAAACAAGGCCACATTTGAAAATAGATTCTATTACAGAGTGCTGCATTTGCCTCTCTGAAGTAGGTCTGAGTTATATTTAGTTGGCAGAGGTGCTGAGTACTTACGAGATTACCAAGTGATTTGGGCTACTGCTGAAAGACTGCACATTGGCCTAAAATCCCTACAGGTAAAATCCACAGGATTATAGGTCATAATTAATCCCCTTAACTCCAGACTTCCTTTCCATTTCCATAACCCGCAATGGAGGTTTACTGCCTTTTTTAAAAAATGAGAAAATCTAATGCATTTTAACAAATCTAAAACTCTTTCAATTAAAAGTTCTGAGAATTCATCAACAGCTATGACATCAACATTAAAAAACATTCAAGGACTAAAATGTTTTGTCACTTATTTCCTTGGGAATATCTATCTACCTATCTACCTACCTACGTAAACCTTTGCTCATGAGATGGTAGGCATCAGAACCCAACATTTAAATCAAACTCTTTGATACAATGTCTCTTCAAATCTCACAATTATTCAAATTATGTTTTGTAGGACATTGATGTGTTTCTAAAGAGACATTCTATTACAAAGCTATGAAAACCTGCTGTCTGAACTAATCCCTCCAAAGTGCTTACTGTTATAATGAAGTAACTAAATTCTAGTGAATTACCAGACCATTAAAGATCAGTGTCTTATTAAACAGCCTATATAACTCAGGAGGTTGTATTTTAATAATAATGTGATTCTTTGTCAAATATTTCACTGCTTAGGTTAAAATGCAAAAATATGAATCTATAAATCTGTTTACTTTTTTATCTAAGAAAATTCATCACAGTATCTTTTAAAATTATTTTTATTTTTTTTCTGGCTTTGAGATATAATTGACAAATACTATTGTCATTAGATTATCTGATTTTTTCTTCTGTAAGAAAACGTTAAAGGTAGAATCTTTTGTAACAGAAGTTAGCAAATGACAACACTCCAAACAGCATGCTCTTAAAAAAAAAAAGTGTCTATTTAAGACATTATGGCATTCTTCTCTAATGATTCATTTGCGTCCTCTAAAGATTAAGGACAAATCAAAAATGTTTAAGATGTTTATTTCATTGGGACACACATACACACACCCTTATTTAATCAAGGTGTGAGAATAACACAAAAGTTAGCAGGAACATGCTATATAAAAACTGACACTGTACTTAGTATTAATTCCTTAATTATTTTTCTAAGCACGATAATACTATTACCTTTAAAGATTTTTTTTAAAAATGATATAAAGAATAATAAATAGGATACTTTAAGTCATTTCAAAAAATTATATTTTAACCCTGAACTATATACCCTTCTCAATGGGAAAGGGATTATTTCTTATTGACCTCTATCCCTAGAGCCCTCCAAGTGTTTCTAAATTATAAGGGTTACTGAATAAATAAATTTTAAGTGTTAAAAAGAAAACATTAAATGCACATTCTTCCTTTAATGTATTTTTATTTAATACTCTATAAAGCTAATTTCATTTGTCATCACAGAAACTAAGTAAAAGTTAAAAGTATCTTTTGGAAATAATCTCCAACAGTATACATGTTATACTTCTGATCTATTGATTATCAACAGGTCATTAGTTAAGACCCAGTAATAGGAAAGTAACAAGATCAAAGTAACCTTTTATTCATGTTAAGTATGGAGTAGAATTTGTTTCTACAAAACATAGGCTATTTGATATTAAAAACTAATATAAACCTTGTAATATTGGGACATTACAAGTTTCTTTTGACAATAAACCATTTTTTTTTTAAGCTAGAGAATGCTTACGTTCTGTATAAATGAGTCCTTATCAGTACAGATATATTCAACTGGATATGTGGTAGTATAATACACGTGTACTAAGAATTCCTTAACTCAGTCATAACTATAAGGCAATCATCTTCATGTATATAAAATACTGTAATTCAAAAGGCAGTTTTTTATGTTATGTAGGTTACTAAAAAAATTCCCATATAGCATAGGCTCCTACCAACAATTTTATAATACAAGCACATAATACTATATATATATATATATATATATTTTTTTTTTTTTTTTTTTTTTTTTCCGGTACACGGGCCTCTCACTGTTGTGGCCTCTCCCGTTGCGGAGCACAGGCTCCGGACGCACAGGCTCAGCGGCCATGGCTCACGGGCCCAGCCGCTCCACGGCATGTGGGATCTTCCCGGACCGGGGCACGAACCTGTGTCCCCTGCGTTGGCAGGCGGATTCTCAACTACTGCACCACCAGGGAAGCCCTATATATACATCTTGATTATATAGTTAATAAATACTACACATTATACATTTGAAATGATCTGATTTACACTTTAAAAAGATCACAATGGTTACTATGGGGGAAAAATGGATTGCAAGGGAAGGTAAATGCAGAAGCAGGGAAATTAATCAGGAGGCTATTTTGAATGGTTCAGGTGACAGATGATGGTGGCTTGGACTAGAGTACTAACAGTGGAAATGGAAAGAAAAGGCCAAATTTGAGACAGTCTAGAAATGAAAACAACAGGACTTGCAGACGGTTTGTACTGGGGAGGGTGGTAATGGTGAAGAAAAGGGAGGAACCAGGGAAGACTCCAAAGTTTATGGTTTGAACTACTGGATGGTGGTGACATTTACTGAGATGGAAGATGAGAGGAGGCACCTATTTGCATGTAGGAAATCAAAAGTTAAGTCTGATAATTTTATTAAACATTCAATTGGGTATGTTAAATAGTGAGAGGAATAAAGCTGGTGCTCAAAGGAGAGGCATCCAATAAAAATACAAGCCTTCAGATAGTATTTAATGCCATGGGATCTGGATGAAATCCTCTAGGTAGTGGGTGTAATTAGAAAAGAGGGCTCCCCAAAATGATATGGATAGAGAACAGGGTTGAAGTCCTGAAGTAACCAGCATTTAAAGGTGAAAAGGAGGAGGAATATCCAGCAGAGAATATTGGGAAGGAATGGAGAAGATCTTAGGAGGAAAATTTAAAAAAACAGGCTATCTTGAGAGCTGAAAGAAGGGAGTTTCCAAAAGCAGGGCCTGGATATCTGTGTCCAACACTGCTGAGAGTTAAAGATGAGAAAGGTCCATGGATTTGGCAATATGAAGATTAGTAGCGATTTTGACAAAACTAGAGAAATAGAAGAGTGAATGGGAGTCTTTTGAGATGCACTGTATGAAGAGAAACAAGAAATGGGTAGTAGCTGGAATGTGATGTTGCGGCAAAGAGAGTTTAACGTTGGAGATTCCACATTGTGTTTATACCCTGACAGGAACGATCTAGTAGAAGGGAAAAGAGTGATGACATGAAAGAAGTCCTTAGGAAGGTAACAAGGGATGGGGTTCCGAGCAAAATGAGCCAACTGGACTCTGAAAAAAAGGGCACTTCCTTGCCTGTAACAGAGGGAAAAGAGTGAGGTGGGGTAAAAATAAGAGTAGACACTGAGAGGTGGGGAGATAACTTGGGCAAATTGTTCAACTCAATAAGCTTGGGTGTTCTTAATGTCTCCTTCCCTGAGCTGTTGTGAAGATCAAATTAGATAAGAGATGTAATGATAGCAATTAGCATACTGCCTTGCACTCAGTAAATATATTTCAATAAATGCCAGCATTACTATTAATCAGCATATCTCAGATTATAGACAGATTTGAAACCATTTTAGAGAATAATATTTCAAATCATACAATTAGAATAAAGATTAAGTCTGTACGGCATTGAAGCCTGCATTGTTTCTATTCCTTTCCAGTAATTTCATTTAAAACTGGACTGGACGGTTCATGTTACAGAAATAAACTTTTTGGAGCAGTTTCACTTATTTAAGATTTTTCTTTTGCTTTTTAAAGAACAACAAAAACTTTAAAAAATGTTTATTTTGTGAAGAAATTTTCTGTGGACTTTCACGTCCAGAATTTTGGATGGATTGTGGACTGTCTGATGCAGATTTAAAGTATTAGAAAAACAAAGAAGCAAACTACAGAACGGTCCCCACCACCCTCAGATACAGTGTCTAAAATTGTGCTTTAGTTTCTACCATTTTTTTCCCACATGCAAACTTTCATGTTACAGTTTAAGTACACGTAGACAGGCTTATTTGAAAACACAATAATTCTAAGAGTACAAGCTACAAGTTTAAAGTTCAGCATTTCTACATTATACTAAATACCTTCTGAAAAGGCCTAGGGTAGTGCTGTATCTCCCCCTCTCCTAAAATTTTCAAGCCATTCTTTTCTTACCCTCCTTTCTTATTAGGTTAACTAAAAACTGACACTTTCCCAAAAATGGGTCCTCTGTTTTATCAGAAGATCTGACTTTACTGCCCCCAAGTCAGAAATCTTATTCTGTGTTTCAATATATTTTCAGTTATTGTTTCTATGATAGCTGTCTAAATCAATGAATGGGTATTATGCACTGTTGATTTATCCCAACATTTTGATTTTTATGAAATTAGTAATAATTTATTTTGTGAAAACAGACAGCTATAAGATAATAGTAACTGGCTTCAATGGTGAGAAAATAGAAGCTGATTTCTTTCTTTCATGTATTTTAGCATATTTCATATTTATGTAGATTAATATGATCTACATCAACATATATTAATAAAATATATTTATCAATGGCTATCATCTAAAATGGCATTCTAAAAGTGAATTTCTTGACAGAGATAAGTTTAGTTGCCAACCACAAAATAAGACGGTAGTAAAGATAAAAGGTACAAGTGAAAAATAAATTTAACAACGTATATTAACTGAATCAAATAGTTAATGCTTCAACTGAGAGGTTTCATTGCAGTAAAAAATAAATGAGATTTTATTGTATTTCAGTCTGAAGATGCAGATATTTAATAATGTATAAAATTCAGCTTGATTAAATGTGATTTTGAATTTCCATTGATTTATTCAACAGATATTTATAATATTTCCAATATTTGTAAGGACCCATTTGGTAAGATGGTTCAGTGGATACTTATAATGATGTTCTTTTTACTTTAAGAACAGCTCTTACAATGTAGAGATCAAGTTTTTTGAAATCCTTTAAGTTCCTTTAAATACTATGAAATCTTCTCTGAAGTCGAAAGTGAAAAGTAATGTTCTGACTTATTAAATAAACTCATTAAGTGCAAATTTATGTTGAAACTGAACATACAACATAATCAAAGAAACAACAAACCAGCTTACTTTATTTGAGCGGAAAGAGAGGTCGGGTCTTTCAAGAGCACGAAAGCAGACCCAATTTGAACATTAATGGCAGTGCACGTGCATGTGCAACCACTCCCGTACCCTGCCTCCCCAACACTTGCACACCTTTCTCCTCTCAGCTTATTAGCATTCTAAATCTTTCTCCCAGGCTTGGCCTTGCAACCACTTACTTGATAAAATAGGTCACTTAAAAAGGAAGAAAGCCCAATAAAATGAATTACAAAGACAACAAGTTTAAACTGATTGCCCTGTTTTCATACATTGTAGCTGAAATCTGCAAATATGCAGTTGGCTGTGCTTTGGCATTTAACAGCAAGTGATCAGCAAGGAGGAGGAAATTTTATTCTCATTAACGGTTGCAGATTTACTGCAGTGAAAAAGGGCTATGTAACCAGAGATGTGACAGTACAGAAAGATCAAAGCCTTGGATTGGAAACTAAATAAACCCTCTGGCTACTTCCTGCAAGGAAAATTCACTTTGGCAATGTAAAACAGAGCCCAGTTAAAAACTACTCTCAGTTTTATGAGCTGTCATAGCAGCTCAAATGGTTTGGACTGGCTGAGTTTAGAACATTATATTTCCTTGTTTTTGTCTTAGATACTTCTGTAAGCAGTTTTAAAGACTTTATTTTTTTTCAACACAACAACAAAAAAAAGAAAAAAACCTCTTTTTCTTTTGGTTGAAACTGAGGAGGTAACTACTAAACTTATTAAAGCAGGCAGGTCTTCATTTGCACATTCCTTTCTCATTTACTACAGTTTAATATTTTGCTCTTAGATTTATTTGGCAATATACATTTACCTTAATAATTCATTTGTAATCTGTACAATTCCTATTCAAAATAAGTGCAAATCAGTTTACAGAGCCCATATGGCTCATATCTGAGGGGTGAGCTATTTGTAATAGCACATCTGGTAGGACTATGGGCAATATGGAGAAAACGGGAATAAATTAATATTACATTTAAAAACCTATAGGCTTTAGGTTTCGTCTGTTTTTTAAAAAATATTTAAGAAAAAAATGTTTAACATTTCTAATATATGTTTAATATTTCTAATATAGGGACTTTTAAACAATTATTCATAAATACCTAAATCACATTGTTATATCAATCAAAACACAGATGGGCTAGAATCAATCAACCCGTCCCTGAGTTTAGGAGTAAGCTCAGCATCATTGAATCCAGACTTAAGGGAAATAAAAGATGACATGCTGTTTTCCTCTCTCTCTTATTTTTTTGGAGGGGGTGGTGGTGCTCATCAACCAAATTGCTTATAATTTTAAAATTCTCATTAGACTACGAATAAGCAAGACTTTGTAATGGTAATCTGGGACTTCCCTGGTGGTCCAGTGGTTAAGAATGTCTTCCAATGCAGGGGACTCAGGTTCCATCCCTGGTCAGGTACTAAGATCCCACATGCCGCGGGGCAACTAAGCCCACGCACCGCAACTACTGAGCCTGCACTCCACAACTAGAGTGCCACATGTCGCAACTACAGAGCCCATGCGCTCTGGAGCCTGTGCACCACAACTACTGAGCCTGAGAGCCCGTGCACCACAACTAGAGAAAAGCCCATGCACCACAACGAAAGATGCCACAACAAAAGATCCTGCAACGAAAGATCCTGCGTTCCACAACTAAGACCTGATACAGCCATAAATAAATAAATAAATAAATAAATAAATAAAATTATAATGGTAATCTGCATCCTATTCCCTTTAAAAAAAAAACCATTATTTTTTGAAAATAAGAGCATTTCATAGGTCAAATATGTCATAAAAGCAGTCACCTTTGCTTAAGGACTTTCTACTTTCTTTCTTTTAAAATTTATAACTAATTTTTATATATCTGTACAGCCAACAAAAATGCTATTAATATGTATAAAAATGTATGAACTTTAACATTGGATAATCACTCTTAAATGGTGGTGATATAATGAACTTCCTAGTCATGAATGGACTAACTCCCATTCATTTCTTCTAGTACAAAGCTACACCATAACTGATGTGTTAACATTTTTACAGGATCTAGTCATATTCAGATTATTTTTTTCATTTATAGACTCAATTATGCTGAATTTCTTCTCCTAAATGAAAGTCCTAATAAAGTGACAATAAATTTGGTTTCCTTTGGGAGCATCTTTGGATTTTACATATAGCTAACATGCATACCTCCAAAAACTTAGCTCAGATCACCAGATTGAAAATTAACATGAATTTGATGAGAGCAGTCTGTCACCAACTTCTTCTCTTGTTTCTAAATTTCCAAAGGAAAGTAAATCGCTTAAAATACTTTTTCAAGTCAGTATAATTTCTCTAGGATAAAACATCTTCCCAGGTTTCCAGGATTCTTAGCCTTGATTTTTGGCTTGTATTTCTATATTTCAGTAAAGTTTACAATTTGCTAATGCTGATGTGTGATAATCTAATAGAATCTGGCCTTAAAAGTTATAGGCCCAATTTACTAATAAAATCTAATTCAATTTTCCTTGGGAAATGCAAATCATTAGTGTCCAAGCAGTGGAACCGAATTTCCTTGCCCTTTTACGGTTAGAAAGAAGTTTTCTCTATTAAAAAGTCTAAACAAATAAGTCAACTAAGACTAATATATGAAGATTCATTTATAGGCATAAAATAATAGCATCATGTATATAAACATTTACATTGGTTAATTAGCTAAATAAATGATTTGCATGAGACATTAACCCTTCTAGACTGAGATTATCCCACTCATTTCATCCTCATTTTTTATACAAATGGATTAATCTGTAGAGAACTTAATGAACTACTTAAAAGAATTTAATGGTAGTGAACTAATTAGTTACTTAATGTGTTAATAAATTTTTAGCAACTTGTTCTCCAAGCAATCTAAATACCAATTTGCAGTAAGCCATATACAGCGTATTAAAGCAAAATAAGTGAATAATATATTGTATCATGCAAAAAAACCTACATATCTTACTCTGAAGTTTGATAACACTTACTCTAAAATTTTCTAAAGCACAGTTCACTGTTAAGACTAATATATCTGCTTTCCTTTTGGAGGCAGTAATGGTGTAATACTAAGAATGCTGGCTCTTACCAAGCCTAAAGGCTTCACTATTTATTACCTAACTGGTTTTGGGCTAGTCCCTTAAAAATCTCTGAGTCTTAATTTCTACATTTGTTAAAACAGGGCCAATACTACTCTTTGCCCTATATACCTCACACACTGTTGATAGTCAAATGAGACATATGATGATATAAGTGTTAGCTACATGCAAGTTATTCGTCCTGGTATACTAAGATTTAGGCCAAAAAAGTGCCTTAAACATTTTATTCTTTAAAACTTTTAGAAAGCTCCAAAGACATTCCATCTTCTGAAAAAAAAAAAAAAAGAAAGAAAACTAGCAGAATTGTTATGAGAGTATTTAGAGAGAAAAAAATGTAATGTGATTTAATGTAAGGATTGTGTTACAGCAAGTCTCATAGTGTAAAAAAACCATTTATTTGCATTGGTTTGATTTTCTCATCAGAACTGTGTTACACAGCTATTGCCACTCTTGTTCTCCTGTTTTCACCATCCCACATTTTTAACCACTTCATTATCTTAGATGGGATTTTACCTGTCATATAGTATTATTTCTTATGAATGGTTTTATTCATTTCAAGAAATTTTTACCATGCATTTTTGATTAGTTAATACTAATGAAGGTGGGAAGAACTTAAGATTATTTCTATTGGTTATACCTAGCTGTAGCAATTATTACTGAGTGTGAAATACATGTTTATACATACTAAAAACAATGTCATTTGGACAACCAAATACAATTATAATAAACATTTGCACAGATCTGGATATTTTTAGATCAAATCATATACCCTGAAACAGAGTAACTTTTAAAAGTAAACAGGATATTGTCTTGTTACCCAACACCATGGTTTCTATAGAGGTTCTGCTGTATATGTTTTAATCATGATTTAACAAAATTCCATTTAAAGTGAGAAGCAACTCTTGCAAATATCCCAACTTAGATACAGCTAAGAACAAGTATTAGGGAACTTTGCAAATGTGCATATGAAAAACAAAGAGTAAATAAAATGTATAACAGTGCCTGAACAAAACATTCAGCAAGGTTTTTTAAAAAAATATTATGCACTGTTAATAATAATGTTTTAATAATGCAAAAAAATATAAATGGAATGACCAAATATTTCAAACATACTGTCAGCTTTCATTACTAGAATTACAGATGTGGCAGTGGTGTACTCAATTTTATGCTGTCAAAACATCATAGGTGAATAACAGTTTTATTTTAAAAGGTCTCTGGGGTCAATTCTTTAAAAAGATGAATTTTATATAAAGTAAATATCTATTGCTAAATATCTATTTTTACCTATTTTGACTTTCATATTTACTTAAATCAGAACACTGGTATAATATAATCTAATATGTGGACAAAATCATGTGGCACAAAAGTAGGTACTAAAAAATAACATTCCCCAATTAGGTAAGTGTATCTCATGATACTCAATGTATATATTTTCTTGATAGAAAGAAATCACACAATCATTTATCCAGTCTTTATCTCTGATTATTTCATGAGGATATATTCTTAGAAATGAAGTTACAGAATTAAGGAAGTATACAATTTTAGGCTTCTGTTCTCTGTTACCAATTATATTTCACAAAGGTTTTGTCCATTTAAGTCCCACAAGAAGTGTATCAGAGTACCTCTTTGCTCCCATGTGTGGGTATTAGCATTAGAAAATCTTTGGCAACTGATAGGTGAAAACAGAATCTGGCTGCTTTATTTTATATTCACCATGTCTGGAAAAATTACTAACTAAAGTCAGGAGTTTTTTTAAAGACTTCATGAAGCATGTTCTCCTCTGAGAAAAAGTTATAAAGAAATTAGGAACAAAAAAGCTACACACTAAATAAAGCAGTGTTTTTAAAAATGATTATCTTTAAAAGATTTAATAAGTATTTTATAATTCATTTAGTTCTTACAATGCTGCTGAACAAATGGTTGGTCTCCAATATCTATCAAAGGGAAATGTTTCTATGAAGTTCTTTTCACTTTCTTTTGATCCTTCCACATAATGTCTACATTACTGCCACAGTAATGAAGGTCACTAAAACTTAAACTATTAGAACAAATGGAAGAGTTTGGTTTATCAATTAAAATTGATATAGGACTTATCAAATAAGGGATTTTATAGGCATATTTAATTTTATCTCAATATATGAGAATTTCTCGATTGCCAAATTAAGGGTTGTAATATAGATAATAATTTGATTTATCTTCTGAATAACTGCTTTGAAATAATACCCTAATATATAGTTCTAGGAATAATAAAAAAGGTCGGTAAATACTACACAATGCCTTTTAGACAGGCAATATTTAATTTTAAGGTTGCTTTTCTCAAGTGAAATAACTGAGTCAACTAAATGGCTGAGCTTAATGAAGGTGGCCTTATAGCTAAAGAAATAAGTCTAATTTTTACAGGTAGAGTCCCTGTCTTAGGAAAAATTATACATTTAAAATTTTGGATAAAAGATTATTTCTCATATATTAAGAAAATAATGTGTTAGTTCTAGTCAGTACAATTTTAAAAAGTGCAACTAATGTTTCAACCGTGATTTAATGTTTTAAAGAAAATATATTAGAGAGAACAGAATAAAAGGTGTATATGTGAAATATACAATACATATAATGAACAGAAAAGTTAATCACCAAGTACTCTAAGAAAGAAAAAAAAGAGGCAGGCATATACACAGAAAATGAAAGTGTAAGATTCAGATGGCTCAATAATGCACACATCTAGTTCATCTCTGACTCTAGTGAAATGGTCAGTAGATGACATCACTGTGCCAACCACAGAGAAGATCTTCAGGCCCTCTGAAAAATATTTTTCAAAGCCCCAAGGAAACCTAAGCAGTCTCTGAAATTTTTTTCCAGTTTATGAAAATTGGATTCTTATAAAAGAAAAATGGACCATTTTTACTGCAACAAAAACTGATTTGTAAAAGCTGGAAGCAGTTTAAAAATACTCAACATAAGGTTCTTGTTAGTTTTGAAAAGTAAGAGTTATAATAAAAAAAACTGTCCAAAAATATGGTACGGATACATTGTATATAAGGGGAAAAAAGGCTAGTCTTACTCCTATTATTTTTAATTAGCTTCAATAGCAAGTTCCACTTTACTTTCTAACGGCCAGTTCAGGTTTTGGGAGGGGAAGATTTACATCTGACCCTCTGGCAATGTCAACTCTATAGCTAATGCCTTGGAGCCCTAATACACTTTGCATTACCTCAAAATGTTGGGAAATTCTGGTGCCAAGAGGTTCAAACTGATAGTGACACATGTCTAAAACGCAGGATTCGCTGTCCAACTGCCAGTATGTATTTTATCAAACATCCAGTCTCCCTTGTAGAATAGGATGGATGAGTTTAACAGTTTTCACTGTTTCCAATTAAACTGCCCTGCTACATTACAAAAATGCAGACATTCAGATTAAGAAGGACCCCCCCGACTTGGATTTTAAGAAATATACAATTTGAACTGTTTAAACAATACTCTAAATTTGACTCAGTTACCCCATTTTAACAGACTTGTCCCATTACTAAACATGGTCATTTTAGGAAGAAACTGAAGAATTTTTCTGTGAACAATTAAAAAACAAAAACTCTTACATAAATTAGAAATTTATTCTTTACCTTGCAGAAACTTGGGATTATCTACTTTACCTGAACCCACTAGTCACGATTACTGGTTGAATAGCATGCCACTTGGCACTGGTATGCTGTTTCATGTTCTCAAATCATTAGAAACAATGGTAATTATAAAAATTCACATTTTGTACATTTTAAAAATATTATTACTATTCCAATTAACTTGACACTGCTTGTTAATCAAAGATATATGATGAAGAACAGGGAATGAATCTGTAAGTCATCTGGACAATTTTCCTGATTTAAAGAAAAAAAAAACTACCATACGACCCAGCAATCCCACTACTGGGTATATACCCTGAGCAAACCATAATTCAAAAAGAGTCAGGTACCAAAATGTTCATTGCAGCTCTATTTACAATAGCCAGGACATGGAAGCAACCTAAGTATCCATCGACAGGTGAATGCATAAAGAAGATGGGGCACATATATACAATGGAATATTACTCAGCCATAAAAAGAAATGAAATTGAGTTATTTGTAGTGAGGTGGATGGACGTAGAGTCTGTCATACAGAGCGAAGTAAATCAGAAAGAGAAAGACAAATACAGTATGCTAACACATGTATATGGAATTTAAGAAAAAAAAATGTCATGAAGAACCTAGGGGTAAGACAGGAATAAAGACACAGACCTACTAGAGAATGGACTTGAGGATATAGGGAGGGGGAAGGGTAAGCTGTGACAGACTGAGAGAGTGGCATGGACATATATACACTACCAAACGTAAAATAGATAGCTAGTGGGAAGCAGCCGCATAGCACAGGGAGATCAGCTCGGTGCTTTCCCACCCCTAGAGGGGTGGGATAGGGAGGGTGGGAGGGAGGGAGACGCAAGAGGGAAGAGATATGGGAACATATGTATATGCATAACTGATTCACTTTGTTATAAAGCAGAAACTAACTCACCATTGTAAAGCAATTATACTCCAATAAAGATGTTAAAAAAAAACCCACCTCAGGGGCCTCCCTGGTGGCGCAGTGGTTGAGAGTCCGCCTGCCGATGCGGGGGATACGGGTTCGTGCCCCGGTCTGGGAGGATCCCATATGCCGCGGAGCGGCTGGGCCCGTGAGCCATGGCCGCTGGGCCTGCGCATCCGGAGCCTGTGCTCCGCAACGGGAGAGGCCACAACAGTGAGAGGCCCGCATACCGCAAAAAGAAAAAAAAAAAAAAGGAAAAAAAAAAAAAAAACCCACCTCAAAATAGATAACATTTCCTGCTTTTAAAATCAGCTTTTTTAATATTCAAAATTCAATCAAGACATTATTCTTCCATAATTAACCCAAATTCTTCATGTTGTTCAATAAGTCTGCTTATTCTCATCTTCACAGTAAAGATGAAGAATAAGAGTTCAACACCTTCTGTCTACATTTTTCAAAAAATATTCCCATTTTGCTTAAAATCAATTAAAATGAAATATTTCAAAAGCATCATTTTAAGTCAATGTTATTTGGTCTAATAGGTTTTAAATTTACCTATTGGATATCAGAAGCCTAAAGGTAGCCATTAGTTTAAAATTTCACATTTGGGACATTATGCATAAAAATTATCATGCCAAAATATGTGAATAATTATGGAACAATTTAAAATACTTAAATCTTTGTAGAATTAAAAAAAATAAGCCAGAGTTAAGATCCATGGTTTGTTGCTATCAAAGAAGAACAAAGAAATCCTATTAGAAGACAATCCTAACAACAAAAAAGATTCATAAAAGAAAGAGTAAATGATTCTAGAGAAGGTCAATAAAAAATGTAGCAAAGAACAACTATGAATTTTTGGTTATACTGTAAGCTTTCTCTGTATATCTGCTGATAAAATTTAGAGTCCCTTTTTATTTGATCTGTTACTTAGAAAAAAACTGAGGAAATTCATAGTAAATTATTTCTTCTGGAAATACAAAGAGAAAATGATACAGTTACATGATTTAAGGCCTGAAAAATTACAAAAGACAAGAGATGAAAGACTTAGCTTTCTCAAGGGAAGTTCTTTTGAAAGGGCAAACAATTCTCAATTCAAAATGATTATAATAAATAAGTATATCACTCTTTTGATTTGAAAAAATATATAGTCTACATGAAGTTTTATTAACTAATCCTTTAAACCAACATTGCTATGATGTGTTTTTTATGATGTGAACAAAGCTACTTATATATTTTTATTCTTGAAAAGGAGCTAAAGGCACAAAGGTAAGAGAACTTTCCCAGTCTTTTAAAAAACAACTTGTTAACAGAACTGAGGAATAAAATCCTGAAATCTTTGGACACAGTACATAACTTACTCTTTGAGTATAGCCATCTCTCTAAACATATTTATTGTTTTATAAAATGACCATTTTTGAAAACCAGAAATGAAAGATTTTGCTGAGTTGAGTTCAAGTTCATTCCTTTGGATATTCAATTTTAATGAAAATGTTCAGGTTCTTTAAAATCACATAACTATAGAAAAAAATCATGTCTTTCTCAAATAAGCAATGCATGGTTAGTATCACACAAAAACAATGTTTTGTTCATAGTGAAACATAAATGGCAGAAAAATTAATCTTTTAAATGCTATCAGCAAAAATTTTCAATATAAACATTAGGATTATATAATGAAATAACTTCTTCCTTTTCTAATTATGTTTCAGAAAACATTTGTACAGTGAATTGTCACATGATGGAGTATAATAGTTATAATAATTAAAGAGAATCTCTATTTAAATAATTATAGCTAACATAGACAGAGACATCAGAAGTAATCAAAAGCCATATGCTTCTGGTATTTAACCATGTTTAATTTTTTTTCCCCTAAGGCAAGTAGTTTCTCATCATGACAATCCAGTACACCAATGAAACTATTTCTAAAGTGTTATTATTTATTTAAAGTTCACTAAAGACTACTGAACTACATATAAGGTTATTACATTTCATAAAATACCCCTGTATTTTTCCACTATGCTTTTAACTTTTGTCACGACCAACAGTGGGTTGTGCAATCAATATAGTGGGTTGCAATCTGCATTTTAAAAATAAAATTGAATAGACTAAAATAGAATATATCATTGTGCATTACAGATAGTAAGAGTAATTAATTACTGTTTTAAGAATTTTTTGTTTTATATATATGTGTGTGTATATATATAACATATGTATATATATATAAATATGTATGTGTGTACTGGGTTGCAATATGAAAGGTATTTCTTAATATGGGTTGTGGCAAAACAAAACAAAACAAAAAAACACTTAAAAGTCACTATAATATGCTATGTTTCCTTCAAAATTACATACTGTGTTATGCTGGAAAGACCATAAGACATATAGACCTAAGTTCAAATTTTTTTCTCTATCATCCTACATGTGTTAGTTGGTTACTTAAATTATTAGAGCCTTGATTTCTTCATTTTTAAAATGTCTATGAAAATAGACATTATAA
Source organism: Mesoplodon mirus (assembly GCF_964341445.2). Lineage (NCBI taxonomy): Eukaryota > Metazoa > Chordata > Mammalia > Artiodactyla > Ziphiidae > Mesoplodon > Mesoplodon mirus. The sequence continues at coordinate 171,706,393 of NC_138978.1, read as the reverse complement.
TAATCTTGCTAAGTAGGTTAAAATAAACATAATAAATATTTGCAAAATTAATTATACATAATAGATAATTGATAATGGTTGCAATAATTATTACTATTGAATTAAAATGGCTTACTACAAGTGATGATTCAAGAGTTGTAACACATTGGTCACAACTGTATTCTTTTTTTTTTTTTTTTTTTTTTTTGCGGTACGCGGGCCTCTCACTGTTGTGGCCTCTCCCGTTGTGGAGCACAGGCTCCGGACGCCCAGGCTCAGTGGCCATGGCCCACAGGCCCAGTCGCTCCACGGCATGTGGGATCTTCCCAGACTGGGGCACGAACCTGTGTCCCCTATATCGGCAGGCGGACTCTCAACCACTGCCCCATCAGGGAAGGCCACAACTGTATTCTTAAACACATCCTCCAAACATAAATATTTATGTTAATAAAATTATAATTTTAGAAGAGAAAATTAAATCAATAATCTAAAGAAAAACTAGTCTTAAGGGCAAAAAGACTACACCTATTCATTGGACCATTTTAATGTGAAATTTCTATAGTCATTCTAAATTAAAATATTACACCTCTAGCAATGATATGAAGGGAAAACTATTATTTACACTTTCTGGCAAGACTTAAAAAATCTATGAGACCAGTAATGAAGCAGGATCTCTGTTGGGGGAAACTTTACTATAATTGTACAACAATGCTGGCATGTTAGGTTTTTTTTTCCTTAAATATTTTATTTGAATGTTATGAAGGGAGGAAAAGTCTTTAATTTAATCAAAGCATCAACTTTTTAAAATGGTGATGTCTGAATAATTGTTAAAATACATGTATTGTAACAATAAATGCTGGAGAGAGTGTAGAGAAAAGGGAACCCTCTTGCACTGTTGATGGGAATGTAAATTGATACAAACACTATGGAAAACAGTATGGAGGTTCCTTAGAAAACTAAAAATAGAACTACCATATGACCCAGCAATCCCACTACTCGGTATATACCCTGAGAAAACCATAATTCAAAAAGAGTCATGTACCACAATGTTCATTGCAGCACTATTTACAATAGTCAGGACATGGAAGCAACCTAAGTGTCCACTGACAGATGCATGCATAAAGAAGATGTGGCACATATATACAATGGAATATTACTCAGCCATAAAAAGAAATGAAATTGAGTTATTTGTAGTGAGGTGGATGGACCTAGAGTCTGTCACACAGAGTGAAGTAAATCAGAAAGAGAAAAACAAATACTGTATGCTAAGACATATATATGGAATCTAAAAAAAGAAGAAGAAAAAATGGTTCTCAAGAACCTAGGGGCAGGACAGGAATAAAGACACAGACCTACTATAGAATGGACTTGAGGACACGGGGAGGGGGAAGGGTAAGCTGGGACGAACTGAGAGGGTAAGCTGGGACGAACTGAGAGAGTGCCATGGACATATGTACACCACCAAATTTAGACTAGATAGTTAGTGGGAAGCAGCTGCATAGCACAGGAAGATCAGCCCGGTGCTTTGTGACCGCCTAGAGGGGTGGGATAGGGAGGGTGATACAAGAGGGAGGAGATATGGGGATATATATATATGTATAGCTGATTCACTTTGTTATAAAGCAGAAACTAACACACCATTGTAAAGCAATTATACTCCAATAAAGATGTTAAAAAAAAAGAACAAAGTTAAAAAAATACATGTATTGTGTTCTTATTTTATATTTTATTGGCTTTGGAAAACACTTATGAAACAATCTGGGTCATTAATTTGGCAAAAGTACTGTCTATTTCAATAGACAGCCTGTATTTTCCAAAGTGAGGAAGCATATATATATATATATATATATATATATATATATATATACACACACACACACACATATATATATACACACACACACATTTTTTTTAGAACTGTGATCTTCATTTTTTTACATACAAAATGTGACTTCATAATTAATTTAAAATCAAATGAGTATGTTCTTGAAAATACTCAGGATTCTTTTTTTTTTTTTTACTCTTTAATGGAAAAAGAAAAATGGGAAGTGAGGAGAATTTTAGCTTTTCAAAAACAAGGGGAACAGTATATATTAGATTTTTCTTGGAAGACTGCTTACCTGCCAGGAAATGAATGCTGCCCAGCTACATCTCCATTTTGAAGGTGATAATCATTGAAGAAATCTGGACTCATGGCTCCTTCAGAGGCAACTAATCCATCTAGGAAGAAAGAAAATAGTAACTAGTGAAACATCTTTGCAGGGAATAAAAAGGCAACTGTTCTATCAAGTAACACAATAGAAAATAACCTGTATATTTAATCTGGAAGAAAAATGTTAGCATGATATTCAATTCTCTCTGGGAGTATGAACAGAAGAGCATACATACTTAAGTGTTCTTTACAATGATTGGACATTTATTGAGCATCTACTATGTGGTAGTACTATTTTATTACAGAGATGAATAAGACAATCTCTGCCTTCAAGGGGCTTCTAGTCTTGTGGAGAAGACAACAAAAGTTAAGGGATGAGGTAGGATAGTGAGGGACAATAAACCTTCCAGGCTAAGAAACAGAGTGAGTAAGGAAATAGAAGAGACATTAAATAGCATGGTTTCGGTAAAGACCAACACTCTAGTATGTCCGACATTTTATACCCAGACAGCTTCATTTGTGTAGTATGATTAGGGAATTATACATTTCAAATAAGTGAATTTTTATATAAGCAATGCTTGACACTTTAAGTGTCAAACCTTAAAACAAACACACAAACTTGGGTTAGAAATCCTTGAAAATACATTTTATATTTCCTGTGTTTTTAAAAAGTATACTGAATATAATTTTAAAACTTCTTGATAACTCAATCTTCATTATAAACATCAATTATTATATAGTAATGCCCTAGGTTATTAGATATATTTGACTACCTACGCTATGTGGCTACACTACTATGCTTTTTGAGTACTTTTTCTTTGCTTATAAAGTGCTCCTTTTCCTAAATCTAAGTCTTTATTATTACTTCTTGCTGATTTTAGAGTGATACTACTTTCTCATTCACTCCAATCTAAGAATCCAGATGACCTATTTTTGATAGAATTATGAGTAAGTTAAGAATAAGAAGAATCTGAGGAAAAAAGATCTAAGTGATGGCTTCAGGGCTGTCTTATGCATAGAACCAGTGTATTTTAGTATATGGCTTTTGTAATTACTATTTGAAAAGCTCTGAGGCCTTTTAAAGTTTCCTTTTCTGAAAGTATTCTTGGTTGGTAAGTGACCTCTATGTCACTTGTTGGTTAGGTGGTATCCACAACATAGTTTATAAATTTGGCACATAGTAAGCAAATTATTCAGTCACCAGACAATCATTTTACACCTACCACATGCAATAATACTTTGCTAGGTCCTGTAGAAAAACTTAGAATACATAATTTCTTTTTTCAGGAATTTCAGGTTAAGTGAAATACAAATAGACACTTAAGATGCAATTAAATAATACATTTCATTAATAAATGATACACAACAGGAAGGGATATAGTACTAAATGAATGCTGGAGGCTGAAAAAGCTACAGAAGGATTACTGTGTTCTGTAGGGGTTAGAAAATCCTACTTGGGAAGGGAGGGAGGCAGAGGTGTAACTGATTTGAGTATTGATAGACAGCTGGGAATTAAATGATAAAATCTGTTTAGGAGTAAGTGTATTAAAAATCGAATAGATGGTAAAGATTAATAGAGTTGGGAAATGAATAGGTAAAAATAATTTGTATTTCCATAAGACTCCTGTACTACTCATTTGTTACATATATCCATTTGTTACATACCATATACTAAAGACTTGCATTATTATTTAATTGTTGAATTGTTAATAATACCTCTGGTATTTACCTTATTACTTTAGTAAATTTAAAATACTTAAGAGGTAGCTAAAAAGTATGTAATATTTAGTCCAGTTTCTGTGTCCTCTAAAAGTTAAAAATTCTATAAACCAAAAGTCCAGCTAAACACAAAAAAAGTTACAAAAAATGAAATTAGGGGAATGCCAAGACACCATAGATTGACAGTTAAGCGGCTAAAAAGATTAATTTTCTATGGATCTAAGACTGTGAAAGTTTGGCTAAAATTAACAAGGTGAAAACCACAAAAATCAACAAGTTTCTCTGTTAAATTAAAACCAAATAATTTAGGATCAGGAGTTAAGAAATCTGCCAATTTTAGAGGAACAAAGCTAAGTAAAATGCCAAAATAAAATGCATACCACACTTTGAAAATGAATACAAAGATATTCAGCATGCCAGCAGCATAAAAGATTCTAAACTCAGAAATATAACACTCAGATATAAATACAACCAAATAAAAATACCTGAATTGTACATTAAAAGTTTATATTACATGAAACACAATCTAGTGAAGTGAATCAGATGAGGAAGAACTTAAATGAAAAACTGTTGTCAAATTCTCAACATCTCCATTTTGATTCAGAGCTCTCATTGTCTTCAAAGGGAAAAATGAGTAAAAAGGATAAATGGAATACAGGGAACTACAAACGGGGATCTCATCAAATAGAGATGAAACTAAAAAAATTTTGAGTTTAAAGATTCAGCCAGAAATTTTATAAACCCAGAATACAACTAGTTTAAGAAATTTTATAAACCTAGAATACAGTAAGTTTAGTAATACAATAAGCCTGATATGTGAATAAAGAGTAAATTTATACTTCTGAACTTAATTTTTAATAATCCTAAGGCCCTGCAATTCATTCAGTAAACTACAGCTTCTACACTGCCCTTTAATGACTTGACAAAATTTAGGTAACTCTGATATATGAGCAATCATTCTTCACTATAATGAAGTATAAAAGTTAAATTATATCTTAAATCATCAACTCAAGCACTTCAACTTCTTTGGAATTATCTGTTTCTCAGCATTCTGTAACCAAAATTAATTTTCATAGAAATACTGAAAAGGAATCATGTATTTTTGGTTGTAATCATGTATTCAGATAAATCTAGGAGTGTCCTTCTGAAGTTCCTACTCTAACCTTACTGTTTCAAAGATAGCAACAAGGAATCAAAGAATTTCACATAACATTTAAATGCCCAGAGAACAAATAGAAGACAGAGAGGATATATACCAGAGCACTTTGTAAATTGTAGAGCATTATATACATTTAGGTTATTAAATTACATGAAACCTTTTAGACCATAGTTATATAACACACCTTCTTGAGGTGCTCTAAGTAATGATGATAAATGTGGTTATGAGTAAAATGGGGTATGTATTGGAACAAGAATGAAATCAAAGCAAATTTACTGCCAGCATAGATAATTTATCAACTTTCTCATTTCTGAAACTCAGTCAAAAAAAACTGGCTTATACATATTGTGAATAAAAGTAAATACAAAAACTCAGTATCTTCTTATATATTGTTACTGAAGTAAACTTTATTTCTAAAAGTCAAATGAAAATGTAGTATTAGGCTCTTTGGTGAACTAGCTAAAAGTGAAATCATGACTGTGGGAGGAAACAGATATCAAGAGTGAAGAAAATGAGAAAAAGAAATGACTAAAATAGATAAATCATAACTTATTTGTTTACACCTGATAAGATACATCACATAAACACATAGGTAAATGAAAATTATGGTTTTACAATGATCCTGAGACAGAAATAAACCATTTTAAGCTTCATATTCTGTAATATAATTACAGAATACATGCTAAGAATAAGATTCATCACAATGAATGAAGAACAAAAGCAAAAAAGTAACAAATAATTTAGAAGTGTGTAGTAGCAATACAGCTTTATAAATTATAATATACTTCCTCTGTGGGTAAAAAGTACTAAAGCAAACAGCATCATTTTCATGATAGAAAAGGAAATTAGTCAGTAACTGCAATCACAATTATTTTAGACTAAGAAAAAAAAATAATGTAACTATAAGGAGATGTATAAGTAGATTTCTATTTCAGATAACAGAACCAAGGGTCCTTTTTTAAAATAATAGCAAGAAAGAAACAGATACATTTTGATATGTTTAACAGTTGGAAAGCATAGAGGGCAATACTAATGACCAGGAAGTAGCAAATGTTATTTCATTTTTAAATAAAAAATAAGACCAGGGTATCACTGGCCATTTAGCTTAAACTCTGTGGTTGAAAAACTACTGCAGTTGCTTTTATCAGAAGCAGCCTAAAGTTTCATGGAGACCCAGAGACTTAAGTAAGATAGCTAAAGCATCCCAACAAATCTGCAGTATTACAAATTTATCTGATGTTTCTGAAGATACAACTGCACACAATAAAAGACAAGAGACTAGCATTGTCGAGATTTCTATGACATATCAAAAACACCACAGAGACTCACTTAGTTGATGAACTATTCATGAAAAATAAAGTAGGTAAAATAATAAACTAAAAAAGTACAAGTGGCTTGATATGAGAATTATATCTTTAAACTCATAGCAATGTAATCTCTGCTGTCAAGTGTGTACCATATCATCAGGCTATAGGTATAAAAAAACAACCATGAGGTTATCTAAAGATAACATTTCACCCCTCGAATGCTTAAACTTATTTATTTTTCCATCAGCTGTGGCTGTTTCTAAATTTAGATATATAAAAATGTGTACAATTCAGATTTCTCACAAAAGCATAGGTTGTACATTTTAATTGTATCTCACAGAAAAATGTTATGATTTTCATTTTAAGGGGTCAACTTAAATGAATTAATTTTGGAAAAGTGGTATAATCTTTCAGAAATCTGTTCTGAAATTCTAATTGTATTAAAACAACAAAGTTAAATACTGAGGTGGTTACAAGTTTTACGCATTTTTGGAAACTGCTCATTGATTCACACTGAAAAGTAGCTATCTATCAATTTTCAAAGCAAGAAAACCGATTCCAAGAAATTCTGATTTCCATTATCAAAAAATTCACATCATATATATTTTACATCATTTTACTTCATGAATATCTGACTAGGTAAGGAACAGCTGCTTGCCATTACTGAATTAAGAAATTCTGGTTGGTTGAAATTAATCAACTACTCCATCTGGTTTGAAACTCAAAGCAGTACTTCATAACTACTGTAAAGTTCAGTTAGGAAGAAATCTATTTAATTTTCAAAGTAAAGTACCAATTTTCTAGGATTCAAGCATCTATATCAAATATAAAAATAATGCAGCCTTACGGGCAATATGCACAGCATACAATTATGAAAATATATGAATGAATACATAGTAGGAAAAAAAGGTGAGCCATTAATTCAGATACAATTACTTTAAATGCTTTTTATTTGCAACCTGCTAAAGATCTTAGTTAGAAATCCCTACTTTTGGCTCTTCAACTAAATGACTTCAATAAAGTAATTAATACCGGTAACAGTGCAACACATTAAAAGGGAGAATATGCAAAAACTTACTGTTCTTAGTTCCAAAATCCCTGGAAAAAGGCAGGATGGCAGAATCAACAAGGGTATGTAAGATCTATGTAAAAATTAAATTTTGCCTTGAAAATACTAGCAAGAGTTTAGAATGAAAAAACTATTGCTATAAAGTGTCTAAATCTTCCCAACCAGAGAACCAAACAGGGGTTACTAGTTCGAAACTAAAGCAAAACCATGGCAAAATGAGACTGTTAAAATGAAACACACTGGAAAAGAAAACATCAATTAGTAAATTATACATTTAAATAAATGCAGAATAGAGAAAAATATCACATTTTCAAACAGAAGTCAGAAATCTTGAAGATGTCATTTTAAGTTACACATTCTAGAAAATAATAAACTAAGAGCAATTAACTTTCCTGGTCACAGCCTTTTTAATGGGGATCACATCAAAGACTAACTTGGAAAAAAATAATGGTGAGTTAATAGGTTTGCTTGGTATGTGTACTGATGTTACGTCTAAAATCATTAGCAGAAGGCCATTTATATACTAAAAGAAGTGCTTACAAAGCGTGGGAATGAGCAAGGTTGGCAGACAAAAATCCCTATTTATATCACACACACACAGACTACTTATTTTTGCTTTGGTTATCATTTTACCTGAGCTGTAGAAAAGGTCAGGTCTCTCAAGAATGTCTCCTTCATGGATGTATGGCTCAATTCGATCATCACCATACAAGTACTGCTCACTCTCATCCATCTGACGACTCTCTACCATCTCCAGCCACTGAGAGTTATGCCAGCGAAACTTTTCACTCTGAATTTTCTTAGCCCATTCTTCATCATATTCCTATTGCAAACAAAGTCAATTATTTTTATGTAAGCTTATGAAGGCACTTCCTTGGCACTCAGATAGCAGTACATTTAGCTTATAAGAAGAGAATTTTGGGGCCTTTGTTTGGGTCAGAGAAAACATTAAAAGTACCTGTTCAGAATTACTGGACACGATAATCAATAAAAATCAATTTATTACATATATTAAAGACATCTCTGTTTGGATTATTAATCGCCATTGGCAATGGCAAAAACTGGAAAAGTTCAAATTTCACAAATTCTTTATCTAAGTATTACTAGAATTTAGGTAAGCAACCAGACTTCAGCTTCCAAAGAGTTTTGTGGCTATAATTACTGTGGCACTAATGACAGGTGGTTAAGCATTAAAATTACATCTTTCACTGTATCTTTTTGTTTAGATAACATTTTTCAGTAGGAAAAAAAAAAGCACTATTAAAGTATTTCTCCTAAAAGCTGAAATGGTTTACTACAAAAAACAAATAGCAGAATTTAATTCAATTTTGTTTCAGACACAAAATAATAATGTCTTATTTGGTCATAATTATTTCTTTAAACATCTCCTGCTTTAACCATGAACTCTTGAGGAGCAAGACTGTGGCTTATTCTTTGTATCTGTAGCATCTATTCACAGAGAACTTCATTGGTGTGTGTTTTTGAAGGACAAGTAGGCAAATTATTACAAAAGTTACAGCTGAATCTATCTAGCTCCACAGGTTGTGATCACTTCTGACAAGTGTATTCACTTAATTAATGGACAGCACCACTGATGACTTAGATGGAAAAAAAAGGCTTCAGGTATTTCTTGTCATCCTAATCACCGGGTTCTTAGTTTTAAATTCCTCTGTCGTATCTTTAACACTTTTGTTTATAGTTATTTTTAAGTTGGAAAGGGGCCAGGTAATACTACTGTCCTCCAACAGTTAGGATGATCACTATAACTAAGAGGTGGACCAAATATATATTTTAGGTAAATGCTGAGCAATTGTCATACAAAGCCAAGTAAGGCTGAAGTCAAAAACTGTCATCACAGAATAAATTTCTGGGATGTAAGAATACATATGAAATTTTATAAGAAATGTATTTATTATTATCAAAATTTTTCTTGTTAAATTTTAAGTCTCACATTATCAATATATCTTTTAGCAGTGTCAGCTGTTAGACTGTGTGTTCTATACTGTACAACTCTGAAACTATATAGATGTTACTTTTCAACTTAGGTTGGTGGAAGTAGAAGATATTTTTTGGCTATGGTACTGCTAATGGCAATTTTGCCACCAAATTATTAACCTTTCATTCTTTCTAGTGGTTATCTATTAAAATTCCTATTAGTTGTCAGTTTATTTCCTAATATAATTATTTAAAATTAAATTGTATAAAAGTTATCATAAATATTATTGCATTTTACTTAAAATAATAAACATTAACTCAACTGTTATAATCACAATATTTAATAGAATATGCCTTATAATACTAGATATCCTATTAGATCTACATTAAATATGGAACTAATTTGAGTGGTATTGTTTCTTTCATGAATAGTAGTTTGTTCCACTTGGCAAGAGGCAGAAAACTAACTTTTCATTTTGGTAGAAAAATTTAAAATTTGATTATCTGAATGAAGAAGTGTCCAAGGAAGATGATAGACATATGATTTGAATGTTTTATTATAATTTAAGTTCAAGCATGTGGATTCCTAGTGCAAGAACAGAAGCTGAAATCATCAAGCACCCAAAGCATGTAAAACATGGGGTTTGCTATTCCACTAAGGCTAAAACTTGCTTCTTGTGAATATCTGTGAAACGTTACAGAGGTACGTATAATTTAAAAAAGTAAATCCTTCCCTGGTGGTCCAGTGGTTAAGACTCTGCACTTCCAATGCAGGGGGCGCAGTTTCGATCCCTGGTCAGGGAACAAAGTTCCCACATGCTGCATGGTGTGGCCAAAAAAATAAAATAAAAAAGTAAATCCTTAAACTGCATAGCCATAAAAATGTATTTGGCCTAGTAAGTAATGCTCTGCACAAAGAAGAAAATTCACGCTTATTATATGAGTTATCATCTCTATCCTTCTTGTAAGATTTTACTATTCTAGTTTAATAATAAAAATACATCTAATAAATGTAGAAATGTGTAATAAATAAGCTGTTTTCATCACAAACAACAGCCTTTCTAACTTAAGCCTTATTACCCTTTAAATTTATTGCAATGTTCTTATTAATGAACCTACACACACAAGCCTGAGTTTTTTTGTTTAAAGACTATCTACACTATATTTGACAGAAGTCCAAACACACAAACCAAAAACATCCATGAGACTCCATGGCTAGCTTGTGACACTAAAGCTTGACTTGTTAGTTAGTGTCTTGGGAAAACTGATTTTCCAATGCAGTGAGTTAGCATCAGATTTAATAAGACTACCCGTATGCTGATCTGAATTCCTTTAAAGCTTTTGCCTTCCTTTTATTATGATTATTTTTTAATATCAGTTTATGACTGAGCAACCCCACAGAACCAGGGCATCTCTTAACATTATAAGGCCAAAAAGTACAGTAACAATGATACAGATTGTACTATTTTATTAAAGATAATTTTATTCTTATTTTAAGTATTTTTGTACAATAAAACAACAGGCTTACTTTTCTATGACTAACATAATGAGTAACATGTACATTATTGTTTACTGGATGACAACTATGGTTGTCTTCTCAGCTCTTCAGAAAAAAAACAAAAACAAAAGTTTCTCCCTCAGTAAATATGAAACAGAATATGTTATTCTATACCAAGCTGAGTAATCGTTTAGGATATAGAAAATTGTGTTCTGCAGAAGATCCAACAATGATTACAGATTCCTGCTACAATGAATCCACTACAATGACACGTGGAGTTTTCACAAGAGATGGCCTTGAGACTTATTAAGTACAGTGAGCTTTTTGTTATAGATCATAGGAAAGAAAATGGCAAAAAACCCTGACCAAACAGTATCAAGGCCTTAAAGTCTCAAGCAGTTATGACTTTTTGAAAACATTTGGAGTTTTATGATTATAAAACTATTTCCATTATAAAACTATTTCCTGACTGAAAGTTGAAAATTATAGAAAAAATACCCTAATATCTTTACCTTAGATAGAACCACAATAAATACTGGTATATACTAGTTTTCAGTGACTTTCTTAATTCTAATATTAACAGCTAACTTTGGAGGATGTTTTAAAATATGCATTTTTAAATTTAGAGGCTAAGTATAAAACATTATTAAGATATTATACTTGTGCCATAAAGGTTTGCTCTAGTTTGTGATAATGCAGCCTCAGGTATTCGAATATTCACCAAATGTAGTATCTTGGAATGAAGCATGTTATGAGGAATGCAATATTTGTTTAAATATTTTCATTTCTTTTTCCTTAATAGCCAATTGGTTAGAATCAAAAAAGATAGTACAGTTTTGCTATATGATGCTGTATTTTTCATCTTTATGTTTCTGAAACACTGATTTTTATGTTCCATATTTCTTGAAAATTAAATATTTTAGCTTATGGATGTTGAAGATCTATTTATCAACCGTAGTGAATTAATAGGTTAGGACAGTGGTCTCAAGAATTTTAGATTTTAGAAAGGTTCAAAAGTAAATCTGTGGGACTTAGGACTTCCCTGGTGGTGCAGCAATTAAGAATCCACCTGCCAATGCAGGGGACATGGGTTCGAACCCTGGTCCGGGAAGATCCCACATGCTGTGGAGCAGCTAAGCCCCTGTGCCACAACTACTGAGCCTGTGCTCTAGAGCCCACGGGCCACAACTACTGAGCCCGAGTGCCACAACTGCTGAAGCCTGCATGCCTAGAGTCCGAGCTCCGCAACAAGAGAAGCCACTGCAATAAGAAGCCTGCACACCGCAACGAAGAGTAGCCCCCGCTCACCGCAACTAGAGAAAGCCCGCGTGTAGCAACGAAGACCCAACGCAGCCAAAAAAAAAATAAATAAATACATAAATGAATAAATTTATGTATGTATGTATTTATTTATTTTTTTGTGGTACATGGGCCTCTCACTGTTGTGGTCTCTCCCGTTGCGGAGCACAGGCTCCGGACGTGCAGGCTCAGCGGCCATGGCTCACGGGCCTAGCCGCTCTGCGGCACGTGGGATCTTCCCGGACCGGGGCATGAACCCGTGTCCCCTGCCTCGGCAGGCGGACTCTCAACTACTGCGCCACCAGGGAAGCCCATAAATTTATTTTTTTAAAAAAGTAAATCTGTGGGACTGATATTAAATGTAAATCAACTGCCACCTACTATTATTGTTTTATAAAAGAAAGGCCATTTTAAGACTAAAAATGTGAGAAAGACGATCTCAAAATAAAGATAATACCTTCCCAACACTAAAACACTTTAACTTTACATTTACAACTCCTCCCCAGTTCTGGTCTCTCTCTTCTCTTTCCTCTCTCACTTTCACACACACACACACACACACACACACACACACACACACTTCTTTCTTTTCCCTCTCTTTTCCATTTTAGTGAAAACCAGTGAAAGCTTTATCATACCGCAGTGGACCAGCATATTCTGGAATCCCTAGCCTCAGCTATCTTCTGTATCTATCCTCAATGAGTATAGTTTAATAGCCCTGGCAAAGTCACACTTTGTTTGTGTCTCAGAGTCTGAATTTATAGACACTAATAATGTGGTATGGTATAATACAAAGAACATTGGATAAGGGCCAAGAGACCTGGGTTCTCCTTCTAGTTCTGATACTAACAGAAATATGCAAACTTCTAAAGGTATTTTAACATCTGTTGGTCTCAGATTCTTCAATTGTAAAATGAAACAAATCTAAGATTTATTCAAGTTCTAGCATTCCTCAAATACAAATCTATAATTAATACCATTACCTCATAAAGCTGTTGAAATAACTATCCCCGAAAACTGCAGAATAATAGCAACATACAGAGGTCATCTTTTAAAAATTATATAGCAATTCTAAATGAATATTGTATCAAAATTTAATAAATTCAACATATATCAATTAAAACCAATTCCCTCTAACCCCTCTTCCCCAAATCTCTACTTCCCTCTTATATCACTGCCCCCTCATTATCAGAAAATAGCTATGGGAATTCAGGGATGTCATAGTTCAAACACAGGCAAGAAACGTCATCAAAATTTATCAAGCTACTGTGGAAATACTCTAGGAATATAGTTGTTTTTTCTTCACTTTTGAAATGCTTCTTTTCACAAGGAGTGCACCCTGATATCCTTGCTTTGGGACTCTAGTTTGTCTTGTATTTAAAGGTACACATGCTTTGTCTTTTATTTTCTTCTCAGCTCCTGACATTATGACCTTAAGCACTAGCTTTCATAAATTCTAAAGTGTCACAGAAGACTTATGGTTTGATTTTATATGGAATGTGCCATCCTTTTTGAAGTCCTATATCATTTTGTTTACTACTTAACCACTGAAACATTATGAAGTCTTAACCAGCTTATTATCAGAGCCTGTTCACTATCAGGAAAACTCTTTGTCACTGGCTTCCGTCACACCTTGTATCTGATTAACACACTACAGGGTAACATAGAGCTACATAGATCTGCTTTGTGTTCTAACGTAACTGATGGAAAACAGATTTTCCTTTATCCTTTAACGTGGCAGCCCCCTAATTGAGAATGTAATATGGTTTATTTAATACAATTCTTCATACTAAATTAAAGCAGATCTAGAGTAATTTAGTTGCTCATTAAGATTAAGATAGTAGCTGCTAAAAAGATGCCTTTTATAGCTTAGAAAATACTTCTCCCAATGATATGTATATATTATCTATATTTATCTAACACATAATTAAACACATACATAATAGAGTTGTTGACTTTTATGCACATACTACCTATTTCTCAATAGTACTGTCCCAAATGTTGCCCTTTAGTCTTGACCATGGCATTTTCTAACCAGACCTCAAAGTACGGTTATCTCTTCAACCTCTGTTTAAAGCAATGAGGAGGCTCATCTGTGTAATATCATTTCAAATATCATGTCCACAGAATAAAAGATATAACTGAATAAAGTTTATTTAAGCAAGGAATCATGACTTTTCTTTCATACCATGCTTGTTCCTTTTTTAACTGCTGACAATTAAAAAAACCAATAAAGTAACATGCATAATACTGGCAGGGAATACACACACATGCATATATATATATATATGCATGTAAATTCTAATAAACTAGAAAAATATCTTAAATTTCTGCCTTTCAGATTTATGCAATATAAAAGTGAACTCCATAAGAGGGTTAACCACTAAAACCAACTGGGTTTATCTCACGAAGCCCAATTTGACTGTATGGAATTGAGAAGTAAACATCAAACTTAACAAATCTGAGAAATGAAAATTTGCCAAGACTGTAAAACAAGCAAGAACCAACTCCACCTGCTTTGGAAAGAACATTTTAGAAGTTTCTGTCAACAACTCACTTGAAAATCCCCGCTCTGTGCCCATAACCAACCTGCAAGCCAATTAAAAGTAAAAACCTTCTACCCATTTTACCAATCCCTACCCATTCCATGGTTTTGAAATCCTGTCCTGAAATAACCTGAGTTTTAAGCTAACCCTAATCCTAACCCTATGAAACTTTCTCTATAACTTCCCTTTCAAGATATTATAAGACATTTTAAAACTGTGTTCTCCCTTGCTGGATGTTTATTAATAAATCCACCTTTTCTGTCTGACACAGGCTTCCCCTGGTAATTTTTGTGGGGACTATGACAGTTGATGTCTTAGGGGTTACATGTAAACCTACATTAGTTTATCTCACTTCAATATACCAGTCTTATTAAATAATTGTGTCTATCCTAGAATGAAGATAGCACTTTGTTTTCATAGTTTAAAATAATTCCAGATTATTATAATACACACAATTTGCCAATGATCAAAATTAAGAGTTAAAAGAGAAAAAGCTGCCATAAAAATCTTAGTGACACAAACCTGTGTTAGTATCAGATCACATGTAGGCCTGTGGCTGGCTAGAAAGACAACAGACATCAGTATTTTACCAGAGAACCTAGGTACATTCCCTTCTCCATAAACATCCTGTAGATACAATGTGCAATGCATTAGTACAGAATATCTATTGACAGCCCATGTAGTAGTACTGCTCCTGAAAGGCCAGTTCATGTCTAGATGACAGTATCCTGGAGTCTAGATTGTAAACTTTTATATTCTAGAGACTTCGTGTTGTTTTTTATTCCCAGTGTCAACCTTAGTTGCCTGGAACACAGTATGTGCTTAATAAACATGTATTAAATGTTTGACAACCCAGTAATGTCAGGGGAGGAAATTGTTTACTAATTGGGGAGGAATTTGAGGTTCTTAAATACTTCATACAAAGCTGAGGAAGGACTGAGGGATAAAAATCTAATTGGGTTTTCAGAAGCTCTCTATGTATAGAGGGTTCTGATCTTCCCTTGATGATCTTCAAGGCTTGGAAGAGAAAAGGCAATGATCAACTGCTGTATAATTCCCTTGGAAGATGAGGAAGATAGGCTCCTCTCTCCTGGCCTCCCTTCTCCTCTCTGCAGCTACCCCATTCCCTGCCTCCCAAAGCTACATGCAAAGCCTAGTCAGACAGGCAATAATTTGCTGATGAGGCAACAGAGACTGCATCACCAAACATGTAATCCCCTACGGTACAAAGAGTACTCTGAACACATATCTGTTTCAATTCACCACCAACTGAGGGCCTGGGCCTAAATACATTAAACACTTCATCACTAATGTAACATTTCTATAATTTGGGGAAAGAATACTTTACTGCAGAAGGCATATGTCCCTAAGGTTTGCAAGGTATCTACTTTTTCTTGGTATTATTCCATGATGTTTGTCTTGAGTGCAAGAAGTTTGCTTTCTTAAAGATAAATCGCCTTAAGCTACAAATATTCCCACTCTTTCTATATATTTTTGATCACAGCCATGCCAAGAATACTCGGAAATCAAAATCTAGAGGTAAAAAAGAGTCTTAAGAGATCATCCACTTCCATTTTATGCAGGTTTCTAACAAACTATTTTAGAAAGTTGGTTATTTAGCTGTTACTAATGTTAACTGGACAGACTTCACATTCTCCCTTGACAGCCTATTTCTAGTGTTTCATCATCTTTGCTGTGTCTAATCAAAGTTTCTCCTGTTTCAAATTAAGTCAATTTCCTCTTGTTTTACCCTTTAAAAAGATTTGGGACAAGCAAATAACACCCTGCGTCATGATCAGTAATAGAGTCTGAGCTCAAAGAACTAAAGAATGGCAGCTACGTCCCAAGTGGACCTGAGAAGCTGTCTTTTTACTGATGCATTAAAATGCCCCACTCCTCAAATTTCTTCCAAATGAGGCCCAGCAAACCAGGAGTATAACTTTGGTCTGAGGTTAGTCTGGTTTGGTCTGATAAATTGAATCCAAATCCAAATTAGTCACCACAGATTCAGAACATGGGCAATTTAACACATGGGGCACTTCTACGCTAGCAAAAGTAGCTTCTTATTTCTCTACACTGTCCTAATCAACACCTTTCAGTAAATTGACCTATTCTGTTAACTTCCCTGACATGAAGTCTTAAAATGCCAAATTCAGCCATTTTGCAGGACAACCTTAAAGTAAACTAGAAATAGAAATATGTCTGGCCAAAATATATATTCCAAATAACTTTCCAGAGTTAAAATCCAAACTGTGAACAGATTATCTTCCCATATCATTTTAAAAGTTGAACAGAAAATAACATAAATAATTAACTGTACTAAGGAAAGGAAATGTTGATCCAGATATTTAATCTATATATAAACTTCACAACTTGGTGTGAATTTTGGTTTAGTTTGAACAAAACATATTGAGTGACCATCATGTGGCAGATGCTCATATATATTTTCTCTAACTTCTTTAATCCTCAGAAGTGTCACTGTAAACTAAATCTTCAAAAAGTTAAATAAATTGCCTGAGATTATTCAGCAGGTGAGAGAACTAGAATCAGTTGTATTCTAAATGCAATACTCTATTGGATCAAGTTGCCACTTCATAGAGGCCAAAAGTTGAATCTAAGATCAGAATCCCTACTCAACTGAGAAGGGAAGAAAAATGTTTTGGGGAGAAGCTGCCCCTGGTGGTACAGTTTCCTATTACCAAGATAAAATTGAGCCAGGGCCTTGAATCCTACAAGGTGTATAATAGCAGAAAGGTAAAAAAACATTCTTCTAGCAGAACATGGGATGTTTCCAGAGTCTGGTGCCCACCAATCAGCTGTATTGGACTACTTCTTCTCTTCTAAGAACCTCAGCTATGACTATGACTCAGTTGAGTAGCACAGCATAGGACTTCCAGATCACATGTGAATATCTTTAAATATTCTCAGTTTAACAACTCTAGTATTTCTGAGTATCTTTTTAGACTTAAGGTTTACAAAGTATGAAATGAAACAATCTAAAATTACTTGGCACCACATCAAATACTTACTTTGTAAGTCCAGTGTAGAGAGGTATAGAGAGATTAGGTGAACTTTCAGATTACTTGTTCAAATTTGTTTTATAC